>NC_137796.1:23319161-23919161 GCF_963383645.1 Muscardinus avellanarius
AAGGTTTCCCAATTTAACTAGGGCACATGCCTGTAATCCCAGTACATGCGAGTCTAAGATGGGAGGGTTCCTGTTTTGAGGCCAGCTTCAGCAACATAGGTCCTCAGCAACTTAGTGAGACTATTTCAAAATAAAAACACAAAATAGGGCTGGGGTCATAACTTGAAATGGCCCTGTGATCCATTCCCAGTAACTACACATACACATACACACACACACACACACACACACACACACACATTTATGACAGAGGTCACATTTTTTATTTTATTACCTTCCGATATTATCCTTAATGTACATCAAAAATTAGGAAGAGTTAGCTGGGTGTGGTGGTGAATGCTTGTAATTCCAGTACCTGGGAAGCAGAGACAGGAGGATCACAGGTTCATGACCAGTCTCACCAACTTGTAAGGACCTCCTCAACTTAGGTCCTGTTTAAGAATAAAAAATAAATAAAAATAGAGTTGAGAATATAGCTTGGAGTTAGAATTCCCCTGGGTTTAATCTCCAGTACCACCAAAAATAAAATAGAAAGATATTTTTTTTCTTTCAACAGTCTCCTTCTACCATTTGGTGTTTTGGCATTATTATAAACTTACTTTCATTCATGAACTCTTGCTTATTTTGTGGACAATGTACCAAGTTCTGACCATACAATATTAAACAAAATATTCAAGGTTTCTTCTCTCATAGAGCAATATATATATATATATATATATATATATATATATATATATATAGAGAGAGAGAGAGAGAGAGAGAGAGAGAGAGAGAGAGAGAGAGAGAGAGAGAGAGAGAGAACTATTTGTAAGACAACCAATAAATTCCTTTGCCATGTTGCTACCCTATAAAGGGACAATTAGAAACAGCATGTTGAGTTAAAACACTTCCTGGATAGTGTTCTTTCCATCTCAAGATGTTTTTTAAGTAATTTTCAGTAGTTGCATGGTGGTACATAAATGTGGCTTTGTATTTATAGTAATTTCCCATTTATTTTTCTTTGTTTCTTCCCTCTTTTCTTTATAGCCACCCAGAACTTCTGTTTCTTGGTAGCAGCGGCACTACATGAGTTACCATGGTAACAATGCATTTTGGGGATAACAAAAGTAAATATGCATGTACTATGTCAGCACATCAGTTGCTAATTCCTGGAGGAGGCTGAAATTGTGTACAACGGGCTTCTGCTTTGAAAATGGTCCAAGTTTTTGTTTTTAAATATATTCCATTAATTGAATAGTTGCAGTTTATTAATTAGAGTCAAGAAATACACTTTTTAACAGTCATTTAGAAAGGGTTAGAGAGAAAATAAAAATATATCCTTTAAAAACAAAACAACAACAAAAAAGATTTAATGAATCTACTAGAAGGGGCTAAGTTACGCATGGTTAAAAAAAAGATCAAAATGCCGTATGATTTTAAGTTATGAACTTTAAAATGTCTTTTACATTGATCTCTTAAAATCAGGGCACAGATGATAAATAGTCAAAGTTTATTAAGTAATAGCATCCTTTGTCAGGGAACAGAGTCAAAAGATTCACCTACAATCCAAGAGATCACAGTAAGACAGCAACAAAACCATATCTTACTCTGATTCCTTCTCATCACAATTTTATTCTTCACCCCCATGAATCTTGGAATTTAACCTTTTAGCAAACAGGGGATACTGATCAGGAATTTCATCCTCTACTGTTTCCTTATGTGCTGTCAGGACCACCATCACATCACCTGCTAGCCGTTCTATATTAACTTGCTTCAAATGATTTCCCCAGCCTTTTGTTCCTGGTAGCGCTGATGTATGGACACGTTCCAGGGTAAAATGCCAAGTTCTCAAAGCATGTAGTGTATTCTAAACTATTTGTTTTGGCTTTTAAAACTTTTTCAGTCAGGGGCCCAACTTGCTTTGTAGTATAATTTGTTGTATTTCTCCATATAGCCTCGTGGTGCTGTCCATTGCAGCAGGAGCACTTCGGTTCTTTTTTCTTTTTCTTTTTTTCATATTTTCATAGTGTTTCTCAGCAAATCCACTTTGCAATGCATGCCACTGTGGCCATTCTAGAAGAATTGCGCATTATTTAGCATACTGTATACAGAACACTGTCTCTTCAGCATACTGCCTGAATTAATCCCCAGCTTTTATGGCCAGTGCTGTTTTTGTTTTTTTGTTTTTGTTTTTTTTCTAGATCACACGGCACTTTGTACACACCTCTGATAACATTTTTTTATATTGGAATTATGAGTTTACAACTCTGTCTTTTCCTCCTGACTGTGCTCAGCATCAAGTACAATATCTGAGTCATCTTTGTGCATCTAACTCAAGCCAGAGAGTAGAATAAACGGTGGTGAGTGACCGAATGATTAGCCAAGCCTTCTGAGGTGTAGAATTATTGTTCTTGACATCTACCAAAAAGAAATTGAACATAATTCCAGATAAAAAATATTTTATTCTCTTTCGTACAGTAGACATTGAGAGGGTATGCTGATGGGGAGAAATGAAATATTATCTCAGCTTCCTTGTCATCAACTGGTTGTAGTAGATCCATTTTCTCCAGGCAAAAGTTACTCAAGACCTGAGTGAAACACACAACGGAAGGATTGAATCTGCTCCTTGTATGGCCTGCACTAGGAGACAGCTGCCTTTGCAAAGTCCTTCTTAGCCACGGAGACATTTTACTCTCTATATTTTTAGGTCCGCATTATGCCATCTGGAATTGCAGAATTTGAATTTCCTGCCCTTCCCACATAATGACATTTTAAGCCTTTGTTCATTTTAATCACATCTTTTGTCCAGGCTACACTCTGAACCCCACCCGCTCTCTATCATAGTATCTAGTTGATTCATCATCTTGATTGTGCTCTCTGTAAGCACATCTTCAGCAACGTCTCTAGTGACCAATTTTAGCTACAATGATAAATCCTGGCAAACTTGTTTGTAAAAAAGAAAGGTTGAAAAGAATTAGTCCCATTCTGACAACTAGCAACATCATTAATAATAGTAATAGCCAGTTATAGATCTTTACCTATGAGTGCCTGTTCTAACTGTTTCATATATTGTATTATGGTTAGGTTTTGAAGTCCTCTGAAGAACTCATACATTAATGTTCAGAGTTGGTATAATTAAGTCATGAGCACTGTGCTCTCATTAAAGGATAAATTCATTGCAATGGATCTACTGAATGGCAACCTAGGCAGGAAGGGTTGGCTGGAGGAGCCTTATCACTGGGGGGTGCAGCCATGGGGATTATATATGGTTCCTCCTCCCTTGCTCTCTTGCTTCCTGACTCCATGATGTGAGAGCAGAGCCCTTGCTATCTCCATCTCTGTGCTTTCTGTCTCCATGCCCTAAGCTCCACAGGCCTGGCTTGACATAGACTGAACTTCTGACACCTCTAGAAACTGAGCAAACAAAGCTACCTTCCACTATGTTGCGTGATCCATTGTTTTGGATTATGGAAGTGAGAATGTTATCTGATACAAGCCTCATGAAAACTGTCTGAGGAGGTGTAATGAGACCGTGTTAACAAGAAGGAAACTGAGCCCCTTATTGAAATACCTTGTCAAAGACTATAACATATTGGGAGTTCTTGTCTTTTCTTTTTAGATAATGGGGATCAAACCTAGGGTATTGCATCTATAAGACAAGCACTCTACCACTGAGCTCCATCCCAGCCCCGCATCTTGAGAAACGTGATTCTAATTTATATGTGGCTTTAACAGGAAATTAAAATGAGTGCTTAGAGTTTCTTTATTCTACTCAAGTATGTATTTTTTTTTTTTAATTTACCATGAGCCGGGAGTGGTGGCACACGCTTGAATTCCCCGCGCTTGGGAGGCTGAGACAGGAGGATCGCGCAAGTTTGAAGCCAGCCTCAGCTACTGAGTGAGGCTCTCAGCAACTTAGTGAGACCCTGTTTCCAAATAAAATATAAAATAGGTCTGGGAGTATAGCCCGGAGGTAGAAAGCCTCTGGGCTCCACCCCCAGTACCACTAAAAAATAAAAAATAAAAAATAAAAAATAAAAAATTTACCATGGCACACTCTATCACTGTATTAAGTTATTTAAATTAATATGCTATAATTCCATTTCAGAGATCTGAATCCTTCATTTCAATTCAAAAAACACTTGGGAATATAGGAATATCATGAGAACAAAGGTTATAGGTACCCAGCAGAATGAATTCTGTCTTTGTTCTTGACAAATATAGGTTTGGCACAATACGATTTATATAAACTATTGTCTTCTGTGGCACAGGCAGCTTCAAGAAGCATATTGAAAAAATTATCATTTTGATTGTGCTGCAAAATACATTTTTCATCTGCAATATACAATGTTTCTTCGAAGACTAACCTATGAAACCTATTCCTGAAAGTCTGATTATTGGGTTGATATGGAATAGCTGAAAGATCATTTTGCAAACTGTAACTGCTCTGGAATTTTAAAAGTTTTGAATCAACTTTGCCTTCCTAAGGTATTTTACATCCAGAGACAAGGAAATGATACCTTTTAAACATTTATCATTCATACGGTCCCTAGGATTACCGTCTTCTAAAAATAAAACACAGAATTTCTTTTCCTTCTATTGGAAATTTATCATATTTTTTAAAACTTCAACTTTTTCATTTGTAATATATGTAGCTGGAAGCAATGAGCAAACAAATAAATAATGTGAAGACTCAGACTTAATATGTAGGAAAACATTAATAGGGATGGCAGGTCATTTAGAGCTCCTTGCATCCAATAGAAATCTATTAGGAAGTTGTAGAAAATAAGTAAATGAGAAAATATAAAATAGGGAGGAAGTACATTAAACCTGAGTATTATCTATTATTTGCATTAAAATTTAGGCTTAATTTTTAAAGGTAATATGTATTTGTACATGGATGCACATGTAGTTTTTGTTTAGTTCATAGACTCACAAATTTCCCAAAACTTTTCTATGTACTTTTTTGCCTGTGTATATTCCAAGCTATTTTTTTGTAGTAAAGCACCCATATGAGTTTTATTATTCATGTTTTATACAGAAGGGAATGTAAAACAGAAAATTTAACATAGCCCAAAATATCTAATCAATAAAAAGTAAGAGATTTAAATTTCAAACGTAGTATATGTAATATGTGTTTGTGTGTATATGTATGAGGTAGATATTACAGATATGTAGATAACTGATAGGTATGTGTATTTTTTGTGTAGGTCTTTGAACAGAGAGAGTGTGAGAAAGAGAGGTGAGAAAATAATTGATATACAACTATCAACATTTTTGTTTTTTGTCTCTTAAAAATAATGTAAAAAAGTGTAAAAATGCCATTTTAACAATGAACAGTTGAAAATATGTTAATTTATTTTCTTTCATTTTTTTAATTTTTATAATTTTTTATTGGTGCACTGTAGTCATACATCTTAATGGGATAAAAGACTTGTGTAAACATGCATGTACACATCATCCAATTAGCCCATACCGGATCCCCACCCCACACCCTCCCCATCCCTCCTTCCCATGCTTGGAGAATGTTAATTTTAAATAAAAGTAATTACCTAAAATAAATAAAGGTATGTATTCAATAACACATTGTAATACCACTTTCAACTTCCTTGCCTTACCCTACTTAGCCACCACTAATCACTCTTACTAGGTAAGCTCAGAAGTCTTCCCTGGGATCTTCACTTCCTTCCTCTTGTCTCTTGCCTCAGGGTCTTTCTGACACCAAAGCACAGGAATTCAGCATAAACTCACCCAACACTCAGGACAGCACAAACCAGAATTTCGTTGATTTTTATGTCAGGCCTGGAGGAAGAAAAAGCTCTCCAGCATGTCCGGATGTTGGAAGGAGCTGTGTCACTAGAGACCTGAAATGCGCAATAATGTGAGAATCACGCAGGCTGGAAAGGAATTTCTGGACATCTCCAGTTGAGGTCTCAGGGCTTGGAGAAAATCTTCGCCTGCTACAGCTGAGAACTAGTCAGATTCAAGAGAGCAGCTTTTCCCTAGCTGCTGCACTCATTTAGGAACTAAGAGAGGCTGCTCATGGATGACATCACGTATCCATATAGACCTAGTTCCCTTTCATTCTTGTCAAAAATCAAGCAGGTACAGTAGCAACCATCTAGGCAGGCAGTGGAAATGCTATAATCTGGATGAGGTCAAGCTGGCTCAGAGGGCACAGGAACAAGTCATGTGTTTACAGCCCAGAGTCTCACAACACCTATGTCTCACCAATGCTTCAACTTACAGGATCCCTCAACAAATACCTCTATTTGGTGTTTACTGTGTATTTGTCTTTATGGCCACCTGAAAGAAAATAAATATATCTTAAACTTGGCTCACAAATGTGTAAGTGTAATAAACCTGTGCAATCCCCATAATTATTGCTACCTACCAAGGACCACACAGGCATGCTTGCAAAGGACTGTGATGCAAACTCTCCAGTGCAGGGAGTTAATGCTGTTGACCTAGTCGTTTTCCTTCATGCTTGCTTTCTTGCTTTCTTGCTTTCTTTTTGTTACTTGGGGTTGAACCAAGAGGCATCCTACCTCACATACCCAGTTCTAAAATTATTTTATTTTAATTAATTAATTAATTAATTGATTGATTTATTTGGTGGAACTGGGGTTCCTGGAAGCCCTTCTACCTCCGGGCTACACTCCCAGACCTATTTTTATAGTTTTATTTGGAAACAGGGTCTCTTAATCCAGTGTGGCTGGCTTCGAACCAGAGCAATCCTCCTGTCTCCGCCTCCCTAGCGTGGGGATTAAAAGCGTACACCACCACACCGGGCTTTTTTTTAATTTTGAAACAGGGTCTTTAACTGGTCATGATGATGCAGGCTCGTAATCCCCACACTTGGGAGCCTGGGCAGGAGGATTGTACAGGTTCGAAGTCAGCCTCAGCTACTTAGTGAGGCTCTCAGAAACTTAGTGAGACCCTGTTTTCAAATAAAATATAAAATAGGTCTGGAAGTATAGCCCGGAGGTAGAAAGCCTCAGGGTTCCACCCCCAGTACCATAATAAATAAATAAATAAATAAATAAATAAATAAATAAATAAATAAATAAATAAACAGGGCCTTGATAAGTTGTTGAAGATGGCCTTGAACCTGTGATCCTCTTATCTCATCCTCCAAAGTACTGAAATTACAAACATGTGCCTCCATGTCTAGCTCATTGGCTTTGTATAAGAAGCAAATGTCCTCAAGTGAAGCTACACAAGGAGCCCCAAGTGAGTGATTGCCCATTAGTAAAACACAAAAGGAGAATGACTGAAAGACTGAAAGAAGTGACTCTAGGAGAGAAAGATGTGGCTTGAAGCCAGGTTTGGTGGGGCATATCATTAATCACAATACTTGGAAAGTTGAGAAAGGAAGATCATAGGTTAAAAACTGAATGTGGAAACTTAGTGAGATCCAGTTTCAATGACATAAAATAAAATAAGGCTGGAAGTATAGCTCAGAGATAGAAGGCCTCTGGGTTCAATCCCTAGTATGCCTCCTTGTCACCACCAAAAGAAGGAAGAAAAGAAGAAAGGAAGGAAGGAAGAACAGACGAAGGAGCATGTGACTTAATTAAAGTCAGGCTCTATGTGTTACATTAATGTCCACTAAAGAACATCTAGTGGAAAGAAGGAACTCAGATAATAAATGTACAGCTGAGCCTGTAGACACTGGCTAGAATTTTTCTTCAGTCACATCAATGTTTATGTATTGGCCCAGGAATGGTATGGTTATTCTGACCATGATAAAGGCTAAATTTTAAGCTAAATAACATGGACTCATTCCCAACAAGTATGACCTAGATACTCTGAGCTATCAATGCCTAATTTTCAAGCCACAGAAAACAACTCAGCTCTCAAAGAGGTACCCTCAGATGGACCAGAAGCCATTTGATATTACTTTGTGTGTGTGTGTATGTGGTACTGGGTATTGAATCCAGAGACATTCTACCTTTGAGCTACACTTTCAGGCATATTTTTATTATTATTATTTTGAAACAGGGTTTCACTATGTTGCAAAGGGCTTTACAAGTTGCTTAGGCTGGGCACAAACCTGTGATCCTCCTGTATCAGTCTCCCAAGTACTGGGATTATATAGCCATTTTATATTAGGTTAGCTTCTTGACCAACAGCCACTTGATATCAAGTTAAAGTACTAGCAATCTATTCTAAAGGATACAGTGATGCATCCTGACTGCAGTGCCTACTGAGGCATCACTGTCCAAACACTGGCAGAATTCCTGATGGGTTTACATGATGTTCTATACAATATCTTCACAGGCCAGGGGCCAATTTTGTGGCCACAAATGCACAGTAGACCTGTGATTACAACCCACTGATTTTAATGTCTCATTATATAAAAGTAGACAACCTCAAAGAACAGAGAAACGGCCCATTAAACAATCAGCCAAAGCACCAGCTCAGTTCCAAGTCCCTGTAGGATATAGATGCCATACTCCAGTATGTGGGATATTTGCTGAACCAACAGATCTTTTATGGTGTGAATATAGTTCAGCAGGAGTTTGCATACCCACCTTTACTCCATTTGACCTAATTGATCTAATTTTACTAAATTGACAGAATTAGGGAAAATGTGTCCTGGATTAGTGTCTTGATCAACATTCTAGCTGCTATAATCCAAAACAACTAAGCACACAACTCAAAAGAAGGAAGATTTATTTGCTCGCAGGTTCTTTCTTTCTTTCTTTCTTTCTTTCTTTCTTTCTTTCTTTCTTTCTTTCTTTCTTTTCTTTCTTTCTTTCTTTTTTGAGATATTGGGTTCAACCCATGTAAGGCCAGGGTCTCTGGATCACCAGACATGGCAGAAGGAAGCAGATGAAGACAGGGAGAGATCAAAGTACTGCTCTCACATCATGGAGACCAGAAGCAAGAATGTGCCAATAAGCAACAGTATTCAAAGACAAAAGCACAACCCCCAAGGCCAATTCCCAGACACTTACCTTTTCTAACCACACTTATTTGGTTAGTTTGCCACTCAAAAATTTTATCACACAGGGACATGAGTTAAAACACTTGTAATTAGATATGTCTGTGTTTAAAAATGTACACATATTTCTGTACTCTTTTCATTTTGTTACTGCTCATGGAAGTTCTATTATGCACTCCACTGTATTGTTCTCCTTTGCCAGACCAGGATAGCTTCATTGAAGACTTGACATTCAACATGGTCTCTGGGAATGGGATCACTTTCCATGCAGGTTTTGGAATGCTGCGTTCTATGTGTCAATCCCAGAAGAGCAATTTCTTCGGACTCTTGCTTTAAATAATTCTCAAAAATACGTGTCTGATAAATATTAAGTTTTGAGTGAAAACTGTTATTGTTAATTTAAGGAGGGTAGTGTGGAGCCAGACATTGAAAAAATTTTCGAAGAACAAGTTTGATTAACTAACACTGTGACTCAGCCACACCCTTGGTTGATGTGTATTCTATTTCTCTCTATCTGTATAAGGCTTTGAGTTAGCCATACTAATTAGCATGCTCCAAATCATGCAATTGAATACATAATCAAAATTTGAACACAAAGCTTCAAATTCTTTTTTTTTTTTTTAAGGGGAGTAAAAGGTTTATTGGAAGCAGCAGGGAATGGGGCAAGGGTGGCTGAACACCCCCAAAGGGGCTGGAACTCTGGGTCCAGCAGCTGCCTTCAGGACAATACTTGAGAGTAGCCCAAGCCGAATTGCCTTCAGGTGCAGGCTGCTTTCTTCCGGAGTCCGCACGATCTACCAGAAGGGAATAGAGAAAAGTGGCCGAACACCCCATAGGGGCGGTCGGAACTCCGGGGTCCAGTAGCTGCCTTCAGGGTCACTACCTGAGTGTCGCCCGAGCCAAGTGCCCATCAGTTGCAAACTACTTTCTCCCAGAGTCCACGCGATCTGCCAGAAAAAAGGTACAGGTCACCCCTAGGGGCCTGGTCAGCCATGATGTCCAGCAGAGGCCTTCAGGTCACTACTCGAGAGTCACCCGAGCCACATGCCCTCAGATGCACTCTGCCTTCTCTCAGGGCCAACACGACCTGACCTGCGAGAGAGAGAGAACAGCTCCCCAAAAGGGGAGGGGGTCCCGAGCGGGAAGTCCCCACTCTTGCCATCTGACTGGCCCATGCCTGACCGCTTGCAAGTCCGTTTGTGGTTAGGGTGACTTTGAGATTCCAAGGAGAATTTGCATAGGACATTTGCAAGTTCTTTGAAGGGTCTCCTTTCAGGAATGCCAGACTTGCTCGGTGAGTTTGTTGATTAGGAAACTCAGGATGGCTTTGTGAAGCTCTGGCCTTCTTATCTCTGACCCTTTGGAATTTCAGGCATTTGTCACCCCTCAGGAAACTCAGGAAATTAACTTTTTTCTACCAAGGCCTTTTCCCTATCTTCCTATTTCCTTTCTATCTCCTCAAATTCTAAAAAAAACTTCTATTTTATTTTTTCGGTACTGTGGATTTGACCTAGGGTCCTCATTACTTTAATCTCTACCCTCAGCCCTAATTTTTATTCCTTATTTTGAAACAGGTCTCACTAAGTTGCAAAGGGCCTAAGTAGCTGAGGCTGTCTATGAACCAAGATCCTCTTGTCTCAGCCTCCCAAATGCTAGAATTATAAGCATGCACCACCATGCCTAGCTAGAACACTTTTATTTTAATATGATATGCTCTGCCTATCACTAGGCCCCTTTCTATTAGGGCAGCATCAAACTAGGAGGCGTATTCAATGAGGTAGAGAAGGTTGCAGTCATGCCTGAAGGGTATGAAAAAAGGCTCGTGAATCAGAAAAATTACATCACATTTCATTTGAATACCTTGCAGGTCGATATTTTATAGAGTATATAAAATGGCAATAAAAGATAATGGAGAAAATAAAGATAATTCATTTTCTCAGAGGCATTGATCATCAGGAGAGAGATATTTTCTTTCTCTCTTTTGTACCAAATGGGGAATTTGTTCAATATTCTTAATTTACATAAAATATACAATGCAGTTAGACACTTTAAGTGCTCCTTGCATTTAGTTCATGACTATAAAATCGTTTCCAAAAAGGAGAAAGTTCTCTGTGTATTTTATTTACATTTTCCAAGTCCAACTTTGAAGCCATTAGATGAATAATTCATTAGGCTTGATGTTTAATGACTTCGTACAAGGCTTTTTATTTCCACTCCTGTTTGCTGCATACGGTTGCCACAAACTTGTCAACAGCCACTTGAAGATTCACCCCCTCTCCTCCATAAAGCAAAAACTCAGAAGAGTTTCTCCTTGTTACACAGGGGTCTTTAGCCATTTCATGTCTTGTGGAATGGATAACTAACTAGTCCAATTTGCCAATCTCCCTTAATATTCACTGTGGAAGTCAATTAGGTTTTAGTTACAATGATATAACATCTGTAAACCATACAGAATCATCTCAGTGGAATGGAACACCACCTGGAGAAAAAAAGGAAGAATGTTGAAAAGATGGATTTAATATGGCACCGATTATAGAGACATAGGTATATTTTAGGAAGAAATGGCTCAATTTTTTTAGGTCCAGGAAAGCAAACTGGTTGTAGTGCTACTTTGACAGTTAATATTCCAATTGGATGGGACTTTGAGACTATTCAAATAGATGGTACTTTAATTTTTTCCATAGTAGTTCAGAACTTAAAAATTTATAGCAAATATAGCCACACAAAGTATCATACAGAATGTTTTTAGATTTGACTGTAATCACATCAGTTTATAATACCAAAAGGCAGTATAGTAGAATCCTAAAAAGTCTGGGCCTACCTCTACTACTCAAGAGCTATGTTATCTTAGAAAAGTAAGCTGACATCTTCAATTTTAATTTTTCTAATCCATTGCTCAGAAGCCAAGAAGAACAAGGTACTGGTTTGCTGCACTAAAAAATAATAATTTACCTATGCAAAACATTTTCTATAGCTCTAGCACACTGGAAATGTTAATAAATAATAGCTATACATTTATAACTGTTATCTATCCTCTTATCAATAAACTTCAAATTAGAAAAAAAAATAATTTGAGGAAGAATTCTGAGAACACGGAATGAATAATGCTGTTTCATTATTTTTAATAGCCACAGAAAATATGTCGGAAATTGACTACAGGCTCCTTTAAAACCTCCCCATTATGAGATTTTTAAGACAGAGTCATTCTTGCCAATGTAGAGGTATCTTAACGCTATAAAAAATATTTATTTATACTTTTTTTGTGGTACTGGGGTTCCTGGAAACCCTTCTACCTCCCAACTACACTCCCAGACCTATTTTTATACTTTTTATATGGAAACAGGGTCTCTTAAGCTAACGCGGCTGGCTTCAAACCTGCACGATCCTCCTGTCTCTCCCTCCGAAGCGCTGGGATTACAAGCGTGAGCCGCCACACTGGACTTTATTATTATACTTTTTAAAATGGAAATATATAGCTTTCTTATTCAGGTATTGTTATCATGTCTCTTATGGGAAGAAATACAGCTATCTGTTTTTGTAACTAAATCTCTAAAGTAGTTCTTACATGAACTCAGAGTTGAGAACATTAAAAACAGTCAATAGTAATAAAAGTTATTATAGTAAGAATAGAAACTACTAAATAAACGTATGGTGCTCAGACTTGTGCCAAATAATATATAAATTTCTCACATATATTAGTATTTCTGATTAGCTTATAAATGTTTTATAAGTGAAGAAACACAGGTACAGGGAAGCTCAGTATCTTAAGACCTCGTAACCAGTGAATGATAAAAATAATATTTGAATCCAAGTCTCTAGATGCCAAATATTCCTAGCGAATATATCATAATTCTCGATCCACTTTGAGCTTTTTTTCTAACCTAACCTAGACTTTATTTTCAGGCTTGATAGTCACACTATAATCTTGTGCTTGAGGTTCGGCAGGTTAAAAATATACCTTTTTACACCTAATCTGTGCCCATCTTTTCAAATGTGTGATCTGAAAAAAACAAAACAAAACAATTTGTAGAAAACTTGTAGAGAATGTTAAACATCACATAGTAGTGCTTGAGTCTGGAACTTGTTACACAGGTTTTTAAATAATATTCAAAAAAATGAAAAGAAAACTTTCCAATGTTTTTTTTTATTTCTATTTACCTGATTGCTACAGAGATTACATCTAACTCCAATTAAAATGAAAAGCACTGAGAATACATACAATAATAAATTCTAGCAAAAATTTTGGGAAAATACAAAACCTTATACATTGTTGTGGCATTGAAAATTAGTACAGCCACTATCGCTATCATTGTGAAGGTACTTTGGAAAACTGGTATGGAACCTCCATATGACACAGCTTTTCCACTCCTGGGTATCTTTCCAAAGGAAATGAAGTCAACACACTGTAGTAACACATGTATATCCATGGTTATAGCAATACAATTCAAAATAGCCAAATTATGATACCAGCCAAGGTATCTGTCATCTGATAAATGGATTGTAAAACTATGATATATATGCACAACAAAATTTTCCTCATCCATAAAGAAGAAAATCACTATGTCATCTGTAGAAAAAAATAGAACTAGAGAATATAATACTAAGTAAGATTAGCCAGTCTCAGTAAGTGAAAGGTCATGTGCTTTACCTTATATGTAGAAACTAGAGAGAAATTGGGAAACAGAAACGACTTCAAATAAATGCAACCAGTAGAGTAGTGGAATGGGATTTGAGGACAGAGATAGAGTGCAGAGCAGGAGACCTGATGAAGAAATCAGTCCAGTCTTATGTATACTCTCAAAATTATCAATATCAATTTCATTATTACAAATGAGATGGGGAAAGGGGTAAGTGGGCTTTGTGGGGGAAATGCACCAGATACTATGTACATGTATGTTTCTATCACCCTAAATCTCAATAACATATGCTTACAACATACCAATAAAAGTATATTTTTAAAACTTTCAATATATTGTTTTTTCTTCTCAAAACATGATAAAGTTAATACTTAACTAGTGTCTGCCTGATTATTCAATTTTAAAACTCAGTTCTCTAATTACATTCTTTAAGTGGATTTTTTCTGAACTTTCAAAGCAGTACAAGTTGCCATTAATCACACTGCATCCTGTATATACCTTTAACTGTTAATAATGCCAACATAATACAATTTTCTAATTCTTAGGAGAGTTTTGAGCTAGGCGTGGTGTCGCACGTTTGTAATCTTCGCACTTGGGAGGCTGAGACAGGAGGATTGTGCAAGTTTGAAGCCAGCCTCAGCTACTTAGGCTCTCAGGAACTTAGTGAGACCCTGTTTCCAAAAAAAAATATTTAAAAAATAGGTCTGGGAGTATAGCTTGGAGGTAGAAAGGCCTGGGTTCCACCCCCAGTACCGAGAGAGAGAGAAAGAGAGAGAGAGAGAGAGAGAGATTTTTGAGCAGTTGACTGTTATATACTTTCCCATACAAGTGTTAGGATGGAAATAAGGAAGTTGAAAAAAGGGGAGAGAAGGAAGAATACGGTGATCTTTGAACAGACTAAGAGAAAGAGCTATACATCATAACTGATGGTGTTTCTAGATACTTCTTGATATCAAGGTAAGAGATATGGAATATTTCATAAATCAGCACATTAACTTAAGCCTAAAAAAGCTGAACATTATTTGTACCTTATTAATTTTATATTATTATTATTATTATTATTATTATTATTATTATTATTTTACTGAGGCTTGAACCCAGGAACATTCTTCATCTCACCTATACCCTCAGGCCTTTTTTATTTTATTTTTTTTTAATTTTGTAAAGGATCTTGCTAAATTGCAGAGATTGGCTTCAAACCTGAAATAATCTTGTATTGGCCCCCTAAATGCTAGGATTACAGGTGTGGGCCACCATGCCAAGCTTCTAATTTTATTTTTATATAATTTGTGAATATTTATGTCAAGTCAGTATACACTTTGTAATAAACTAGTTTATAACCTAAGTGCTATTAGAAGGAGGTAAATTAATCAGTCAAAACCCACCAAGAAGCCACATGTCTTTGCAAAGGAGAGGTACATAAGCAATTGCTGTTTTTGCAAATAAGCCAATGTCTTTGCAAAGGAGAGGTAAATAAGCAAGACTGCTGGAGAATGCCAATGTTTCATGAATCATAGCAAAATCATAGATGCTCAGGCATGAGAAGGTGCTGAAAGAGAGGCTACAATTATCTGGGGTCAAGAAAGAAGAATGACACAGGTATGGAAATGCTAAAGGCTTGGGAATAAGAGAAATTCCAACTTAAGATTCCACTTTGCTATTAATAAGTGTGTGATTTCTAGCAAGCTCTGCTGCCAAATAAGAACAACAAAGGATTCTTTGAGGACAAGAGATGATTATTAATAGAGTATCATGCATATAGTAGATAATCAGTAAGTGAAATAATTCTGTAATTACATTAAATAATACTGTCAGTGATCATTAGAGAATGCTATTGTATACCCACTGCTACAACTTGAATTTATATGTTGATCTACGTGGAGAAACAGAGAGGCAGAGAGAAAGGAAGAAGAGAGAAAAAAGAATGTTGGTCTAGTGTAATTCTAACCCACCTTGTATTTATATTTAATGATAATTCCACTCCCTCTGCCTTGCTGCTGTGCATTTTGAGTGTATGTGTGTGTGTGTGTGTGTGTGTGTGTGTGTGTGTGTGTGTATGTGTTATGGGTAAGCTAAATGAGATTGATAGAGAAGATGGATTCCTGAATAGTTGCTAATGGTCTAGACGTTTCACTGTTTTGTCAACAAAGCCCTATTGTTGAAAGCAGTGTTTTCTCACTGTGTCAATATCTCTGCCATGTTGTGTGGATATTAATGGAACTGCCAGGAAAAGTATTTAATTAATCATTTCCCAGAATAACTACTGCCAGCACTCATTTCCCATCCCAGCCAGCTGAAGGCTTCCAGGCCAGTGGGAAGGGACTCTTGATCTACGCAGTTCAGGCACCTGAGCTACATAATGAGAATGTACGTAGTAAGTCTTGCTGAGATGCTGAGATAAAAATTTGGTCTCCCTCGTTAAAAAAAAAAAAAAAAAAGATTGTAGTTTATTCTAAAAATAATTATTTGGAGTACATTTTTTTTAATATTACTTGGAAGTATTTGTAGCAGCGGTTCTGTTCTATAATGGGCCATAGAATAATTACTTGAATCTAGTGCAAACACTGTGTTTAATAATACCCTGTTCCTCCGCTAAAGCAAAACAAATCCAACACAAAAGAACAACAACCAAAAATGGTGCTTTTTCTCTCCTAGTACTAGAGATTGAACAAAGGCGAGCTTCAACACTAAGCTACCCCCTCAGCCCTTTTGATTTTGAGACAGTGCCTCACTAAGAGTCTGAAGCAGTTCTCAAAATTGTGGTACTTCTGCCTCAGACTCTAGAGTTGTTACAATCACAGGTGTGTGTCACTGTGCCCATCAAAAAACCATACTTGAATCTTTTACACTTTAAAGATTCAAAGAATGGAACAGGGAAGTGTGACATTACTTTCTATTAGCTTTGCAAGAGAAAATGACTGGGCCATTTGGCCAGTCTTCCATAAGTGATCTACATCTACAGATTAAACACAAAACCCATTAAACTATCAAGGTCATTCCTCTGACACATAGAAAAATCCTTCTTTAAATTCATTTGGAACAACATAAAAACCCAGAATAGCCAAAGTAGTTCTCATCAACAAGAACCATGCAGGAGCCATCAGGATACCTGACTTCAAACTATACCACAAAGCCCTAGTCATACAAACAGCATGGTATTGACACAAAAATCAGATACCTAGACCAATGGAGCAGAATAGAAGACTCAGAAACAAATCCACACACTTACAACCAATTGATTTTTGACAAAGGGACAAAAAACATATACTAAAAAAAAGATAACCTCTTCAGCAAATGTTGTTGGTAAAACTGGTTAACCATATGAAGAAAAATGGAAATGAACCTCATTTTCTCACCCTGCACAAGGGTTGATTAAAAATGAATAAAAGACTTGCAAATCATACCAGGGACCTTGTGGCTTTTTGAAGAGGACATAGGTCCAATACATCAACACATAGGTAAAAACATCCTTTTAGGTATTTTTAATTAGGTGTTTATGAGCAGAAGGGAAGTTGAAATAATACAAAGTTAAATATTTCTCATATTAGTCAAATAACGTATCATTCTCATTTTATCTTACCATGTGATAAAAAAACAACAACAAAATGACCAACACTTAGTGTTCCCTCCTAACATATCATTGCTAGAGCTCTTTCTGGCTTCATAAAATGATCTTGCATGAGCCGCCTCAAAGTTAATATTATCACATGAACATATTTATTTCTGAGAGAGAGAGAGAGAGAGAGAGAGAGAGAGAGAGAGAGAGAGAGAGAAGAGGAGAGGAGAGAGAGAGAGAGAGAGAGAGAGAGAGAGAGAGAGAGAGACTACTATCTGCTATGTACACTGTGATTCATTAATTTGTGAAGGAACAGTGAAAAATCAACTTTAATTATTTTCCATTTAAGTCAATAAATAGCACATTGTTGTCTTCCAGTGAATAGCAGCAGGATAGAATGAGAAAATTTATGCCACCTGTGAAAATAAATGCAAAGCCAGGTTCTGCAATAAATATATGTATGTTTGAATAAACTGAAAATAGAACCTATAAAAATAGATAAACGAAAGCTGCAATTGTTTCTGTGGTGACTGCTTACAAAAGCTGTGTTTATTTTTTCTGTCTGCTTGCACAAATGCTCTGAAATAATAATAAAACTAATTCTCCAAGTTCCCAAATTCCATATGCTTTCTGCTATAGTTAAATTCTGCATGGATATGATATGAATACATGAAGTTATAGTCAGAATTTACTTGGTAAAAAAGGAAAAAGAAAGGAAGATTGCTAATTTTAGAGTTGAAGGTTGAAACTTGTAGAAAATAAAACAGAACTAGAAGGTTGAGGATTTGGGCAAAAGAAAGAGAAACGAATTGGGAATAAAACATCTATCAAAGTTGGTTTGGAATCTTCTGTTTAGAAAGTGTGTGATCTAATTTTGGAAGAATCATTTAATATGTTTATGAAGGAAAATCACCTCCCTGTGTAGTTATAATTTCACAAAATCAAGAATCCTTAGGTGGCAAACTCAGGGAATTACTGTTAAAAAAAAAACCTGCTGATACAAAGCAGAGGGCTTCACATTGGCACATTAGGTTACCATACCTATTGTCACACCTCCAAAAAGAAAAGCAAAACTTTGAGCTTACCAGTAAATAAATATTCATTTTCTATGTCTTTTTAAGTGCTGATAAATGTAGAATTTTTATTTTAGCAAGTCTTTGCTCAGTAACATTTTTCTCCTCTCTTCCTCTCTCTCTCTCTCTCTCTCTCTCTATCTCTCTCTCTCTCTCTCTCTCTCTCTCTCTCTCTCTTTCTTTATTTCTTATTTCTTGAACCTAGGTACATTCTATCTCTGAGCTAACCTGTAGCCCTTGATTTCTTACTATTTTTTATTTTTCAGTTAGTGTCTTGATAATATGTTGAGTGTTTTCATAGTCACTAAGGCTGACCTTGAACCTGCAGTCTCACTGTCCCAGCCTACCAAGTACTGAGATTATAGGCATTCATTTCATAACTTTTAAAAAAAGAAATACTCAAAACATTTGACCTAAAACTATGTATACAAATTTGGACAACTAAATATTTTAAGCATTTTTATAACTTTTTGTTGATTTCAAATTCAGCAGTAATAATAGCTGTTAGAGATCATCCCTCATATATTTAGCAGGTGACACACTAGATATTAGGGTTGTTCATTGATGGACAAAACAAATTCTCTGCCCTCGCATAGCTGTTAATCCAATGAAAAGCATACAGTAGACAGGAGGCCAATGAGATACACATGAGATGAATTGCAATTGCGGTTACATCTTCAAAATGAAAACAATTTTCTTCCCAAGAGAAGGAAAAAATGAGGAATGATAAAGGGATTGGGGGTGATTATTACATGGGTAAACAGAGAACGAGTTCTGAAGTGGTGTCATTTAAGCTAACAATTTTTGATGGAGACCAAGAGGTTATTTTAATACAGAGACAGAAAAGAATGATGATATAATGCCACAGGAAGACAATTGCTACCTAAATGTCAAGAAGACGGCCTCAGAAGAAATCAACCTTAGCATCCACCAGAACTGTAAAAAATTAATTTCTATTGGTTAAATCATACAGGCTGTTGTACTTTGTTATGACCAACCTAGCGAACTAATATAATACAGTGAGAATGCAAAATGCCACAACATCTATGAAAAAATTCACTTTTTAGTTACTGAGGAAATGGGAGGGGAGGAAGAGGGAAATTCTCTAATGCGTATGATGTACTTAAAAATCATATCAATGTCAATCACTAAGACAGACATGAGAAGGAGGGAGAAGGAGGGAATGGGGAGGGAACTTGGTAAGGGCTAATTGGGTGATGTATGCATGTATGCCTCCATTATTTTGTATCCCATTAAGATACATGACTACAATGCACCAATAAAAAAGCAAAAGAAATCCTCTCCAGTGGTTAAAATATCTCCCAATAAATTGATGGTATGTCAAACTGCAAATCAGCAAGCTCTAGCTGAACTGCCCCTTAGCCACCAAAACAGTGAGGCTAAAGCTTGTGTGGTTTCTACATTGTACACCATCAAACTCAAATTGTGAAAGATAAAGAGATGGTGTTTTAAAAGCTCCAGGAAAGTCAGTAGTTGGGAAACACACAATGGAGCAAATTATCTGACTCCATTCTTAGTTATGATACCACGTATTTTATTTGTCTCACTGTAAATCACTCTTCTTTTTTTCTGTAGTTCAGTATTCTTATTGGAAGATTTGGGAGGCCAAAATTAGATCTATTTCTATGAAACTATCAGATTCCATATTGAGTATGGATAAATTTTATCATATTTCCAAAGTCACTGTCTGAGAGGAAGAACTGAAAACATTACATTTCTGGAGTCTATGGAATGTAAACCAGGTCTTGGATCATAAAAATGAATAATAATTTAGAGAAAGGGTATTCCCATCCTAGAATTTGCTCCTTGTGACTGAAGAATTCAAATTTATGTTCAAGGTGTTTCCTCAAAACTTATTTCTTGCAATTATCTTTTATATTTGTATGATATGCCATTTATAAAGTACTTTTCCATTGATCTCATTTCTTATTTATTACAATCTGAAGAGTTGGCTATTAGTTTCCTTCCTCTACAGATTCAGTTCATAGGATTTAGGTCACTTGCAATGTCATATGTCTTGAACAGAGCAGAAATATGACATAGAGCTGAGCTTCATGGTGGCAAATCTAGGGCATGAATATAGCTCTCTGAAGCTGGGGGAATCTTAATGACACCCAATGTTCACTCTCTGAAGCTGAGGGAATCTTTATGACACCCAATGTTCCTTTTCCCTAAAGTGTTCTGAAAATCAATCTGCTGCACCTACAGAGGTTAGGTCTCTCTCATTATGGGTGAATAATTTCTTGTAAAAAAATAAAATATGGGTGTATAACAGATATATCTGATACTGCATGGTCAATTTTGTTTTCAATTGAAGATATTCTCACTAGAAAATTTAATATCTGCAATATTGCATTAAACATATAATTTTATATATGTTCGGTGTATATCGAGTCCATTTGTAGAGGTCATCAATGCACCAATTATACTGTGTTTTTTTTTTGACAAAAGCATCTCTATGCATATAACTATGAGTCAAAAATTAACTTATGACTCAAATTTACTTTTAAAAGGCACAGCCAGCATGCAATTTTCTATCTATCTTCATATTATGAGTTATGCATGTATTACATATGAATGATTTATAAATAAAAATAAGAATGAATTTCATATGTCCATGCATGAATCAATTTGTAATAAGTATGTATTTTTGATATTGGTACTTGAAGAATGTTTCACTTTATTTTAATGAGAAAATGTATTGTTTTCCAAACTAGAGGCTAAAAAAATCACTGATGTTTGCATGCAAGATGAACTTTATTTAATATTATACATAAATTTTATAAAATAGGCAATTTACTATCCCCAAATAACCAACATTATTTTAATTCTTTTAGCATTATAAGTAATGATAATCTCTAGTTCTAAAATAATTTGGGATTGAGATTGTGTGGGGTAAAGTAGAAAAAATGTTCTATGAATGATACAATGTGAATCTTTACATTTGTATCTATAGATCCTTATCTGCACCCACTCACACACTTAACATTTTTTCCTTCATGCAGTTCACAGTTTTATATTACTGCTATTCTTATGATTTAAATAAATACTAAGAGAAACACTTCAAAAATAGTGTTTTGTTCTGATCTTATTGTAAGATTGATTATATTGTACTATAATTCCTACTTACTGTACAAAATAAGGACATAATCTAAAAAAAATTTTATACTTCTTAGCCATACAGACCATGCCTCATTCATCTTTCTACAATTAACATTATTACAGACATGCAGTTAAATTCAATCAATAAAATTTTCTTGAGTGAAAAATTTTAAATAACGTAACTGAATTTAAAAACATATTTGGCAGCACCTTAATATATGAACAAAACTCTGTTGGCTTTTAAGTCAGATAGTGTTTATGGAAATCTTATTTAATATATGCAAGAAATAAAGCAAGCTTCTAATCTGTTATTTGTAAAATATCATTTATAGCTGTGTGTGGTGGTATGTGGCTTTATTCCTAGTACATAAGAGACAGACAAGAGGATCACACTTTCAAAGCAGTCCTCAGCAACTTAGTAAGACCCTGTTTCAAAATAAAAAATAAAATAGGAATAGGTTATATCTCAAAGGTAGCAGTCCCCTGAGTTCAATCCCCAGTACCACAAATAATAATAACAACATAAATTTGGAATGGGGAATTATTCTATATATTACCACATAATGGTTTTTGAATAGAATATATATCAAGTATAAACCATGATGTAAATTATGAACTGTGAGTGATCATGATGTGTCTGTCTAGTTAATCAATAGAAAGAATTGTACCACTTTGATGGGTACTATCCATGAGTTAGGATATGCATGTGTGAGTGGAGAATATTGCAGATTTCTCTGCACTTTTCACTATATTTGCTGTGAACCTAAAATTTTTCTCAAAACAAAATCTATTAATAAAGTTGAAAAATCATACAAATATAACTAAGCCCCTAACAGTCATGAAAAACACAAAAAAGATAAATATTTAAATTATTGACAAAAAAGATTAGAGTATACATATCCAAATGCACACTCCTCCACAGAAATATTTAGAACAAGTGCTGTTACAACCAATTTTGTCAAGACTTTGGAAAATACTTTAAAGTTTAAAATAAAAAAAGGGAATACTGAATTAAGAAAAAAAAGATATTATAAAAATCTCTGCAGCATTTATATTTGTCCTTGCTCCATGACTTCTCATCTCTGAAACAATCATGAGGACCATAGTCTGACATTCTAGCATGGGAGCCTATCTATGTTTTTGGAAGAAACAGAGCGGGATTATACAGAAGATACTGTGCATATCTGTTATAACCTGTGTTGAGACAATCCAAAGAACAGTCATAAAGTGTTCATCTCTGTTATGCCTTTTGTGGAACTCATTCAAGGCAAAGAAAATGGTAGGTATAACTCAAAAAAAAAAAAAAAAAAAAAACCTAAGGCCAATGATAGTTCCATGGATTCCTGGGACAAAAGATTATGGTTGAGAGATATAATAAACACTCTAAAGATTAGATGAAAAGATGGAGGGGGATACTTTGTGAAATTAGGAGTTTTGACTACAACCCATTTATAATGGAGAATTAATAACATCATGTGCATGCCCTACCAAGGACAGAACAAACTCTCAGAACCTTAAGAGATGTTTTCACCAGAGGCTGATTTCAAGACTTAAGGCCATCAGGTAGCTAAGACTGAATCAGAGTTGTAAATGGCCTGGCTAAGTGTTAAAGAAATATCCCAGCACAATGTCAATGTATAAACCCCGAGAAAAGACTTTTGTTTATCACTGTTTTGTTTTATTTTTTTGTCTAACTTCTGACATTCAAAGACACCCATGCCAAACAGTAGCTAAATATGAGCTAAAGGAACAGAGATGTAATCACCACACATAACTAAAAATATTGGAAAAAACAAATGGGCATTATCAAAAACCAAGTACAGCAAAACTTAGGTTAATAGGGTTACTCTGTTTTGAGTCTCCCTTCTCCTGGGTAGGAGAGCTGTTTTTGTTTACTAACTTTCTTAACTTAAAATAAAATTTTATATTTCTAAATCCTTCAAACAGAAAAGAAGGGAGAAAGGAAGCCAGGGAAGAGGAAGAATCTGATTTCAGAGTAGCTACAGTTATTTTAAAAATATCAAAAATTATACAAAATTTGAAAGTAAGGCTCATTAAAACATTGATGTACATGCTGGGCATGGTGGCACACGATTATAATCCCAGTGCTGAGACAGGAGGATCCGGGTTCTTGGTCATCCTCAGCTAATTAGTGAGGCCCTTTACAACTTATTGAAACCTTGTTTCAAAATAAAGAATAAAATAATTGGGTTGGGGGTATGGCTCAGAGGTAGAATGTCCCTGGGTTAAATATCTAGCAACACACACACACACACACACACACACACACACACACACACACACCACGATGTACATTCAAAAACATATGAAAGTCAATCACTAAGCCAAGCATGAGAAGGATGGAGGGGGTAGGGAATGGAGTGGGAACTGGGGACCGGCTAAAGGAGTGATATTTGCATATATGCCTCTGCCATCTTGTACTCCATTAAGATGTGTGACTACAATGCACCAATAAAATAAAATGACAGAAAGAACTTCTGAGAAAATTTAGACAGTAGGTTTAATAGAACAAAAAAAAGATCCACCTCTCATAAATATGTTCAAAAAGCTAAAACTATAAATAAAATAATAAATAAAACAAGGGAAATTATATTTAATCGAGACTACCAATAAGAAGTTATTAAAAGCAATCAAATAGAAATTACAGAGTTGAGAAGTATAGAACATATAATAAAAATCATTTGGAAATATAAATGGATTAATTCTACAATTAAAATGAAAATGCCCACCAACAGATGAATGGATTACAAAATATGGAATATGTGCACAATGGAATGCTATTAAACCATAGGGAAGAACCAAATTACATCATTTGCAGGGAAATGGAAGGAACTGGAGAACATGATGCTAAGTGAGATTAGTTAGTCACAAAAGTAAAAACTTGGATGTTGTCCCTAATATGTGGAAGCTAAGGGGAAAAAAGGACCATAGGAGGAACTCTAGATGAAGAAGGAAAAACCACAGATGAGCAAATAAAGCAACCTAACTGAAGAAGATTGGAGGGAGGGAAGAGATAAATTCCCTAATGTACAGGATGTACATGCTCAGTATAGCAAACACATGCACATTCACATACACATGTACACACACACACATATGAAAATCGTAATCAAACAGAATTATATTGCCCATTCTAATATCAAATAAAATGAACCAAGTGAAAATGGCATTCATTATATGTTGATTAAACACACTAATCCGTCCTGCACCTGTAACAATGATGACCACATACACAAGAGTTAAGAGTCTCCCAAAAATATAAAGCAAATACTGGCAAAATTGAAGAGAAAAAATAAAGTTCTAAAATAATTGTTGGGGATTTCACTAGCCCTCTTTCAATAATGGAGAGATTTAAAGAAAGGAAATAACTAAGAAATTAGAGGGTTTGAAACTCATATATATGAATAGAAACAACAGGTACATATGAATCAATATGATAGCACATTCTTCTCATGTGCTCATAGAACATTTTCTAAGATAGATCAAATGTTAAGTCATGAAACAAGTCTTTCTACATTTAGAAATATTAAAATTATGCCAAATATTTTCTGTAATGACAATGAAATGAATTTAGAGCAAAAAAGTGAGGAAAGTCTGTAAAAGTTTTGAATAGGTGAAAATTAGGCAAAACACTCTTTGTCAACAAGAGTCAGAAGCAAAAAAGGAAATCATTTAATAGTTATGAAAGAATGAAGCAAAACCATTTATCCTGCATTTAATGAATATACTTCTATTTATCTCTTCTATCAGTTATATGTTTTGTGAGCTACAATAATAGGAAGGGAAATTTTTATCCCAACTATCACTTAATGACTTATTTGGTTCAATATTTGAAACATAGAATTGGTCTCAATTATACAGAAACAATAACTTTATTGCTCTCAATGATATTCATACTTTCTTTACTTCAGAAGCGATAGAAATCAGTAATATAAATAAATTTCTAGAAAGTCAGGTGTATCCTTGTTTTATGATTGCAAATAATTAGCTTGATGTGGTGACACATACCTAATAATCCCAGTCCTTGAGAAGCTGAGACAGGAGGATCACAGACTCAGCAATTTGGCAGGACTCTCAGCAGCTTAGCCAAACACTATTTCCAAATAAAAACTAAAAAAGGGTTAGGAGTATATATCAGAGATAGAATGTCTCTCAGTTCAATTTCCAGCAAAATACACACACAGAAGAGAGAGAGAGAGAGAGAGAGAGAGAGAGAGAGAGAGAGAGAGAGAGAGAGAATCAAGATTTACTATATCTGATTAAGTGCCTAGCAACGTGATAGGAACTATAAACATGAGGTGCAGAAGAAGAAAATAAATGAATTGAACTCTAGTATCCAGGAATTTATTGTCTTATGAAATAAGAATAAATAGCAATTACAAGGATAACAAAGAAGATCAAACTTAAGTGCAAACCAACATGGAACCAGTAATGGTTAGCATAAGACACAGTATTTTAGAGAAGACTTTGCAGAAAAGGTTTTCATAAATTTTGCAGGAATCAAGGAACAAGTTGATACTACTCCTTCAGTGAGAGGTAATAAAAGCAAAGATGGATGATAAGTAGAAAAATTCCATAGAAAAAGTAGAACATTCTTTTAATTTCCTTGGTCATAGTATGACTATCAATATTTATTCCTACATATGAAATATTCAACTGTAAAGTCTTTGAATATAACAGCTGGATAACTTACCCAAATTTTGCACAGCTAGGATTAAAGAACCTGAAAAGTTGATGATGTTCTATAAATAGGTGGTGACTAAATAATTAAAAGGAGAACTCATCATTATCATCATTACTAAACTGAAATAAACTAGGGAAATTAAGCAGATCATGGAAAAACCTTCAGAGTAGTTCTTTTTCCAAAGCCACGTTCCATCTTTTTCCAATTTATATAATAGGGGAAATATCTATGTCAGGAAAAGTTTGATGAATCCTGATGAAGCAAGGGTAGTTTTTCCTCATAGATGATTTTTAAGATAATCCTGGTTTCAAAAACAAACAAACAAAAAAGCAAAACAAAAAGTAGAGATGAGAACTCAGTTGAAATATGAGTAAAAATACAAATCTCATAAAAAACATAAATTATCAAAGTCAAACTAAAAGAAGTATAAAAATGTTAAAATCTTTTAAATTTAGCCTTAGTGCCCTATTTCAAACCAAGATTGAAAAGAATTCAAGGAAAAAAAATGCTCGTGCCTTTATAAAACTTGCAGCGTTAATATAAATTTAGTTGATAAAATTGTCTCAGAAGAAAAAGCTACTGACAATAATTAAATTTTGACTGACATATTTTTAAAAGCATAGAAATATCTGTGAATTGTAGCAAACAAAACCAGCATTCTTAGACATGTACTTATTAATTTAATGGCAGAGATTATTTTCTAATATACAAATGTCTGCCCCAAATGACTGGCTTTACCAATATGTCAAGTGCTGATATATTTTCTAGGTTTTTAATGCCCTTAATGATTCTGTTACAAGATACATTGTTTATTTTGTGTATAATTTTTTTGCATTTGATTGCACAAGAACAATGGCCTTCTCTCTGTTTACTGTACCTTCAAGTCTTGAATATGCCAAGGCTGCCTTCATTCTGTCCTCCCTGTGGAACTGATAAAAAACTTACTTTTCTTTGAGGTCCTTCTCAGTCCTCCCCATCTTGGAATCTTCCTCGGTTTCCAATCTCACATGCTCATTGCTACCTAAGTTAAATTTCTAATTTCCTTTGTGCCTCTGCAATGTTAATCATGCATTGTTAAAGGTGAAATGTTTCCATTAATCTTACAACCAATGGATAAATAATTCCTTGAGAACAGAGAACCCCTGATATATACAAGCCTGAGCCATTATGCTTGGAAAAAAATATTTTTTTTATATTTAGAAAAATTTAATGTTGAATAGATGAAGACATATTACAGAGAAATCTTGCATAAAATTGACCCAATTTTTCTTAATATTAATATTCTACATAACAATAAAATAATTGCCAAAACTAAGAAAGTAATCTCAGCACAAAAGTATTAAATAAAATAATTTACTTATACATCATCAAACAGTTTTACTTATGCTATTATTTATATTTACTTATTTTAATTTTGATGTTCAACATCATTAGACAACAAATAAATTCAAATCAAAACTACAAAATATTGCACACCTATTAGAATGGTTAGAATAAAACAAACAGATAATAACATGTTCCTGAGAATATAGACAAATTGAAGCATTTATACACAGCTGATGGAAATGTAAAAGGTTTAGAAAAGCATTTGGCATAGTGTTTTACTTTGATATGTTTGTGAATGACATCATGGGAGGGAATGGGGTATGAACTGGGGAAGGTCTAAATGAGTGATGTGTGCACATATGCCTCTACCTTCTTGTACTCCATTAAGCAGTATGACTGCAATGCACCGATTTAAAAAATAGCATTTGGCAGCTCTTTAAATGGTTAAAACTAGAATTGCCATGTGTCATGTAGTGTCAATCATAATGCACACACAGAGAAAACACACACATATATACTCAATGAGAAATAAATCATAAGTCTACATAAAATTTTGGCAATAGAAATTAAGGTAAATATTGTTTGCAAAAGCCCCAAATAGAAACAGATTAAGTGTCCATCAACCAATTAAATATAAATAAAATTTTGCTATATTCATACATTAAAATATTTTTCCAAAAAAAAGAGAAATAAAATACTGATATTTTCTACAGTCTGGATTAACTTTGAAAATATCATGCTGAGTGACAAAAATCACTAAGAAAAGACCACACTTTGTATGATTCCAAATATTCAGATGAAGAAAATCTACAGAGACACAGGTCAGTTAATCATCATCATAGGCTGAGGGGAGAAAGAGCCTAGAAAATGATTACTAAAGGGTCCAAGTTTTCCTGTTGAAGTAATTAAAGTGTTCTAAAATTGATGTGATGATTAAAAACTCTGAAAATGCTAGCATAATTTTATACAGCTGAATTATATTGTATGAGAGTTCATTGTCCCTATTTAAAAAAATAAAATAAGTTATAATATATAAATATATTTTTTAAATATTAAGAGATTATTATCTATAAAAATGATTTTTCTAATATATGCATAGCATCCAAATAAAGATCCCTGAGTAAAAGACACTAAAAGAAACAAAGAACAATCAATTAATACAACAATCTGAAGGGAAGTTTGACTGCCAAGAGAATAAGTGCTAATTACATTTTAAAATGAAAAGTAAATTTTGAAATGTCTACATGCTGGGTATGATGGCACGTGCTTGTAAACCCAGCATTTGGGAGGCTGAGACAGTAGGATTGTGGCTCGCGGACAGCCTCAGCTCTTTAGTGAGCCCCTTTGCAACTCAGGGAGACCCTGTTTCAAAATAAAGAATAAAGGCGGGCATAGTGGTGCATGTTTGTAATCCCCGCGCTTGGGAGGCAGAGACAGGAGGATCACGGAGGTTCAAAGCCAGCTGGGCTGGCTTAAGAGAACCTGTTTCCAAATAAAAAAATTATAAAATAGGTCTGTGAGTGTAGCCCGGAGGTAGCAGGGATTCCAGGAACCCCAGTACCACCAAGGGAAAAAAATAAAGAAAGAAAGAAAGAAAGAACACATAAAATAAAATAAAATAAAATAAAATAAAATAAAATAAAATAAAATAAAAAAAAGAATGAAAAATAGGCCTGGAGTGGAGCTCAGAGCTAGAATGCCCCTCCCTGGATCCCATCCCCAGTACCCAAAACAAAAACAAAAACAAAAACAAACAAACAAAAAAAACAACTACATAACACCAGAAAAATATTCTAGAGGAAAATATAATATTTTATTAGTGAGATTTAAAAGAAAATTAATTTGAGTTATCCCTTTTTGGCAATTCATTGCATTATTGAAGGTATATTTTAAGGAAGAGCAATATTTATGCCATTTCTATAAAATATACTGTGCTAATAAGAAAAAAATAATTTTTTCTTAAGACTAACATATTAAAAAGATCAGTGATGCCATATGGCAGAAAAAAATAGACAGAACAGAACATTGATGTGTTGTACTGGTCCCTGAACTCTCTTTATAGAATTTAAAAAGCACTTTTACAACCTTGATATTTATATAGTGTTTTACGGAATGAAAAAACATAGAAGAAGTAGAGTCGATGCAACTTTAAACACATTTAAAAATAATCACGGAAGTTTCTAAAAAGTTATATGAGTAACTAAACATGTAGCGGCATAGAGAGAATATGATCACAGTTCGACAATCACAGGACTGGGATTAGAAGCCTGGACCCACACATCAATAATAGAACACTTACCTTGAAAGCGTTTCAATTTCTTTGGAGAGTAGAGAAAGCAATCTAGAAAATAACTGACTCTACGGAGATATGAGGTTAAACTGGGTAATGGATTTAGTACTGTTCGTAATTGTAGCTACTATTTTCCCTTTTATAATATGTAAAGTGTGAAGTAATTTTATATGTTCTCTAATATGTTTTGATCTAATTCATACAGAAGGGAGGGACACCTTGATTTGTATAATGCATTCCCTGTGAAATGTTTATTCCCTAACTGAAGTAATTTTTTTTCTTTATTTTGTTTCAGCTTTTTTTTTTTTTTCCTTTTTTTTGTACACAGGTTTTCTACCACCAAGCTATACCCCAGACCATTTTTATTGAGTTGTTGAGGTTGGCCTACAGCTTACAATCCTCCTCTCAGTATCTCAAGAACTGTGATCACAAGCATCACCCAGCTAAAATTGGAGTAACTCTTTAGAAATGAATGTGTGAGTGAGAAGAGTGAGTGAGAAGTTGGCAAATGGCTTAAAAACAGAATTAACGGGCTCGGAACTATGGGATTAGAAGGAGGCACATACGTGGGCATTTCATGGCAGTGTCATAGAGAAAAGTAAGTGGAAGGCTCTCTGCCTCAAAGCTGAATTTGCAGGATTAAGATATATAATCTTGACACTTCTCTCCACCGAAAATGAAGAAAATGATGTGTGGACTAGGAGTATACATAAAGAAGGTGTGAAAGAACATCAGAATCACTGTGTTGATTGATGAGGGCATTGATTGGCCAGACCTATTTAGTAAAAAAAGGGGTATGTGAATGCTTCTTCAAAAGAGAAAACAATAGCACAAGATTTCAAAGAACATTAAAAAAAAAAAAGACAGAATGCTACAACATTAAAGGAAGATACTAAGTTTCTCCTAACACACTGCAACAACACAAACAAATGGAGACCTCAAATTATCTGACAAGGAGTGTAAACTAAATGCTTTAACAAATCTCAAAGTACAAGAGAATATAGATAAACAACTCAATGAAATCCAGAAAACAATACATGAACAAAATGAGATATTTAACAAAGAAGTAGTTGTTTTTTAAAGAGGCAAATAGAAATTCTGTACATATGCACATTGAATTAAATTTTTAAAAAGCAGTAAAGAACTTCAACAAAAGACTTGAACAAGCAGATGAAAGAATCTATGAACATGAAAACAGGTCATTTAGAATTATCAAGTGAAAGGAAGAAAAAAAGAGAATTATAAAGAAAGAGGAAGGCATACAAGATTTATGCGATACCACCCAGGAGAATAATGTATGCATTATAAGAATGTTAGAAGAGAAAAAGATAAAGAGACATCAGACTAATTTAAAGAAATAATGGATGAAAACTTATAAATCTTGGAGAGATATGGACTGTCAGGTACATGAGCCATCTGTCATCACTGTAAGAACTTTATATAAGCTCATGGTAACCACAAAGAGGAAACCTATAGAAAATATAAAAATAAAATAAATTATCAAAGCACTGACTACCAAAAATAAAGAAATCACCAAATTTCAAAGAATACAGAAAAAATGGGAGAATTTGATAAAAGGAGAAAAGAACTATAATCAGAAAATCATTTAAAATAGCAGTACTAAATCTTCAACAACCAATAATTACTTTAAGTATAACTGGACAAACTCTCCTCTCTCTCTCTCTCTTTCTCTCTCTCTATCTATATATATATATATATATATATATATATATATATATATATATATATTTGAGTAATATACATACTTGAGTAATTTTTTAATTAATGTACATTGATATTCTGCTGCCAGGTTCTATTTATCTTTAAAAGCATAGATAAAAGTGAAAAGTCGTATAAAGATATTCCACCAAAATGGAAATGTAAAGAGATTATGTATAGCTATATCTATATCCGATAAAATAAACTTAAAGTCTAAAACTGTAACAAGGAACAATGCAGATCTCTATAAAATAATAAAGGTGTCAATTATTCAAAATAATATAACTATTGCAAATATAAGTACTCAGTATCACAGAACCAAAGAAAATATTAAAAGATCTGAAAGAAAATAGAAAATAATAGAATGGTAGCCATAAACTTCAGTATCCCACTTTCAACAACTGACAGATTATCCAGATGCAAACGATAAGCTCAGTCACTGAATAGGGACCGTCCTTAAAACCAAACAGACCTTTCAGATGTGTACAGATGTTTATATGCAAATCAGCAAAATTGACATTCTTAAGTGCATAGAGGAAGTTATCTATGATAGGTCATTTGGTGGACCACAAAGCAAGATTTAAACCAACTTAAGGCTGAAAGTATATCATATTTTTTTCAATATGAACACAATATGAAATTAGTAGTCAATATAGGAAGAAAGTGAAAATGCACATGTATAATACATGAGGAGAAAACCACCCAAACTACAAAAAAAAAGGGTCAAAGGAGAAGTCAAAAGAGAAATAAGAAAATATCTTGAAGCAAATCAACACAATATAGTACATTTTATGAAATGTGACAAAAGCCTTTTGAAAAGAAGGATTTAAAGTGATAAATGCCTAGGTTAAAAAAAAGAAAGGTTTCATGTAAACAGCTTAATTCTGTACCTAAAAGAACTAGAAAGAGAACAAAATCCTAGTTAATAGAAGACAGGAAGTAACAAAGGCCAATGAAGAAATAAATGTAACAGATGCTATAAAAATGATAGAAAAAATGTCATCAAAATTAGTTTTTCTTAAATATGAAGAAAATTGGCAAAGTTTTAGCTAGAAGTGTAAAATGGGAAAAGAATCAAGTAAAATCAGAAATGAATGAAAGAGGAGATATTATAACTGATACTATAGAAATAGAATGTCAGTAAGATACTATTAACAACTACACACATATTAAACAAGTAGAAGACACAAATACAGTTCTATAATTTTACAAGTTACCAAAACTGAATAATTAAGAGATAAACAACCAAAATGGAGGGAAAAATTAAGGAGATTGAATCAGTAAGCAACTTTTTTTTTTCAGTAAAGAAAAGCTCAGGGTGTATGTCTTAATTGATAATTCTATTTTAAAAACAGACATAATTAAAAACAACATTTTTTAAATTCTTCCAGAAAAATTAAAAAGAAAATTTTTGAGCATATTTTATAAGGCAGGCATTACTCTGAAGCCAAAACTAAATAAGGATACTTCAAGGAAAAAAAAATGAATACAAGCCTATATCCTTGATTAACATGGGGTTCAAAATCCCCAACAAAATTTTAACAAACAAAATTTAATAGCCCATTAAAAAGGTTATTAACTGGGCGTGGTGGCAAACACAGACAGGATTACTGAGCAGGTTCAAAGCCAGCCTCACTGGCTTAAGAGACCCTGTTTCCAAATAAAATTATAAAAAATAGGTAGCCCGGGGGTAGAAGGGTTTCCAGGAACCCCAGTACCACCAAAAAAGGGAGTTATTAAATAGGGAATATTTTGGGGATAGAAGGATAGTTCAATATATACAAAAAATAAAAATAATACACCATCCTAAACAGGTGAAGATTAACATTTATATGATCATCTCAGTAAATGAAGAAGAAACATTTTACAACTAAATGAGGCGGCATATGCCTGTAATCCCAGTATTTAGGAAGCAGAGATGAGGATATCAGGGTCAAGATCAGTCTCAGCAACTTAGAGAGACTCTTAGCAATGTACTGAGACCTTGTTTGAAAATAGAATGAAAAGGGCTAGGGGTGTAACTCAGAGGTAGAATGCCTCTGAGTTCAATCTCAGCATTGAAAAAAAAAAAAAAAGATTTTTCAAAATTTGACACTCTTTCATGATAAAAACTTTCAAAAAATTAGATACAAACGGAATTTTTCTCAACACTCTAGCCCAGAAGTAATAATTTACCCTGTGGTGACTGGAAGTTTTCTTCTAAAATTAAGAATGAAAGAATGAGAGCTGGGCATGGTGGCACATGTTTGTAATCCCAGCATTTGGGAGGCTGAGATAGGAGATTGCAGTTTGCTGACAGCCACAGCTACTTAGTGAGGCCCTCTGCAACTTAGTGAAACCCTGTTTCAAAATAAAATATAAAAAATAGGGCTGAGGGTCTAGCTTGAAGGTAGAATGTCCCTGGGTTCCATCCCCAGGATACCCCTCCAAAAAAATGAAAGAGACAAGGATGCCCAGCCTTGACATTTATATTCTACATAGTGCTAGAAGTCCTAGCCATAGCAATTAGAGAAGAATAAGAAATAAAAGCATGCAAACTAAAAAGGAAGAAATATAAATATCTTTATACAGAAGTCATGTTTTGTTTTGTTTTATTTTTACTGTACTAAGAATTGAGTCTAGGAGAATTCTACCTTCAGGATACACCCCCAGCCCTATGTTTTATTCTTTACTTTTGAAGCAGGTTCTCAGTAAGTTGTGGAAGCTTTGCTAAGTAGTTAAGGCTGTCCCCAACCCATGATTCTCCTGTCTAAGTCTTCCAAGTACTGGCATTACAAGCATGTGCCACCATGCCCTGCTTAGATGACATAATTTTATATATAAAAAATTTAAAAGACTTCACTAAAAATATTCTCTTATAATCAATAAAGAAAGAAATGTGATAATGTTGTGAGATATAATAACAATATATATAAAACAGTTACATTTTTCGGTGCTAACAAATTATTTCAAAAGAAAAGGGAGACAAAAAAATCCCACTTATAGTGACATCAAAAAGAATAAAACAATCAGACATAGTAGTATTCCTATAACTCCAGTACTTGAGATGCTGAGGCAGAAGGATCACAGGTTTGAGGCAAGCCTTAGAAACTTATCAAAGTCCTCAACAACTTAGTAAGGCCCAGTTTAAAAGATAAAAAATAAAGTAGGGTTGGGGGACTAACTCAGAAGTAGAACACACCTAGGTTCAATCCTAGTAGTGCACATGCATGCACATGTGCACGCGCGCGCGCGCACACACACACACACACACACACACACACATATCACTAAAATAATTAGAAAATAACTTAACCAAGAAATCTATATTATTCGAGTTTTAGTCACAAGGACCAAAATTCCTGACAGGAACATTTTGGAGAAGCAAAGGATTATTTTCACTAATGGTTTCAGAGATTTAGTGCATTATAATCGAGCTTGAAGGTAGAAACCTCATAGCAGTAAGGCATAGAGGAAGAAAAGTGTTTACCTCATGGCCATTGGAAAGAAGAGAAAGTGTGAGTGTATATTGTGTGTGTTGTGTGTGTGTGTGTGTGTGTGTGTGAGAGAGAGAGAGAGAGAGAGAGAGAGAGAGAGAGAAATAGAGAGAAGGAAAAGGAGAACAAGAAGAAAAAGAGGAAGAAGAGGAAGAGGAGGAAGAGGAAGAAGAGGAAGAAGAAGAAGAAGAAGAAGAAGAAGAAGAAGAAGAAGAAGAAGAAGAAGAAGAGAGGAGGAGGAGGAGGAAGAGGAGGAAGAGAAGGAGAAGAAACAGAATCCAGTAACAGATGTAACACTTAAGACCATGCAATCCAATGACCCAACTCCTATAGACATGGGCCTCTTTACATTGCTGCATTGGGTACTAGTGTTTCACACAAGAGATTTATTTCGGGGTAAAGGGGACATTCCAGATTAAAATCATAAAAGTAGTAAACAAAATCTTTAGAACAATCTATACACTAAAACTATAAAACACTAAGAAAGAAACTGTAAAATATATAAATAAATAAAATTATATCCAGTGTTCATGGACTGGAATAATTAAAATTTTAAATATTCATAGTCACCAAAGCTATCTACATATTTTACATAATCTCTATCAAATTTCCAATGGTATTCTTTAGAGAAAAATAGTCCCCAAATTTATAGAAAAACTTGAAATTTTTCAAATAGTTAAAACAGTCTCAAGAAGGAAACCAAATCTGGGAGCAATCGTGTTTCCTGATTTAAAATTATGTTTTAAGGCTAGTAAATAGTAATCAAAAGAGTGGTGTAACCCAGGAGCGGTGGAGCACTCTTGTAATCCCTGAGCTTGGGAGGCAGAGACAGGAGGATCACATAGCGAAGCCAGCTGTGCTGAATTAAGAGACCCTATTTCCAAAAATAAAAATAAATAAAATAGGTCTGGTAGTATAGCCTCAAGGTAGAAGGGCATCCAGGAACCCCAGTACCACCAAAAAAAAAAAAAAAAAAAACAAAGAGAGAGAGAGTAGTGTACTGGCATAAAAATAGACATGTAGAGTAATTGAAGAGAATAGGGAGCCCAGAAGTAAATTTTTCTATATATTCACAAGCAACTACTTTCAATTAGGCTACTGAAGACACAAAATGAAGAAAGAATAGTTTCTTCAATAAATGAGATTGGGAAAACTGAATATCCATATGTAAAAGATTAAAACCATACCTTTATAAGACAGAGAAAAATAACTCAAAATTAACTATAAACTTAAATTGTAAAACTCCTACACAAAAAAAATAAAAAATAAAAAACAAGACATTGTTCTTAACAATGTTCATCTTTAAGTATATGACACCATCATCACAGGTAACAGAAGAAAAAACAAATTAAACAATGTTAATTAAAAATGTCTTAGTACTGAGTTTCTTATTTCTCTGTGTATTTAGATATTAGTCCTCTATCGGAGGAGTAGGTGGCAAAAATCTTCTACCATTCTGTTGGCTCTCAGTTGAGGTTCTTGATAGTTTCCTTTGCTGTACAGAAGCTCTCCAGTTTAATGCAATCTCATGTATTGATCTGCCTGATTCTTGTGCCTGTAGGATCTTGTTCAAAAACCTTTTATCTGTGTCTATGTGTTGCAGTGCTGGACCTTTGCCTTCTTCAAAGACCTTAAAGTCTCTGGTCTAATTTCCAAGTCTTTGACCCAGCTTGAATTGACTCTTTTGCAGGGTTAGAAAGTGGGGTTTATTTCCACTTTTCTGCATATGGTTAACCAGTATAAAAATGTCTGCACAATAAACTATCAACAAAGTTATAAAAGAACTCTATGGATGGGAGAAAATATATGTAAACCACATCTTATATCAGTTTATTTTCCAAAGTTCATAAAAACTTGCATAATTCAACAGTAGAAAAACATCAAAATATTGACTTAAAAATGGGTAAAAGAACTCCATAGATATTTCTTCAGAAATTAAAAGGTTAACAAGTACATGGAAAGTTGTTCAAAATCACTAATCATCGGGTAATCCAAATCAAAACCACAATGAAATAACATTTCACATACATTAGTAAAACTATGATAAAAAAAAAACTCTTAAATTATAGCTGGGCATGGCAGTTCTTTCCTGTAATTCCAATGCTTGGGGGGCTGAGACAGAAGGACTGCAGGTTCAAGGCCAACCTATGGAAATTAATGAGACCCTCAGAAACTTATTGATTCCATATTTTAAAATGTGAAAAATCTCAGAGTATACATCAAAGATAGAGTGTGCCTGGTTTCAACATCCAGTACCTTACTAAAATAAAAAAAAGAAAATATTTTATGTTCAAAATGTGGAGAAAAATAAACCTTTTATTACTGTTTTTGGTGTGATTTTGGTGATACTGAGGTTCCTGGAAACCCTTCTATCTCCAGGCTACACTCCCAGACCCATTTTTATACTTTTTAAATTTGGAAACAAGGTCTCTTAAGCCAGTGTGGCTGGCTTCAAACCTGTGTGATCCTCCTGTCTCTGTTTCCCAAGCATGGGGATTACAAACATGCACCACTATGCCTGGCTATCTTTTACTATTAATAAAGACATAAATCATTATAGTCCCCAAAAATCCAAAACACTAAAAACAGAATATTATGTAATTATTAACAATTCCTCTTTTACATATCTATAGATATTGATATCATCTTGAAGACATATTTGCACTTCAATGTTCATTGTTATTGACAAATGTTACATAATAGATTAGTGAATAAAATGGGTGGTATCTATGCATAATTTGTAATATTATTCAGCCTCAAAAATAAGAAAATTCTGTCATTTGTGACAATATGGTTAAAACTGGAAAACACCATATTGAATGAAATAAGCCAGACCAGAAGGTAAGTGCTGCATAGAATCACTTCTAAGTGAAATCTAAGAAGGTCAAGCTCTCAGAAACATAAGATCAGTCATTACATGGGGTTAAAGAATTAAAGTATTGAGATACTAGCCAAAAGACTTTCAGTAAAAGATGAATATGTTCATGAGACTTAATATATATCGTGGTCAGAGTAGTTAATAATTTTTTATTATATAACTAAAACTGGCTTAGGAGTTTTAAGGTTTTAAGATCATAAGAGTTCTTACAAGAAAAAAAAGAGAATAAAGAAAAAGAAATCTAGCTTAGATCCTGGTGCCTCCTCACCCATGCACAGTTCATTCTGGGAAAACATGCCAATCCTATATCATTCTGGGAACATTTAGTGCAGATGAAATGCAAATCCAATGAAGTTAAATATGTGTGGCTTTGTTCATTTCTATTCCTAACATTTGAATTTCTGAATTCATTCCAGGGTAGTCATAACTCCCATTGTGTATAATTATGTGATTTGTATGGATTTCTAACTTCATAGAGCTCACAATTATAGTTGAAAAAAGTAACCATAGTAATTATAATAGAACATGGTAAGAACAATGAGATTAATATGCCTTTATTTCAAAAGTTGGTACAAAGGTTGTGAAGTTGAGAAACCTCAAAAAAAAAAAAAAAAAAAAAACATGATCTTTGGGATACATATGGAAGAAATCACAGAAAACCTGTAAATGGACAAAAAAAAGGAGAGAAGATTTCTGAAAGATTGGGCCTGTGAAAGAGAAGGTATCAGGAAGAGCAGCCTCTTTAAAGAGTCACAGATAGTTTGGTATGAATTTCAGAAGTTAAGAGGCAGTTCTTAAAAGGCCTATTTGGAATGGACCGTCTTATTCATTCCTACTGTCCTACAATACAAGGATGTAGGACAGAAAGAAATGTTCAGTTTGGACAATGTAGCCTAAAATTACTTGAGAACACAGAAAAGAGAAAAAGTATCAGTGTACATTTTTCCCCACCATAATTTTTTAGGAAGAATCAGTAACGTCTAGCTAGGTGATCATTGTAGCCAATACAGTATATACATTATATGCTTGGTGCTAGAACACTATAATTTCTGGTTCCCGCAGATTGAAAATCTGTCTTAAATATGTGTGATCCATCACGCAAAAGTTATAGTGTATCCAAAGGTTTGACCCATTTTTTCTCTTGATGTTCAACAGAAACTTTGATAGCCAGTATAGGACTGATTTGCTTAACCATTGAGTTTCTCTCTATTGTTTGGGCCAATAATCTACGAATTAACAACTTATACAGGATGCACTGAAGACTGCTACTAAAATTTGAAAGCATTTTTATAAAATCTAATATAATATTGATACAGTTTCTGTGGTTTAAATGCTTGTAGATGGGCTAAATCTAAATAATGGATTGGGATAAGACTGCCTTCTGAGACCTACAAAACTCTCTTGGTATACTACATATAAGCCCCTGGTACTAAAAACTTGACCAAACTCTAGTGTGGCTTGTAGTGGCCCAATACCATGTTCCTAGGGTAACCCTTGAACACCTTCAAACGCCTGCAATAGGAAGCCTACTACTACCCAATGTGTTTGCTGTGTATTCCAAACCAAACCTGTGTAGAGACCCTGTTCTTCCTTTTCTTAGAACATTTATTTTAGGAAGCCTACAATTATAAACTGGCTTTTTGAGATACAAACATCCTACAATCCAAATATGTCTCCTCAAGGACCTGGCAGTTGTCTCTTCTAAATACAAATATCTAGGAAGATGTAGCTCTCCTGACTCCCAATTTATGTGAGAAGAAAGGAGCCTGACTTCAAAAATGGACTCCTTGACCTGCTTTGAGAAAGGCATTTCTGTTTCTCCTCTAGAAAAGAACACTTAGTAAACCCAGATGACCTAATTACAGCTGCCGACTCCTTTTAACCCTTTTCGTATTTTCTTTTTGTTTAGCACACTCTAGCATTTATGTTTTATCAGCACGAAGATCAGCTTTATGTTGATATTCCCTATTGTAAGAGTCTGAATAAATATATTTTACCAATTTTTTATACATTTGGGAAATTATCCCAAAAGCCATAATCTATCTTAAGATCTCAAAAGACCAAAATCCATAAATTCTAAAATCACAAAAGATCCAAATCCTGAAATTATTATTGTGGAAAAAGTCATTTAAAACTGATTTGAAAAACATTTATTTATATTCTTTAAAAGGTATTTATTTCATAAGTAATAAAAATATGGCAGTATATTTCATAGGCCACTTTACACCATAATATAGGAACTAAAAGTATATATATATGGACTCACTCAAAAACTCAACATACATTAACAACAGTCTCACAAGCATAGGAGTAGTAGAATATTTATGTAAACCCAAGAGTCCAAAGGTTGGAGATACTGAAGCTCTCCAAAGAAGTAGAAGAAAGCTCTTCTGTCCCATTTCCTAGAATACTTTTTATGCTTGTTCTCTTTAGGTCCCCAGGCAATCATATGTTCCCTCTCCCCATTGAGAATTGATCTTCCCACTTATTCTCTCAAATTCATTCAAATTTGCACAATAATCTTCTCTGTGCACACTCTCCAAATGTACCCCAATTAGTGCTCTACTAGGTTTTTTATTTTGCCTAACAGAATGTATCTATCCTTTCTACAACTAAAAATACCTTGATCCATCCCCTCCTCCCCAAATTCAAAATTCTTAGCCTCATCTACAGCTTTTTTCTTTGTTTGTTTCAATGGAAGTTATGGCTTTTGTTTTGTGGTTGGGTTTTTTATTTTATTTATTTATTTATTTTGTGTGTGTGTGTGTGTGTGTGTGTGCGCGCGCGCGCACGCACGCGTGTGTGGTATTGGGGTTCCTGGGAACCCTTCTACCTCTGGGCAACACTCCCAGGTACCTATTTTTTATATTTTTATTTGGAAACAGGGTCTCTTAAGCCAGTGAGGTTGGCTTCGAACCTGCCTGATCCTCCTGTCTCTGCCTCCCAAGCATGGGGATTACAAGCGTGTGCAAACACACCCAGCTGGTTTTGTTTTTTAAGATTTCAAGCAGATGAAATTTTATTCTTCTCAGAATTTTAGATTTTAGGAATTTTGATTTTAGGGAATCTTGACCTTGGAGGTCATGATTTGGGATTGTTCATACTAATTCTCTTTTGTTTTATTTTCTTTTGACAAGTTGAGTTTTACCAGCTATAACTCGGTCTTAAAGATAGTGTTTTACTCTACTATTTGGTATTTGCCTTGTATGTAGCATGTGACAGGTCCTGGGTTTGATCCCCAGCACAGAAAAATAAAAGTAAAGAGAAAAGATAATCAGAATTCTAGAGACTTTTGGAGATATTTCAGAATAAAAACCTGGCTAATATTTGCACAATTCATATTTTAAAAACATATAATGGTTGACTGTGGTGGTGAACACTTGTAATCCCCACACTTGGGAGGTACAGACAGGAGGATGGCACAGGTTCGAAGTCAGCCTCAGCTACTTAGTGAGGCTCTCAGCAACTTAGTGAGACCCTGTTTCCAAATAAAATATAAAATAGGTCTGAGAGTATATCCTGGAGGTAGAAAGCCCCTGGGTTCCACCCCCAGTACCACCAAAACAAACAAACAAACAAACAAACAAACAGATAATAATGATTCTTAGTTGCTTCTGTGTGAAATATGAGAAAAACATGATTATTAAACACAGTAGATGGATTTTCAATGATTTTTGTACAAACATAATCCCTTCAGAGGCACTATGGGAAAATTTCAATAGTTTTATTATCAAGTATATCATAATCTATTTCTCAAAAGAGAGTAAGAAGACTTCACATTAGAGTGTGCCTTCTGAGAAGTTCTAAAATTAAGTACCTCTATAATTTTGTTTAACCTAGATTATCCCTAATACATTTATCTAACTAAAAAATAAAAAAACACTTTAAAATAATTGCTTGAAGGTCTTATTTATGACAGTCCATAATTTGTTATTAAACTACATTGATCACTTTATACCTCTACAAATTTAGTTACTAAATTATTTTGCTCCTCTCATGTGTTACATATGCTGTAAAAGGAAAGCAATTAAACTGGTAATGATATAAGGATACACAGATGGATGGATTATTTTAGATATAGCAACGGTACTTGATTTTTAAATAAATTGCTATTAATAGAAATATAGAAAATATTTTCTATAGCATTATAAGATAATAAACTACTTAATAAAAATATTCATTTTATGTTTTTCACATCAATATAAATATACATTCAGGTGATTTTGTAATTAAATTTGTTTATATAAAATAGAAAACAGATATATTTAATTATTCCTCTTCTAGGGAAAATTATCAGTGATTCTAAATCTATTTCAACATTTTTTATCACCTCTGAAAACTTTCTAGAAAGAGAATGATTAATTTAAAGGTAGCAACAGATTTTTTTAATTTAAAATACATATTATTACATCAATGAGACTGTACATTTTATTGCACACTTTAGCAAGAAAAATCTTTATTTTATTCATTTACTTTTTTCAGAAGTGGGGGTGAACCCAGGGTCATTCTAACTCTGATCTTACCCCTAGCTTTATTTTTTATTCTCTATTTACATTTATTTATTTATTTATTTATTTATTTATTTATTTATTTATTTATTTTGTACTGGGAATGGAACCCAGGGGCATTCTATCTCCAAACTACACCTCCAGCCCTAATTTTTATTCTTTATTTTGAAACAGGGTCTCATTGAGTTACAAAATCCTTGCTAAGTAACTGAGGCTGTCCATGAACCATGATCCTTTGGGCTCAGCCTTCCTAATACCAGAATTACAAGTGTGTGCCACCATGTCTGGCAAGAAATTTTCATTTTTAAAGTTTCAATAGTGCAACTTAAATGCATTTCAAAAAATAAGAGGGAAAATTTGAGTCCATATCCCAAAAAAGAAATATTAATTTTTATTTAGGAATATTTTTATTACTAAAACAATTTCCAAATATTTTTTCTTGTGAATCACCCTCATGCATTCATTCTTGCATTTACTCAGAAACAGTTACTAAAGTTTTTCTGAGTCTGATGCTTCATAGTAGTTTTGTGCCTAGACATTGAAAATAAATTGGGTTCCATCCATCCTAAAACACACAAATTGCCTTAAGACCAGTTATGTACATCTCTAAGTCTCAAATATAAAGGGAGAAATGGAGAAAGTATCTACATAGAATTTCAGAAGATGTCACATGTTAGACCATTAAAGAACTAAGGATAAAACCAGCCACACAGTGTACACTCAACTAATTCTATATTTGACAGTAATTACACACACTGACAGGTATTGTTGCCTTCCTAAATACGTTAGACTAAATGCTCAGATGTTTGCATGAGTTAACTCATATAACTTTGACTAAAAATAACTATACATGAGAAAACAGAATGAAAAGTTTAAGCAAACTACGTAAGGCCATGAGTTGAAAAAATGATCAAAATTAAAACCAGATGAACAAGTTCTGAAACGTGAACTCTCTGGGACTGCTGAGCACTTTCTGGTTTTAATTTGCTAATCAAATTTGTGTAAGTCAAAATATTTTCAGATACAAGTATGTGACCTCTAAGTGCATCTAATAGAAGAAGAAATTCTCCTTGAAAGGGACATTTCTTTTCCTTTTACTATTTTTTCCATAAACAGTTCAAAACAAATTAAACATTGAAGCAAAGTGCAAGCATTTAATCAATCCCAACACCCATTTATTGCTGCTTAAACTACAAAGCAATAGAGATTATCCCTTTAATATTTAATACATTCATAAATCTGCTCCAGAAAATCTGTCTCTTTCTGCATCTGTATTTCTTCTCTGATGGCTTATTGCTTCTGAGAAGTTTGTTGTAACAGAGTTCTACAAGACTAAATCATTTTAAGTAAAAAATAAAACAAAAGTTTCCAAGTTAAAATTGCAAATAAGTGAGATTATAACGTATTATTGGTTGTGGTTGGTGGCTATAATGAACCATCATTAACACATATTACTGTCTATATTTTTCTAACTTTTATGCTTGACACTGAGAAAGCAAGATGACCCAGATAGCCTTTTCTTGTATTGATTCACATAAGTTACTGTGGAAGTGACAGACTCTCTACTTCCCTACAAAAATACACATAATTACTAATCATGAGAAAATAATATTTAATTATATATATTAAATTATATATATATATATATATATATATATATATATATATATATATATAAAGTTTCAGGAGGGAAAGTTGTTTCTTTTTGTTTTATAACACATCTTAGCACTTAGAATGGATCCTTGGCATATTAGCTGTTCAAGATGTGTTAAGTTCTTTCACAGAGTGTTTGTGTAATTAATACATAAGTTAATGGGTGACTCCATGAAGGCCAAGGAGCCATAGATAAGGAGTAAATCCATTGTACAATCTGAACATGAGCTTTACAAAAATGATTTTATATAGCTTTGTCTCTTCCAGGTTAAAAAATGAAGACATCTAGATACTCAGTGTAGGTGGGGCCAATATCATTTTGTTAATTGATATCATTCTTTTTCATCTGGAAGTGTTTTCTAGCATTTTCAAGAAAGAAAGACTTGTTGTGATACCTTAACAGTTAAGATTTCACCATGCCCCTTTCTCAGAGGTATTAAGGCGAAGCTTAAACATAGATATTGTGGAGTGTGGTGGTGCACACCTGTAATCCCAGCAGTTGAGAGACTGAAGCAGAAGGATCACAGGCTTGTGACCAATAAATGGTAAATACTGTTTGGAAATAAAAGAAAAGTCTGGTGGTGTAGCTCAGATGTAAAGCACCTTGTGCTTTTATCCCCAGTACCAGAGCCAGACATGAGGGCACATGCTTATAAATCACAGTACTTGGGAGGCTGAGACAGGAGGACCACAGATTTGAGGACAGCCTCAGCAAGGAAGCGAGACTTTCAATAACCTACAGAGACTCAGTTCCAAAAAATTAAATAAAATAAAATAGGCTAAAGGTGTAGATAAGATGTAGAAAACCTCAGGGTTGAATTCCCAGTGTGTCATACACACACACACACACACACACACACACACACACACACACACACAATATCCTCAATACCACACCTATATCATACATATAATAGGTATTAATCAAGATAGAAACTCAGGATTCGATTCTCACTTTGGTCTTTTTATTTCCATTTATGGCACACTCCCACTTACTTGTCAAATTCAGACTATTTCTCTATTAACAACAACAAATTGTACGTATATATGTGTGCTTAATAAGATGCACTTCCTTTTATCACCCTCTTTTAACAAAAGTCCTTTAATTATTTGTAATTGCAAAATATAAAACTAAAACTTAAAGGGACTGTTGTGTATTAAGTTATCTGGAATCAGCCGAGCGTGGTGGCACAGACTTGTAATCCCAGCATTTGGGAAGTGTTCACAGTTCGCAGACAGCCTCAGCTACTTAGTGAGGCCCTTTGCAACTCAGTGAGATGCTGTTTCAAAAATAAAAAAGACTAAAAAAGTAGAGCTGGGCTGTAGTTCGGAGGTAGAATGGCCCTGGTTTTCATTCCTAATAGAGCAAAAAAATTATCTGGAATTAGTCTAAATTTGCAATCTCATTTTGGCCCAACTTGGCCACCATACTAAAGCTGTACTCACTCTTCTGGTTTTTAGAACAGACTGTCTTCAATCCACTTTCCTGAGGCAAGCCCAAAAGGGTATTCATGATCAAGTAATTCACTGAAAGTGCTTCTGAAGAAGAAATATTGGAGGAAAGGTGGTAGGTAAGTGAGAAGATGCTAAACAATAATATGACCTCCAATGAAGACTAACATTTGAATGATCTACTTAGAAATTCCGGATACAAATTGTGTTACAGAGTTAGGCTTATCTTGATGTAATGATGGAAGGGAGAGACTTAACGGGTAAGGTTGATTTGATCGAAGGATGTTTGTCCTCAAAGAAAGAAACAGTGGTGAGCTGCAAGCTATCAACACTCACAGCATCTTGAATATGAGTGTACCAGCTCAATGAAAAGATTCAGATAATGCAACAAGTGTTCGTACCACATGAAACTACACTGCTTTTCATACTAAATTTATTGCATAGGCTTTAAATTTCTCCATCCCACTAGGTAGTCACAATCTGGGATAATTCAAAAGTGGAATAGTGGGCAGACCCAAGATACTATGCTCCCAAAGCTACTACTGAAACCTATTAGCTGCCCCACCACCTACTCTATGTCCATTTCTTTCAAGTCTAGAACTTCTGCAAACACAGACACTCATCCTTGAGGGTTCTGAGATGCTGGTTACCTTATTTTGACCTGGAGGCAGTAGTTGGCCATTTTCTTTAGAAATTGGACATAAAAATACCCAGTGATCTCTAGAGCCCACTAGTTCTTCTAATTGTCAAAATCAGCTATCCAGAAATGGGAGAACCTGACTGGGAAGAAGCTGGTCAGCCAGTGATGATATGGGTGGGGAAGCTAATATACATACCATACAGGCTGCAGTCTACGTCTCCTGGCATTTGTACTTTCCAATTCCTCACCTGGAATACTTATTCTGTGCTATCATGCCTGTGTTTCCTCTTCCCAGTATTTGGAGTAAATTTATAATAATTTATGTTGTTTGAAAACCATTTTTATTTATTTCCTACTTAAAGTAGGACTCTGGTTTATTCATTATATATAATAGAAAACTTAGTTAATTCATTTGGGGACAAAACTAAAGTTTATTTTAAACATATACATGCATATGTGTTTGTGTGTGCATATATGTATTTATATGTATAAGCACAATATACACATTAGTTTGTGTATTACACACATACATAGACATGTATGTGCATGTGTCTATTGTATTATTATAGGCAAGTATTATGGATGCCAATAAATAATGTTATCATTTTACCTAATATGTTGAGATTCTTGATTAAGAAAGGTGACATTGTTAATATCCATTCCCATCTGTGCTACCCTTTAATAAAATGTTCACTGCTCTCATAAAAATACAAAAGTCAGCTGAAACTGTTTACTTTAATATCTCCTTAGTGTTATTGATTTTTAACACTCCTTATGTTGTCTTTTGTACTTTTGAAGATAAGATGCAATTATTGAAAAAGATTGATCAATAAGGGATTTGGGTACTTATTAGTTTACCTCAAGCTGCCTCAAGCTTGACTTTCAAAGAAAACAAGCCATTTGCCTTTACTTTCCTTGGGAAAGGAAGTTAACTACAGGGCTGAGGCTGTAGCTCAGTGGGAGAGTGCTTACGTAGTATGTGTAAGGCCTGGCTTCTACTCCTAGCAGCTTGGAAAGAAAGAAGAAAAAAAAAATATTAACTAGTGTCAGTATTATGATATAATTTCTGAAATTTACTTCTTGTAGAGTAATTGATGGACAATGTATTTATAAAATTACCCTGCAAGATATCCCTAACAGGATTCTGAACTCTGAGAGGAATGATTTGAAAATTTGGCATTTTATAACATATCACATATCAGTATTTTCCAAGAATGAATTTGGCATGTGCTCTAGACATACAAAAATAAGTTTAGGTGCACTTTGTTGTCTCAATTGAACTGTGTCCATACTCGTTTTGTGTGGATATAATTCATCTCATCAGTTGTGCAGCATCCAAGTAACTGTTTAAAATGGCCAAGATACCATCCCTTTGTCTGGCAATATGGTAACATCTTACCTGCTGAGCTCTTCAGGAAATAAGTGAAACAGCACTTCCTCTCCAGATTCCAGACTTAAGATGTATTCACTTCAAACATGCATATTCATGAGTCTCGGTTGTTTTTTTTTTTTACCTTATCTACCCCTGCATCTACTTTCTTAAATCTAATTTTAGTTTGTGTATAATACTTCGATATTTTGAGTGTACCTTTGGATAAGACTAATGCATATATTAGCATAAATAATCTCTTAGAAGCAGTTGCATCTTAAGCCATCTGCCTATTTTATTTTATTTTTTGTGTGTGTCTAATTTTATTTATTTTTTTTCTTTTTTTTATTAATTTATTTTTTAAATTGGTGCATTGTAGTCATATATCAATCACATTGGAGTACAAGACTTGAGAGGATATACAAGCACACATCATCCAATTAGCCCTCCTCCAGCCCCCATCCCATTCCCTCCCCCTCCCTCCATCCCATGCTTCTTTGGTGATTTACTTTGATACATTTGTTTATGTACCTCCTGTGTTTTAAAGAGGCTCCATCCTCCAGTATTACATACCCTCTGATTGGTCACATTAGTTGCTTCACTATAGGGCCCTTTCTATAGCTCAACCTCTTCCTGTTGCCCTTATCCTCCTAGTTATTGCGGATTAAGAGAAGCGTATGATTTATATTTTCTGCGATATTTCTCTGTGCATGCTGCGTTGCAAGTACCAATCCCACTCTTGATGGTCCCAGTAGTGGCCTGGCTACTCAGTGGACTGATCCAGACCTCGCTGGCTCAAGCAGCGGCCTTGCCTCATGGGAGGCCCCAGTTCTGGTCTCGCTGGCCCCTGAACCGGTCTAACCCCTAAGCTGGCTTTGGTCCCGGCCTTGGAGGCCGCAGGAGTGAACTTGCCTCACGCCAGGCTCCGATGCTGGCCATTGGCCCCTGCACCGGTCTAACCCCTTGGCAGGATTCCAATCCTGGCCTCGGAGGCCCCAGCACCGGCCTAGCCTCATGGCAGGTTCCAATGCCGGCCTCGTTGGCCCCAGCACCAGCCTAACCCCTCGGCAGGCTCCGATCCCGGCTTCGGAGGCCCCAGCATTGGTCATGCCTCAAGGCAGGCCATCTGCCTATTTTAAATGTAACATCGTTCACCTGATTGGCTGGACATGTCCCTTGAATTTTGGATAATTGTAGATCTTATTTTTAAGTAAACAAGGCTAGATACAGTGTCATGTTCCTGTGGTTCCAGCTACTCAAGAGGAGAAAACAGTTTTGATCCAAGTAGCTTGAGACCAGCCAAGACAATAAAGCAAGAGTTGTTCATCTCTAAAAAAAAGAAAAAGAAAAGAAAAGAAAAAAAATAACTAAAGCAAGGGAAAAAAGTAGAAAACTAATTCTTATAAATTTCTAAATAATATTGTATTGCAGACTCAATGAGACCTCAAAAATAGATAGGATAAAAGCTCACCCTAGTGTTTTATGAATATTAGTATATTTCTCATCTGTTTCTTCAATTATTTGTATCTTCTTTTACATCTTTATTGTATATCATCTTCTCTGCTATTTCTTTCAGTAGCCTGCTAGATTGCAGAAGAGACATCAGATGGCTTATTATCACCATATCAATAGGTTCAGGGACACTATCTTGCCTGATCAAGAATCTGATGCTTAAATTCTCTTGTAAAACAAAAACTAACAAAAATTCTCTTGTAAATATTTCCAACAAACTATATTCTCTATTATTTATTTTTATCATTATTGGTGGTTATAATAATTTGAAATAAAAGTAACAACTTATGGAAATTATATTATTACTGAATTTTATATTATTATTGAATAGTTTAATGCTCCAAGAATTTTTATATGCATTACTTCTGTCCTTTATTATTCAAAGAAGATACTATTTGCTGCTTTGCAAAGAAAGTAACTGAGACTTGAGCAAGCAAAGTTTTCACATGGAAATGTTTCCAGGTCAGGTATGTGAGGTCTGTTTCTATCTAACAAAGCACACACTTTGAACAAAGCCAATGGTGTAGAGTGGAGAATTTATCTTCTCCACCTTCCCAAGGGAAAATGTTTTAAGTCAAAATATTTTGTCTATGCAGGTGAATTGAACTATATTCAAGCAGTTGATTACTCAGAGTGATCAGAATATATTATACTTTTTCTCATATTTTAATGTTTACATTTTTATATAATAGAGATTACTTTCCATTAGCATTATGGTTGTTTCTGAGAACATTTTTCCATAGAGACCCAAAGTGTCATTATTAAGTTTAGGTGCTACTGATTACAAAAACTATATACAAGAATATCTTATTTTTCCATATAGGTTAGTAGAAATTTATATTCACATTAACATCAACGGTTGCTCCTACAGCATTTTTTCAAAAGTGTTTGAAATATAACCCAGCCGGCTTGGGAAAGTGTCATCGCATCTCAACAACAAAAGTGGTTTGAGTTCTCATATTATTATGGTGAAAACAGGCAACTGTATTTACATCTGTTAAAATTTTGATGACATCTAAGGCAAAGGAAGTAATCATATCCATCAGGAACAATATACTCTGGGTGTAAAGAAATTTATTTCTTTTAATTCAATTATTTGGTACATATTATTAATATCTAGAATATACAGAGTGCCAGATCCTTCAGATGTATATAAAAATTGTATCTGGTCCCTGAAAAAAATGACTTTGTAGTCTAATGGGTGGACAAATGTCATCACAATTTAACACATGTTGCTTAGATACAGAAAATAATAGAAGAGTCGAGGTCTGCTTTGGAGAAGTGATAGGGACACTGTGTTTAAAACAAGAGTAGAATATTCTGGCAAGCAGGTGGCATTGGAAGCATGGATCAAGCAAAGACAGCATCATATGTTCATTTTATATTTCTCAAAGATATAAATGTCATTCTCTTTAAAAAGAAGGATCTAAGAACTATAAGTAAAATGATACTAATGATAATAACATCCTAAGGCTTTAATTATTCTGGAGGTGATATTATGACTAGAAGGAAACTTGGTAAATCAGAAGGCAGATTAAATGTTCTTGGCAAGAACTGATGGATTCTAACTAAAGTAGTTGCATTAAGTAGAGAGGGGGGAGAGATGACTATTTAAAGATTGGAGAATAAATAGAACATATTAACCCATTGATTTGTGGACTATTTCAAAATCATCTTGGCCACATTCTCTAACAACTTTGCACCAGTACAATAAGACAATGCCCCATCTCAGCCTTAGTCACATGCATCTTCTTTCCTGATCTGCAACTCTGATGACCCTGTGTCAAGTAGTGCCTGCAGAACATGCTCTGTAGTCACATACAGGCAAACTCACCACATAGGCAATTGATGCACAGAGGACCAAGTGGAGATTCTAGATGAGTAGTTCTCTTCATCTCTGGAGCTCTGAGTCATGTTTTATAAAACAACTAAGTAGATTCCAAGTGATGAAGCATTTTCATTATAGCATTGACCAACACAATAAAAACAGATTTACATTGGCTTTTTGTTTTCTGTATCACCTTCTTGTTCTTCATTCCTACTCCTGTATGTTATGCCTCGGGTGAAAAATGTACATGTAAGCGTTTGTCTCAGGCTCTTATTTTAAGGGGATCGAGACATAAGGGTTGAGATGAAATATCTGATGCAGTATGCCACCTTTATACTTTGTTGTCTATAGTTTCTATGTTAGGCAAACAATAGGAAGACCTTATAACTATATATCTACAGCTTCAATTGATATGTGATTTGATGTTTCAAAGGACAAGACATAGAAAAAGTTCTGTAATAAACTGAGCAACAGTCTAAGATTAGTTCTCACATGATAGAATGAGTTGGATCAGTCAGATTTTCAGTGATGTCTTATGTGGAAAAAATGAGAAAAAAATAAGATTCTTAGAAGTCTCAAAAGAATGAAATGAATGGATACAGAAACACCATCGCATATCCTTAGTTATGGAAGTCTGCAAGTCACAGTCATGAGAAAGCAGAAACCATAAAGTAGTAAAAAGATGGTTAAAGTGCAAAAGAAATGTTAGCTGATAGCAAGAAGAGAGAAGAGGGCTCGTGGCAGAATAAGATGACACAAGAAAGAGAAGGGACAAAGGTGACTCCTGCTTCTTTTCTCATTTCCAGTTCCCTTTTAGCTATTGATCACACATGTATCCTTAGAATAAACTGTTCTCATGATTTTATATGATTTTTCTAACTCTTGTAATTAGAACAACACTAAAATCTTTGCCTATGATGCTTTCTTTGGAAACATAAAACAATATTTCTTTTTTTAGTTTAGAACAAAAGGAAGTTTTGCCTAGACCTCCCACATGCTTCTTTGAAATTCTTCTTTAATTTCAGCATATTTTCATTGATTCTGCTATCAGGAGCACAACCAGAAGAAATCATCAAAGACTCATGACATTATGCAATAACTTGAAAATAACAAGCACTTTAACGTAATTATCTTGTCTAAAACAGTTTTGCAAACAGAAAGTCAAGCTTCTGATGGTTTATGCTAATAGGTCTCAGAAGCAATCACACTGGTTATTTTATTATTTCCCTTTCCACGTGTCTCTCTGTTAGTACATGTAACCTTGGAGGAGGATTGAGACAGACAGACTGATACTATTTTATTGTTAAATAAAAAATGATGTTAAATGAATACATTATAAAAATATAATATATAAGTAGTTTTAGTAGTTATAAAATTGGGAAAAATGAAAAGTATCTGACATATCATTTTAACCTAAATGCAAAATCAGAAATAATAAAATTCATAATAAAATAAAACTAGAGAAGGATGTTAAGCCGAACTCTTTGATTGATGGAAAAATTGGTAAACTATAGAAATGGCATCACCTAAACCAGAGATTGGCCAATTTTTCTTATAAAGAACTCAATAGTAAATATTTTTTGTTTCATGTCCCATACAGCCTCTGACATAATTAATGCAATCAACAGAGTTGGAGCATCTGTAGGAAAATATTAAGATGTTCTTATCTGAAGGTGATGTAGTTCAAAGATACTACATCTTAAGAATATGACCTATTAAGAAGAGTGAGGGTGAGTAGCTTTGTCTAATGAAGAATGTTATAGACTGAGCTGTCTGGGAAGCAGAATTTAAAAGAGAATGTACTGGAGGTTCACAGGGTAATGCTCCTTGGGATGACCACATTTGGAAGTATTTCAGTCATCATTACTGACTGCTGTGACCCTAAATAACTGTCCACCACGACTCAGAATAACAAATAATTACTTGCTCATAGTTCTGGAGATTTCAGGGATTCATCTCTGTGAGACCAGATTTATAGAGATCAAGGAATGGCAGCCAGAGGCCAAGAAAGGGAGAGAGCAAGTGTGCTTGCTCTCACATCATGAAGGCTGAAAGCAAGAGAGAGTAAGGAGAGGATGGACCATATATAATCCCCAAAGCTACACCCCCTCAAATAAGCCCCACCTCCAATATAGCCTTTTTGTTTCCATAAGAGCAAGGGGGACATTCTAGATTCAAACTATTACAGAAGAAAATGAAACAAAATAGAATTGAGAGAGATGATAGAGAAGAAAGAGAAAAGATGCCTTGGAGAAGTATCATTGAGATAGATATTCTTAAAAAAAAAAAAAAAAAGGTCTGACCTTAAAAAAAAAGCTCAATGTCATCTCATGTTGGATCAAGGAAACATAATTAATGCTTCTACGCTGGTTAATCTTTAGCTAAGGAATGGCACAGAATGGATGTGTTTTATTAGGGGAGGATTTCTTTTATTGAGATGATCCCCCAAACAGAATGAGAAGCTACAGCTGCATGTGGTGATTTCTGCCTGAAATCCTAGTACTTGGGAGGCTGAGGCAGGAGGATCACAGGTTCAAGGCCAGCTTGAGCAACTTGGTGAGATTCTCATCAACTTAGTGATACCCTGTTTTAAAATAAAGATAAAACATGGCTAGGAATGTAGTTCAAGGATAGAATGCCTCAGAGTTTGATATTCAGTAACAACAACCACCACCACCACAACAACAACAACAAATTACCGTAAAAGCTGACAACAGCATTCATAGCTATAACTATATTTCTGAAATATGCTCTGTGGCATACCCTAGTGCCAGTCTAGCCTATTCTTTGCCCTGCCTTTGTACATCAATGATATTTAATATATGATATATGATATATATATATACATACACACACACACATATATATATACATACATATATATATATATATATATATATATAGAGAGAGAGAGAGAGAGAGAGAGAGAGAGAGATTTAAGTTCTAAAATCAGATATCTAGGATTTCTAGGACAAAACTAGAAGGAAAGTTAGATTAATAAGATAAACTACAGTTTCTTTTTGACATCTGGTATTATGGCTGCAACTGATAATGTCTTCTCCTCTGGTATCAGAGTTAATCCTTCCATATCCAGCTAGCTAACCTAGTGGTGTAACACAGATCTCTATCCTTAAGAGAGCTGAATCAGGTTCATCATATCCCTCATAGCAGGGGTTATTGAATTTCTCTAATTACTAACAAAATTGGCAAAGGTGGTTAAAGAGGAAACCAAGTAAACTTCCTGTATGCTAAAGTTTGCCCCCATTCTGACAGTTACAGTAATTATAGCAGCTCTGCCTTCTCTGATAAATAGGATTCATTTTCTCTATGAAGATAGTTGTTCTACCTACCTCTTAATTTCTGGTACCCTTTCATAAGAGTGGAAATATCAACAAGGAAATTGTAGTTTGCATTTCAATAGGACTGTACTGTTCCATAGCAGAAGAATTTTCCCTTTGGAAACCAGCACTTTTAATTTCAGAATCCAAATTTTGCAAAGATGATTAAGTTAAATCAGAAATTTTATTCCCGATATGTAAAAGTGACTATAAGCAGTACCACTTCTGGGTTGCCAGGTGTATGCATTAAAGTATAGATCATATCCTGATTCTACAGGATGGTGCCCGATATCCTCAAGATATTAAACCCAAGTTGCTACTTCAAGCGTACCTTAAACTGACTATTCCATCACTGTCACTCTTGTAGCTTCTGGGCAGTGTGACTTATGACCTGTGGAAGCCATAGTTGTCCTGAAGTAATGATACAGATTTCGTACTTTGAAACACTCTATTAGAGAATAATGCTAGCATCAGCCCTAGTGGCAGACAATGCATACCTGAATATACAGAAAGGGTCTATAGAGAACAAAAGTTTTGTGCCTTTTCTATAGTGGATGATCTTCAATGGATATTACTATATGACTTGAAAATCTTCATATTTTATTTTGTATTTTAGAGACACATTCAGAGTTTTATTTAGAAGAGCAAAGATATATTTAAAGGAGAATATGGACTGTGTCCTGAGTGCGAAGTACCTTAGGCCTTTACATATATACATATATGCATATATGCATATTATGTATTATATACATATATGCATATTATGTATTTTATATATACATATATATATATATGTATATATATATACACATTTTATTGGTGCATCGTATTCTTGCATCATAATGCTGTTGAGAATAATGGTGACGATGCACATAGCACTTAGTGAGCTTCTCCCTGGCTCCTTCCCTGTTCTCTCCCCTTCCCCATCTATAATATTAAGATTTCACATTGATATTCCCACACAGGTATATCATGCCAATGGAAATGCCTCCTTTCTTAATTCTTCATCTCCCCCCAATCACCACTTTCCCTGGACTGCCTACCTACCTTGCTTCACTGGAGTTTCTCTTCCATTATCTTAAGTTCTTGTGTTCCAATTACTTTCTATCATCTACATATGAGGAAGAAAAACATATGGCCCTTCATGTTTTGTGACTGACTATAATCTCACTTAACATAATATTCTCCAGGTCCATTCATTATTCTCCAAATGAAATAATGTTTTTCTACTTTATTGGTAAGTGAGACTAAAAAATAGGGCTGGGAGTGTAGCTCAAAGATAGAATTGTCTAGTTTCCATCCCCAGTACTGCAAAAAAAAATTCCTCTATGTGTATCACTTAATTTTGCAATCCATTCATCTATTGATAGAGAACTAGGTTGGTTCCATAATTTGACTATTGTTAATTATGCTGCTATTCTCCATATATTATATTCACTCTCTTCTGTTATTCCAAATGATTCTGTCCTACGTGTGATTTTCTTTGATTTCCTAAATATTATAAATATGTCTTTATAGTCTAATCTCAGGCTACTTATAGTTTTAAACAGCTAATGACAGGTGCCTTTAATCACTGAGTAATAATACCTCATATATGTTGACTTTTTCTGAAGCATTAAAGAGTAGCAAAGGCCACTCAATTCCATATAGTGATCAGTTTCCCCATAGTTCTCAATTTCTTAAACATGGAAATATTAAAATGTGTTTTCTAGAGCCAGTATAATGTCTAAGTTTATTTCTGGTAAGAGATTTGAGATTTGTATTGACTTCTAATATCTGCTCCTTCTACAGAGATGGTTCTCTTATTGCCATCTGGGTGGCAAGCAATCCACCTGAAAAATCCAGCATTATATTTTGTTTCCTCAGAATATTTTTGGCACCAACAAAACAAAAAAAAATTTTTTTAAAGTAGGTTGAGTTCCCCAGAAAGCAAACACTGAGATACAGATTCTCCTGACAGAGACTTTTTTTAGGGAACACACTTGTAGTCAACCTCTGTCAAATGAGGAGAGAGAAAGCAGGACTACCAAAAGGACAAGTAGGCTCTGATTCAAACGCAACAAAAGCCCAACCATGTGCATGAGGATATGTGAAAGTGGGATAACCCTTTGAGTCACTCCTAGGTCTCATGAGCAGCCAATTCTTTGTATTTTCATACTGACCAGTCTTTAGAGGAAGACTGCTCTGGGAAAAATCAAACATTTGGGTAGGTCACTCACCCTATTCAAAAATATAGCTAACGACCATGTGTTGCATGAATATCAATGGTTAACAATTTTAAAGGATGACCAAGATTGACTAAGTACTTTAGAAATTAATTTTTAGCCAGGCATGGTGGCGCACGCTTGTAATCCCCGCGCTTGGGAGGCAGAGACAGGAAGATCGCGCAGGTTCGAAGCCAGCCGCGCGCGCTGGCTTAGGAGACCCTGTTTCCAAATAAAAATGTAAAAATAGGTCTGGGAGTGTAGCCCGGAGGTAGAAGGGCTTCCAGGAACTCCAGTACCACCAAAAAAAAAAGAAATTAATTTTTAGAAATCAAAATCCTATATCTCTGATGGTCATGACACTAAATATATTTAAGAATTCAATTTATCACTATTTTAAAGAGTAAGTACTTAATTACTAAGTACGCTAGACACCATACAGAATGTAGAAAAAAATAATGTACAAAACTAATGGGCACTGCCTTCAGAGAGTTGATTTAGAAAGATTAGAAAATTTTACATATAAAATTTTTCATATTTCTTCAAAAGGAATGTAAAATCTGCTTTAGCTCTTAATATACTCAAAGCAGTTATGCTATTTTTTATTTTTTTCCAGTACTGAGATTGAACCCAGGGGCATACTACCTCTGAGCTACACCCCCAGATTTATTTTTTATTCTGTATTTTGAAATAGTGTCTCACTAAGTAGCTGAGGCTGGCTTCAAACCTGCGATTCTCCTGTCTCAGCCTCCCAAGTACTGATATTACAAGAGTGTGCCACCATGCCTTGTTTATTTTGTTGTTGTTTTTTGCTATTTTTAAGGACCATTAATGTCTGTTTTAAGAAGAAAGTGACAGATTTACAGAAATTAGAAACATTAATGAGTAGAAAAAGAGTTCATGTTTGTAGAATGATTACAAAATATCTGATATGTGTTAAGTTTTGCAAATAAAAGAATAAGTTACTGGCTGGGCATGGTGGCACACGTTTGGAAGGTGGAGACAGAGGATCACACAGGTTCAAAGCCAACCTTGCTGACTTAAGGGACTCTGTTTCCAAATAAAAATATAAAATAGGTCTGAAAGTGTAGCTCGGAGGTAGAAGGGTTTCCAGGAAACCCAGTACCACCACCAAAAAAAAAAAAAAGTAAGTTACACAAAACCTGAAGGTTGAATAGAACTCAAACATGAGGCTTATATAGACTGAGTAGAAAGTTTAAATAGTAGATGGTCAAAGAAGCACATCAGGAAAGTATTTGACACATTAACTAGTAACTGGTTTCTAAATTCTTAACTAGGTTCATTGTTTGCTGAGAATATTGGTACATCCTTACATGTTATTCTTTGAAGTTGATGCCACATACATTTCTTTACAGCCTCCACAATATGTAGCAGGAGGCTGGTCATATCATTAAAATTCAATAGCCCTTTGATTAAATAGCTATAAAATAAATTAATGTCAAATACAAGAGAGTGGTTAACTTTGTGTCTTTGAGAATATTCTATAATCAAACTAGCATTATTCTCTGATTTAAATTTCAAATAAAGCAGAGTGGGTACTTTTCATGTTGTTGTTTTTAAACAGCATGAACTCTGGCCAAAAGCACTTCAAGACCTATCTGAGTGAGTCACCTGTATTTCCTGGTGAAATTGCAAATTTCAGCACAGATGAAAAACAAGAAGTCTCAAGATATTAATTAACTTGCTTAGGGTAATATATAGGTAAATAGCCAAGCTTGGAGCTCTCCTAATTTTTTTCTACTTAATGAAGAAATATCAAAATGAGAGTAATAATATTTTTATAAGCCTTTTTCCTTTCTTGAATCTCAAATACCATATCATTATTGGCAGATGTTATGTTTTATTGGTAGTAAAGAAACCATTCAGGGGAAGCACCAGCTCTTTAATTTTTTTTAATTCTTTGTGTCTTCTTTTTTAAAGGACTTTCTATCGCCTTTATTAAAAAATAGAGTTTGTCAATACCTTCTGAATTCTTTATGTAATTACTTAATCCTTTAGGTCATTATTCCTGTGGGGAGAAAAAAAGAATTTGCAAGTATGGTTTTATTGCCTTTTTTTCATAAGTCATTTGTACCCAAACTCTAGGGTAAAAAAAAATTGAAGTCAGAAATATAGGGTTTTAAGTTTGCTGCTCTTAGTGGTAGCTAATTTTCTTCCATCAAAAACTCAATTCCACAAAATTAAAAAAAAAAAATAACAGGTATGGTGGCACATGCTTGTAATTTCAGTACTTGCAAGATTTATTAGGAGGATCTGGATTTGTGTCAGCTACTTTCTGAGGCCCTCTGCAAGTTAATGATATCCTGTTTCAAAATGAAAAATAAAATAAAAATAGGGCTGGCATTGTAGCTCAGAAGTAGAATGCCTTTGAGTTCAAACCCCTATACCATGAAAGAAAGAAAGAAAGAAAGAAAGAAAGAAAGAAAGAAAGAATATGTGCATTTTCCCCACTTTTCCTATGTATCATACATTATCATATATCAATAGCTTTTTCATTTTTTTATAATAAGTATTGGACCTGGGGTACTCTAACTCCAAGAGACACACCTAGTCATTTATTTATTTATTTATTTATTTATTTATTTATTTATTTATAGATACATAGATACATACATTAGTTTGGCAGTTTGGTTTCCTTTCTTTTGGTATTGCGGGATCACATGGTAAGTTCTTCCCCTTCTGCTGAGGATTTTCCATATTGTTTTCCAAAGTGGTTGCACTAAATTTGTAATCCCACCAACAATGTAGAATTCTCAATTCTCCATATACTCAGCAGCATTTGTTGTTGTTTGTGTTTTGAATTATTGCCATTTTAGTTGGAGTTAGGTGAAATCTCAAGGTAATTTTGATTTGTACCTCTCTGAATGCTAAAGATGTTGAGCATTTCTTATGAATTTATTGTCTATTTGAATTCTTCTTTTATGATGTGTCTATTTAGTTCCCTTTTCTATTTTTGAATGGGTTGTTTTATTAATGCTGAGTTTCTTGAATTCTCTGTATATTCTAGATATTAGTCACCAATATTCCTCAATATATTTTGTTAAATAGAAAAAAGGGGACTCTACCCAACACATTCTATGAAGCCAACATCACATTAATACCAAAACCAAAAAAAAAGACAGTTCAACGTGGAACAAATAGTTGGGCGAAGAGGGTGCTCAGATTAGAGCCTGCCAAGGGGTGAGGCCGGCGATGGACACAGCCAAATTGGGATCTGAGCCTGCCGTGAGGCAAGGCCGGTTCTGGGGCCTCCGAGACCAGGATCGGAGCCTGCTGAGGGGTTAGGCTTGTGCCGGGGCCAACCGCCGGCATCAGAGCCTTCCGAGAGGCAAGGCCGGTGCTGGGGCCTCCAAGGCTGGGATCAGAGCCTGCTGAGGGGTTCGGCCAGTGCCGGGGCCACTAGCCTACATCAGAGCCTTCCGAGAGGCAAAGCCACTATTGAGGCCTCTGAGGCCGGGATCGGAGCCTGATGAGGGGTTAGGCCGGTGCTGGGGCCAGCAAGGCTGGGAGCGGAGCCTGCCGCTAGGCAAGGCAAGAGCTGGGGCCTTCGAGACCGGGATCGGAGCTTGCTGAGGGGTTAGGCTGGTGCCGGGGCCAACGGCCGGCATCAGAGCCTTCTGAGAGGCAAGGCCGCTATTGAGGCCTCCGAGGCCGGGATCGGAGCCCACTGAGGGGTTAGGCCAGTGCTGGGGCCAGCAAGGCCAGGATCGAAGCCTGCCGCAAGGCAAGGCCGGTGCTGGGGCCTCCGAGGCTGGGATCAGAGCCTGCTGAGGGGTTCGGCCGGTGCCGGGGCCACTAGCTGGCATCAGAGCCTTCCGAGAGGCAAGGCCACTACTGAGGCCTCTGAGGCCGGGATCGGAGCCTGATGAGGGGTTAGGCCGGTGCTGGGGCCAGCGAGGCTGGGATCGGAGCTTGCCGTGAGGCAAGGCAAGAGCTGGGGCCTCCGAGGTCGGGATCGGAGCTTGCCAAGGGGTTAGGCCGGTGCTGGGGCCAACAGCTGGCATCGGAGCCTTCCATAAGGCAAGGCCGTTATTGAGGCCTCCAAGGCCGGGATCGGAGCCTGCCAAGAGGCAAGACCAATGCTGGGGCCTCCGATTCTGTGATCAGAACCTGCTGAGGGGTTAGGCTGGTGCCAGGGCCACTGGCCAGCATCGGAGGCTTTCGTGAGGCAAAGCCACTATTGGGGCCTCTGAGGCCGGGATTGGAGCCTGCCGAGAGGTTAGGCCGGTACTGGGGCCAGCAAGGCTGGGATCGGAGCCTGCGGGGAGGCAAGGCCAGTGCTGGGGCCTCTGAGGCCAGGATCAGAGCCTGCTGAGGGGTTCAGCTGGTGCCGGGGCCACTAGCCGTTATGGGAGCCTTCCAAGTGGTAAGGCCGCTATTGAGGCCTCCAAGGCCGGGTTTGGAGCCTGCTGAGGGATTAGGCTGGTGCTGGGTCCAGCAAGGCTGGGATTGGAGCCTTCTGCAAGGCAAGGCCGGTGGCTGGGGCCTCTGAGGCCAGGATTAGAGCCTGCTGAGGGGTTAGGCCGGTGCCAGGGCCACTGGCCAGCATTGGAGCCTTCCATGAGGCAAAGCCGCTATTGGGGCCTCTGAGGCCAGGATTGGAGCCTGCTGAGGGGTTAGGCCGGTGCTGGGGCCAGCAAGGCCAGGATCGGAGCCTGCCATGAGGACAGGCCAGTGCTGGGGCCTCCAAGGCCGGGATCAGAGCCTGCTGAGAGGTTAGGCCAGTGCCAGTGCCACAGGCCAGCATCAGAGCCTTCCATGAGGCAAGGCTGGTATTGCGGCCTCTGAGGCTGGGATCGGAGCCTGCCGAGTAGTTAGGCTGGTGCCAGGACCAGCAAGGCTGGCATCGGAGCCTTTCATGAGGTAAGGCCACTATTGAGGCCTCCAAGGCCGGAATCGGAACCTGCCAAGGGGTTAGGCCAGTGCTGGGTCCAGTGAGGCCGGAATCAGAGCCTGCTGTGAGGCAGGCCCAGTGCCGGGGTCTCGGAGGCCGGGATCGGAGCCTGCCAAGGGGTTAAGCCAGTGTTGGGGCCAGCGGCCAGCATCTGAGCCTTCCATGAAGCAAGGCTGCTACTGAGGCCTCCGAGGCCTGGATCGGAGCCTGCCGAGGGGTTAGGCTGATGCCGGGGCCTTCAGCTAACATCAGAGCCTGCCATGAGGAAGGCCGTTGCTGGGGCCTCCTAGGCCAGGATCGGTGCCAGCTGAGGGGTTAGACCAGTGTCAGGGCCAGCGAAGCCAGAACCGGGGCCTCCCATGAGGCAAGGCCGCTGCTTGAGCCAGCGAGGTCTGGATCAGTCCACCGGGTAGCCAGGCCACAACTGGGGCTGTAAAGTGTGGGATTGGTAATTTCAATGCGGCATGCACAGAGGAATATCGCAGAAAATTAAAACCAGATGCTCCCCCTAATCAGCAATAACTAGGAGGAAAGGGGCAACAAGAAGTGGTCGAGCTATAGAAAGGGCCCTATAGTGAAGCAATTAAGGTGACCAATCAGAGGGTATAGAATAGGGGAGGATGGAGCCTCTTTAAAAAGCAGGAGGTACATAAACATATGTAACAAAGTTAATCACCAAACAAGCATGGGATTGAGGGAGGGGGAGGGAATGGGTTGGGGACTGGATGAGGGCTAATTGGATGATGTGTGCTTGTATATCCTCTTAAGTCTTATATTCCAATGTGATGTATGATTACAACTCACCAATAAAAAAAAAAGAAAGTTCAAGGAAGGAGAACTACAGGCCTATATTTTTTGATGAATTTGGATGCAAAACTATTAAACAAAATACTAGCAACATGCATTCAAAACCACATCAAGAAAATCATAAACCATGACCAGGTAGGGTTCATCCCAGGGATGCAAGGCTGTTTCAACATACAAAAATCAATCCATGTAATTCATCTCATAAACAGAAGCAAAGACAAAATTACATGATCATTTCAATAGACACTGAAAAATCATTTGATAAAATTTAACATTCATTTATGATAAAAAGGACTGCAGGGCATTGGAATAGAAGGAACATATCTCAACATCATAATTGCAATCTACAATAAGCCCACAGCCAACATCATATTAAATGGGGAAAAACTTTGAGAATTCTCCCTAAAAACAGGAACAAGACAAGGATATCCATTATCACCACTTCTCTTCAATATAGTATTAGAAACTCAGTCAGAGAAATAAGACAAGAAAAGGAAATCAAAGGAGTACAAGTAGGGAAAGAAGAACTCAAACTTTCATTATTTGCAGATGACATGATACTATATTTAGAAAACCCAAAAATGGAACCAAAATGATTCTAGAACTGATCAACAAACTCAGCAAAGTGTCTGCATACAAAATCAATCTTAAAAAATCAGTAGCTTTACTATACACCAACCATAAATCCACTGTAAAAGAAATTAAGAAAACGTTTCCACTCAGGATTGGAAAAAAGATAGCCTGTTCAACAAATGTTGTTGGCAAAACTGGTTAACCATCTGCAGAAAATTGGAAATTAATCCCACTCTCTCACCCTAAGCAAGAGTCAATTCAAGATGGATTCAAGATTTGAAAATTAAACCAGAAACCTTGAGACTCTTTAAAGAGGGCATACTTCCAACACTTCAACACATAAAAACAGATAAAAACTTTCTCAACAAGATCCCAAAGGTACAAAAAAACTAAAAGGCAAATCAATATGTGGGATTGCATGAAACTGAAGAGTTTCTGTTCAGCAAAGGAAAGTGTGAAGAACCTCAATTGAGAGCCAACAACAGAATGGAAGATTTTGGCCACCTACTCCTCCAATAGAGGACTAATATCGAGAATATGCAGAGAACTTAAGAAACCCAACACCAAAAAAAGAAAATAATCCAATAAAAAATGGGCAAGAGGACTAAATAGACAGCTTATGGAAAAAGAAATTCTAATGGCCAATAAATGAATGAAAAAATGCTCAATATCATTGCCAACCAAAGAGATGCAAATCAAAACTACTCTGAAATTTCACATAACTCCAACTAGAATGGCAATCATTCAAAACAGAAACAACAACAAATGTTGATTAGGATGTGGAGAAGTGGGAACTCTAAATCATTGTTGGTGGGATTGAAAATTAGTGCAACCACTTTAGAAAACTGTATGGACAACGCCAGGTGTGGAAGTGCAGGCTTTTAATCCCTGGGCTTGGGAGGCAGAGACAGGAGGATCATGCAGGTTCGAAGGCAGCCTGCTGGCTTAAGAGACCCAGTTTCAAAACAAAATATAAAATAGGTCTGGGATTGTAGCCTGGAGGTAAAAGTGTTCCATCCCCAGTTTGTCCCCAATACCACAAAAAAATAAAAAGAAAAAAAAAAAAAGAAAACAGTATGGAGAATCCTCAGAAGAATGGGAAGATACATACCATTTGATCCAGCAGTACCACTTCTGGGTATCTACCTAAAAGAAAGAAAACCAAACTACCAAACTAATGCATATGTATCTATGTTCATAGCTGCACAATTCACCATTGCTAAACTATGGAACCAGCCAAGATGTCCATCAAGAGATGAATGGATTACAAAACTGTGGTATATGTACATGGTGGAATTGTACTCAGCCATAAAATAAACACAATTACATCATTTACAGGAAAAATGGATGGTTCTGGAGGACATTATGCTAAGTGAGATTAGTCAGTCACAAAACAGTAAGAAATCCGATGCTTTGCCTAATATACAAAAGCTAAGGAGAAATGGGTCACAGAGGAACTCTAGATGAAAAAGGAAATCCTATAGAAGAACAAATAAGGCAACCTAACTGAGGGGATGAGAGGGGGGAGAAGGAAACTCTCTAAAGCACGTGATATACTTATACATATCAAAGTCATCCACTAATCCAAGCATGGGAAGGAGGGATGGAGAGGGAATGGGGAGGGAATTGGGTAGGGGGTAACTGGGTGATGTGTGCATGTATATCCACACAAGGTTTTACCCTTATTGTATTCATACATTTACGATAATATATTCATACATTATGATGTATGAATATAATGCACCAATAAGAAATTTTAAAAAATGAAAATTAAAAAAATAAAAAAGAAGTTTGCATCTTTTGCTTTTGATAGATTTCTCTCAGTCTTTAGATGTCAGCTGGTATACCCAAGGGCAAGTTGTGTTGTATTCAGCAGTGAAGTTTGAGTGAGGTGTGAAGTAAAGTTGTAAATGCAGGAATAGTGTAAAGCCACAGATAGGATTTAAGAGAATGAGAGTATGAGTTTGGTAAGATAGTATATAGTAGAGATTAGAGATAGTGAAAATTTAGTAATATACTAGTAACCAGTGTAGAGCTTTTAGTATAGTGGTATGAAGTACATTCAATACAAGATAAAACGGGAAGAAAAAAGAAAAGAAAAGAAAAGAAAAGAAAAGAAAAGAAAAGAAAAAAGAAAAGAAAAGAAACTTAGAGAAGAGAGTAGGCATGTACAAGGAAAGAAACGAGAGCTGAGGGTATATCACAGAGGTAGAATGCCCCTGGGTTCCATCCCTAGTACTTAAAAAAAAAAAAAGCCTCTGACAGAAAATATTTCTAACATCTGATTCTGCATGGCAGGCATATTACTGGATGCTTATAGATGGCAGATATAAGTTAGTACTTATTCTATTCTTTGCTTTACATTACATTGGGTATGTGAGGATATGCTATTGGATTATTAAGTGACACATTCAAGCATGTTCAGGCCGGTGTATAAATAAAATCCCTGCCATTACAGTGAATGTACAGGCAGACAAACCTTGCCCTCTGTTTTATTCTCAAGCCAGACAAATCTCTATGGGTTCTCACATTAAAGAACTTTCTCCTGACCCCTTTAGTTGTTTCTCCAAACAAAATATAGGTTCTAGGGAAGACAGAACAATTGCCCCAAAGATGTTACTGTTCTAATGCCTGGAACATGTGCATGTTGCTCCTTATATGGCAAAGAGGACTTTGTAGATAGGATTAAGTTATGAATCTTGAGATGGAAAGATTATTCCAGGTTATTCAGGTAGCTTTGATACACTCATGCAGATCCTTATAAATGGTAGATAGAAGAGTCAGAATAGGAAATGGGATGATGAAAGCAGATGTCAGAAAGATAGAGAGAGAGACAGAGAGAGATTGAGAGAGAGACAGATAGAGAAATTAGAATATGTAATGTTGCTGGCTTTGAAGACTTAAAAAGAATGCTCAGGCAAAAAAAAAAAATGGTGGCAAACCAGATTTGGCATTGCATGCCTATGACAGGAAGATCACAGGTTTAAGGCCAACCTCAGCAATTTAGTGAGATGCTGTTTTAGAATAAAATATAAAATAAGAGCTGGGTGTGGTGGCACACGCTAATAATCCCAACATTTGAGAGTCTGAGGCATGATGATCACAGTTTGAGGAGAGTCTCAGCTATTTATGAGGCCCTTTGCAATTCAATGAGACCCTGTTTCAAAATAAAGAATAAAAAATAGGACTGGAGGTGTAGCTCAAAGTTAGAATGCCCCTGGGTTCCATCCCCAGAACCGGGGGAAAAAAAAAAAAAAAAAAAAAAATATATATATATATATATATATATATATATATATATATATGTATGTATTGTATATAAATATGTATATTAAGAGTGGAGGTGTTGCTTAGAGATAGACACATCGCCCATACCAGGCTCAACCCCCAGTACCATTAAAAAAAAAAAAAAACAGAATAAAAGGAAAACAGATAACTTCTAGAAGCTAGAAAAGTCAGAGAAACCAATTCATTCCCAGATCTTCCAGAAGGAAGTTTGTCCTTCTGACCCTTTTTTGCCTTCTAGCTTCCCAGACAGTAAGATCATTAATTTGTGCTGTCGTAAGAAATATTATAGTAGGAATGAGAAACCGATATAGGTCCCAATCACCATTTCTAAAGAAAGAATTTGCCTTCATAAATAAGTCTAAGAGTGAATAAAAGACAATGATCCAAACTATTAACTCTTTTGGGGTTATAAAGATTAAATGTACTTAACATAATACATAAAGAGACTATACAAAGGAAGAATTATATTTTGGTTTCCATGGTGATTATTAAATCTACATCTATGTAATGCATTATTTTAAACAATAGGAGTTACTTTGAATAAGACACAACTCAACATAGCACTATGTTTTGCTATGAATACATAACCTTTTGAAATAAATGTTCAAGTTCAGCTTCATTTTTTTTTTAAACACTAAGTCTTGGGCATTCTATGAGGGTATGTGAATGCATATGAGTGAAAGACAGAGAAAGATAAAAAAAAACATGTTTACAATAATATGTAGAAAGTATAATACCCTTATTTATTTTTGTAATTGTATTTTTCTGTCAATTATTATTTCACATTACATTTCTGATTATTTATACTTTAAATATTTCGATTATTATGAAATATTTGGAAAATATTATTTGTCTTTAAGTAGTATGTGAAATATGTTCTGGGTTTCCCCAAACTTTTCTTTATTTTCCCTTCACTCTTATTTGATAAGCTTTCACTTCTTTTGTTCTTTTTTCTCCCTTTCGAATGAGCTTTTTCCTTAATATGAACATGCTAGATATTGATGAAATTAAAAGTGGTGCATTCTTCAAGACATTTGCATTATCAAAGGTTTCATAATATTATATTCTAGACATGAATCTTTGTGGGTATAAGTTCTAATACCTATAATCTTTGGCAGTTTTAACTTTCATTTATAATACATTTAGTGATTTAAAAATCACTTCCTTTGAGAAGAACCCGAAGTTCCAATTTATTTATTTATTATTATTATTATTTTGTGTGTGTGTGTGTGTGTGTGTGTGTGTGTGTGTGTGTGTGTGTGTGTGTGGTGGTGGTACTGGGGTTCCTAGAAGCCCTTCTACCTCCAGGCTATACTTCCAGACCTTTTTTTTTTTTTTGAAACAGGGTCTCTTACGTCAGCACAGCTGGCTTCAAACCTTCGCGATCCTCCTGTCTCCTCCTCCCAAGTGTGGGGATTACAAGCGTGCGCCACCATGCCCTGCTACGAAGTTCCAATTTACCAATTAGAATTCTGACATCACGAGAGGGGTGGTGGCGCACGCTTGTAATCCCCGCGTTTGGGAGGCAGAGACAGGAGAATCGCGCAGGTTTGTAGCCAGGTTCGCTGGTTTAGGAGACCCTGTTTCCAAAAAATATATAAAAAAATAGGTCTGGGAGTGTAGCCCGGAGGTAGAAGGGTTTCCAGGAACCCCAGTACAACCAAAAAAAAAAAAAAAAAAAAAGAATTCTGACATCACCTCTGCTACTTACGAACCTGGTGAACTGGTGAAGATTGGCAACCTGCTTAGATTCCTAAGTCTGTTTTCTTATTTAAAAAGAACTGGAATTTGTAATACTTATTTTTGCTTTGAAGATGAAATGATATATTTTTAAAATATTAATCTTTAAAGCACTGATCATTCTATTGTAACAATTATTATTAGTGCCGTTTATGTAATAACCATCTATTAATATGTAAAAATTATCTTAAAACTTAGTAGCTTAAATTGGGTGTGGTGGCACACACTTGTAATCCCAGTAGCTGGAAGTCTGAAACAGGAAGATCACAGGTTGACTGCCAGTCTCGAAATTTATCAAAGCCCTCTGCCACTTAGTGAGACCCTATTTCAAAATAAAATAAGCATAGGGGTGTAGCTCAGAGGTAGAATCCCTATGGCTTTAATCCCCAGGAAAAACAAAGACAAAAACATAAATGATCTCATAGTCTTTGTGGATCAGGGATTTGGGTGTGGTTTGGCAGAGTCACCTTGCTTTAGATGTCTTCAGAGCTGCAATCAGAATATCTAGTTGGGTTACTAATATCTCAAGGCTTCATTAAGGCAGATGCACATCATAGCTAATGCATATTATTGTTGCCAGGATTCAGTTCCTGGAGGAAAATTGGAAGAAGCTCTCAGTTTCTGGCTGGATATAACCCTGGGGACATCCTCAATCCCTTGATATTTGGACCTCTCCATAGGTCAGTTCAGGATATGGTCGCTGGCTTCCCTCAGAGTAAGCAAGAAAGAGTTTAAGAGAGGGAACACAAAATAAGAGCCATACTGGCTTTGTGATTTAACCTCAGAAGTCATATTCTATCATTCTTATATTCTGTTCCTGAAAAGCAATACCTACAAAGTGGCACATACAAAGTGTATACAAAGGTATGAATTCTAAAATATGCACTTCATTAAGGTTATATTGGAGGCTGCCTATGATAATCAGCATTATTGCCTTTATTTGTTTTTTTTTTAAATAAAATGTCCTTCACCAAAAGTCTGGGATCTGGCTAAGAGTTTTTTCATTAAAAGTAGTGTCAGATAGTTAGCTGAAGGCAAAATAGACACTCAAGCCCACTGTCAAGGCTTCATTTCCTTATATACATATCAATGCATATGTTTCTGATTATTTTGCAATATATGGACTATTTTAAAACTTCTCTCACAGGAAACTCTTATCTAAAGCTGAGTCTGGATAATGGAATATGCCAAGCTACAAAGTTTTGCAAAACACTTGGTTTCAGGGGAAAAAACAGATTAATGCTCTCTTAACTATGACTGCACTAGTGGGTACAGCATGCAATCATGATTTCCAAAACAATTATTTTGAATTTAATAGCTCTCCAACTCTTTCTCTGGTGCTGTGACAAGACTACTGATTTAATAGTGCACCAAGCTGCTACAAACCAGAGGTTAAAACCCGTGGTTAAATGACTCGGGTGAGTGGTATTGAAAGCTATCACCATGTGGACAGTTCTCAGGCTCCAGGAAGGGGGCAGGGGGAGGGCTGTCCAAGGAAGGGGGTAAAGAGGAAAATAGAACCAAACAGGAAAAGCCAACAGGCAGCTGAGCTTTTCAATAGCACTCAGATACTGCCAATTTTTCTTTTTTCCTTTCTTCTTTTTTTTTTTTTTGTCACTCCAAATGTTAAATTGAGGTGATTATAAACCTCTTGTTTGTTTTGTTTTGCTTTCAGTTAAAAAGTGAAAATTAAAAGACAGTGGGAATGAAGTATGGAGAGAGCTTTTGACAGCTGATGGATGGAAAGCCCATTACCCATAATCATAATAATACAACCCCCCTGACAGCGTTGGGGGAGGGAACTGTTCACAGAGAGGCTGCTGGAAAGGACCCAGGCCTGGCAGGCCCTGGGGCCATCACAGGAATGAGATTGCAAAACCCTGGGGGGAGAAACATTGAAGGCTGCCAACATGGCGGGCTCTGAAAGAGCACTCAGCCAAGGACAATGGGAAGCAGAAGAATTGAAGGTGTGCTGATTGGCAGGGTTTGGGGAAATGGAGAAATAGGCTGCCTGCCCAGAGGGCCAGAGACCCAGGAGCAGAGGGGGTATGAGTGGCAGACAGAGCTACAGAAGAAACCCAAGTGCCAGAGAAAAATATAGCTACATAGAAATCATTTACAAAATGGCTTGTGGCTTTAAATCCAGAACATGAAACACAAAAATGGAAAAAATAAATTTAAAAAAAATGTAGTAAAACTAGACCTAATGTTATCCAACGGAGGGAGGAGACATAGCTGTGTTCTTTTTTTGTTTGTTTTTTGGGTATTTTTGGTGGATTTTATTGAACTCCAGAAAAGTGCACAATTTGTAATGAATAGATGGATGAATTTTCAGAGTAAACACACTTTTTAATCAGTAGCACTATTTAATAATAAGCCACTGCCTGCCTTCAGAAAGCTCCTTATATTCTTGCATTGCCCTCTGTTTCCAAATGTAATCACCATACTAGTCTTTAGAGATGTAGGCAAATGTATATGTTGTGGACCTTGTATGTAAATGACATCGATTGCATGTTCTTTTGTCTGATCTATTTTTTTCAACATTGGTTCTGAGACTACTCATCATATTGTGTGTCATAGCTGTTATTCCTTTGCTGTAAAGAGTTCCACTGTGTGAGTTTATTGCAAAATGATTATTCATTACATATCTTATGGGTATCTGAGTAGTAGTTGGCTTGGGGCTATTATTCATAATCTTATAAACATCCTACTATTGGTCTTTTGCTGTCATATATATTTGACTTTATGCCTATGGGGGTCATTGAGAGTCTTACAGGATATAAACATTTCGCTTTGGCAGATATTTCCAGGTCTTTTTCTAAAGAGGTTTTACTAGTTTATGCCACCCATTCCCTATCCCTTCTATTCCCTGAAAAAGTAGGGTATAAAAATTTGTAGTACTCCATATTCTTTCTATAGCCTCAATAATTGGCAGTATATTTTTAAATAATTAAATCTATTATAGTAGGTGTACATGGATAATCCATTAGAGAATTAACTAATCTGTGTTTTTCTTCTTTCCGATTTCTAAGCCTCATACCTTTATCCAGATAGTAAGCAATGTACCAGACAGTTATATGGCCATTTGAAAAGATAGATGATGGAGTTGAGATGGAACAGAGATGCTCATTTGTTCAAGAAAAGACCTCATGATGCAATCTGGTGCTCTTGAACTCAGATGGAATAATGCCAGTACTACTCTGCCTTACTACATTATTAACAGTAGTAACAATACTCTATTTCCTTTCTCCAGGCTCATGCAGAAGTTATCTTTTAGTTAAATGCTAAATATTAATAGTAATTCAGTGACAGAGTACAGATAAATTATAACCCTTGAGGCATGGAGCAAGTAACAGGAGGGGAACTCAGCTATGGCCCAAAAGGTTGAATGATATTTGGAAAATGACTAGACTTCTCTGAACCCCAAACTTCTAACTAATAAAAGCCATAGATTGTTCTAGATGTTGCATAGAGAATTTCAACTATAGTTTCTTTAACACTGTTCTTGTAAGGTAGACTTTTCTCTCTGGGGAATATAGTTCAGTCCATCTTTTATTTAGTTTTTAACTTCACTTGACCATTGAAATTAGAGTTAGATTTTCAGTAGCATTACAAGTTGGGGAAGGCTAAAATTTAAAGTTTTTTATTAAATATAACTATTAAAAAAATTTAAGTGTTTTGCATCCTCACAATTAACAATTCAAGTCCTACATTCAAAATGTAAAGTTATGTTTCAATTAAGAAACAAAATCTTGTGATATTTCTTTATAATTTTATAATAGATCACAAAATGTTGATATGACACAGACATTGTGGTAACATAATGGCTGGATGTATATTACTTAGTCTTTACTATAAGCAGAAAATTTGGTTAGGATTCCCTTTCAGAATGCCCATTTGGCTAGGAGAGGTGTCACATGCTTGTAATCCCAGCATTTGGGAGACTGAGACAGGAGGATCGCAGTTCACAGACAGCCTCAGCTACTTAGTGAGGCTCTTTGCAACTCAGTGAGACCATGTTTCAAAATAAAGAATAAGCCGGGTGTGGTGGCGCACGTTTGTAATCCCTGCACTTGGGAAGCAGAGACAGGAAGATCGCGCAGGTTTGAAGCCCGCCGCTTGCTCTGGCTTAAGAGACCCTGTTTCCAAATAAAAATATAAAAATAGGTCTGAGAGTGTAGCCCGGAGGTAGAAGGGTTTCCAGGAACCCCAGTACCACCAAAAACAAACAAACAAACAAACAAAAAAGAATAAAATGTATGGCTGAGGGTGCCGTTTGAAGGTAGAATGCCTCTGGGTTCCATCCCCAGTAACACACACACACACACACACACACACACACACACACACACACACAGAGAAAAATCTTATTTGCATTATAGACAAATTTTAGATACACACATAGCTGTGTGTAGAACATAACTATAGATTTCATGCATTCACATTTGCTTAGTTATGACAAATAAATGAAAAGATTTTTCTCAAAGTAAACCAATTTGGTTTCCATAGCATGGGTCTTACTTGGATGTATCATAAAAAACAGAGTTAATAAAAAAGTATCTCTAAGGAAGGAAAAGAAAGTATTTTTAAATCAGAGAAGGCATGGAAAATGCAAAGGTAGAGAGTGTTGAGAGTAAGAAAAATAGTTCCTGTTCAGTCAATCTATGCATATGGTTTATCCAGTAAGTCAGAAAATCATGGAATTGTTCATCTTTAGGAATTAAAAGTAAATATGAATGTGAAAATGTGGAGGTGGTAAATCTCATAAGCAAAAATTAATATCAAGCAATATAAAGCAATTAATAATTGTTTCAATATCATAACTCATTAATTAGTTGAATGAATTGATATGATTCTTCAGTATCAGTTTCAGAGTGACTAATGTCTCTCTGTCAAATAAAGAAAAGGGGCATATGCAAAAGAACAGAAGCTACTCATAGAAAGGTTCTGACCAAAGTATTTTACAAATTATTTTTTGAAATTTTTCCCCTAAAAGGGCTGAGGGTATAGCTCAGTAGTAAAACACTTACCTATCCCAAAGGATATTCTGGGTTCAGCCTCTACCACTGCAAAGTAAAAAATAAAAATAAATGAAATGAAATGAAATAAAATAAAATAAAATAAATGTAAACTTTGTAATCTTATTCATCATGGTACTTACTATTATTTCCTGTCAAATCTCAAACTGTTAAAAAAAATGAAACCAGTTTTTTTTTTTTCTTTTACTGTGAGTCAAAAGTACTAAATAGACATGTATGTAATTTTTAATAAGGGAGCAACACTTGTTCTAGTTTGGATTTGGAATATTCTCAAAGGCTAATGTTCTGAATCCTTGGTTCTCAATGCAGCAATGTTCAGAAATGGTACTCTTGGGATGTGATTGGATCATGAGGGCGCCTACCTTTTTAACAGATTAATCCCTTGATGAGTTCTCACTTGAAGACATTTTTTTGGGGGGTGAGGGTGGAAACTGAAAGGATGAGGTACAGTAGAAGGAAGTACGTCACCAGAGTTATGTCCCAAAAGTATTTCTTTTGTTTCCAGTCTTTCTCTCACTCTCTTTCTCTTTCTCTCTCTCCATCTCTCTTTCTCCCCTGCCTCTCTACCTCCTACCCAGTTGCCAAGGAGAAGTCGAACAGTTTTACTTTTCCATGCCCTTTTTTCATAAGTTTCTGCCCCAAGTTGATGGAGCAGGTCAATCAGGAACTTAAAATTTTAAAACTCTGAGTCAAAATAAATCTTTTATCCTTGAAAATATTTTCCTCTGGCCTTTTTCTTTTTCTCAGTGATGAAAAGCCAATTAACACAATACTTAGACAATGCATAGACCAAGTTAAACAATGTCAATAAATATTTAATTTCATTTGAAAATCATTGTCTCGCTTTCCTAAATTAGCTAAAAGACTATTGCCCAGGTTTCTATTTTAGACGCTTCATAATTACTATCTGTCAGTTAACAGGAAAGTCAGGAACCTATGGCAAAGCTTCTAAATTTCACAGGTATATTAATAATAATACCATTATGATAAGAAACATGCATAAGAACAACAACATATGTTGGACATGGACTACATGGAAAACACTGCACTTAATGTTTTACCTATGATGATACATTTAATTTTTACAACATCCCTATTGAGTCAGTGCAGTTATTTTGTCCCATTTTATAGATGAGCAAACTAAGATTGAAGAAGTTATCGCCCAAAGCCTAGTGATAATTGATGGAATCTAGAATAGTCGAAGGCAAAGATGCTCTTTAAAATGATGCCCTGCTTCCTCACAGAAGAAAAACAAAGATAGATTCTGGTGCTGTAACCCAGATAACAAGGCAATGAGGACCACAGATGGCATCCCAGCTGTGTCTAATATACACCTGGGAAAGCAGTGTCACCTGAATCCATTTCACATCACACAAACAGAAACAAAGTTTGGCCAATTATCTGGTTAATCCTGTTAATTTCCGTGAAGCAATGAGGCTTCAAAATAAATTTTATCTGGCCTGAAACTTTGATTTGTTCGTCTGCATTGATTGAAGACAACTGGATAATCATGAAATCTTCACAGGCTCTTCTCAGTCACATCCAACTCTTTATTCAATCCAGTGTGAAATTGGGGTGTTCTGTCTTAATATGGTATATATTTATTATCATACAATATTGTGGATCAAAGATGGCTGTTTAGTCATTTTCAAAGATCCCATGATCTATATTTGAGCAGACAGTAGAATCAGAATTAGGTATCAGAGAAGCAGATTGGAAAATGAGGGAGGTGGAAGGAGGGAAGTCAGAGGGCTGGAAATAAGTTACTTTTATTATAATTTAGCACCTCTCTTCCCTCAATTTAGACAGATCTTAAACGACGTGTGTGTGTGTTTATTCTGAAGACCACTTGGAGAGAGGTTGTTAACTGTCACCAAATAAGTTTCACATGATTATTCTTATGCCCATTTATTTCTCATGCCTTCTGCAATAGAAATGGAAGTTTCAGGTTGTCATTCTCTGTACTAGATATTAATTCCTAGATGAGTTTGATTTTTTTGCAGTTGAATGGTGATAAAATGAAGCTATTTTGAAGCACATTAAATCTGCAAATTTGAACACTTTGATGCCAATGTTCATTTTATTACAAGGTATCCTATTTTCACCTTCATAAAATTGAATGCTTGCTTGTACCATATAATTAAATTTAGCCATACCAAAAGCTCAAGTCTATGCATTTATTAACTGTTGGCTGCATCACTGCCTAGGAACTTTGATAAAGTTTACTATAATTTTCTTAATCTCTGATGTAACTTGTCTCCTAGGTAGTTCAGTTATGAGTTTAGAGAGTTTCCAAACCTGACTTTCTGTTTTTCTTTTTAATTCCTATGGACCCTCTCAAAATGACACAGTACTATTCTGGCAAAAAAAAAAAAAAATCTATAATTGGCAAGAAATGGCAAGAAATTCTTTTCTTCTAGGATGCAGGGTTCCACCTCAATGTTGTCCCTAATATCTTCCCTCAGGAACAAAATTGCTCTTACAAAGCAACTGGAAATTACTTATTGCTCTTCAGGATTGAAATTTAAAAAATACATTCTGGCTGATCACCAGAAAATGAAAAATTTGCAAGTCTTGGAAGGTTTGACGTTGCTAAAGGTGGCATCTGCAATCTGTTCTTTCAGCAGGATTTTATTCAGATCAGTTCTACAAGAAACCTAGAGGATAAAATAAGAAAAAGGACAGAGAAGAACATATTCACTGGAATAGAAACTCACCAAGAACAGAACATGGACTTTTTAAAGTATAGATGTGCTTTTCATGGCAAGAGGGCATAGTTCATCTAATCTACTACATTAATTCCTGATCTCTCTCTCCTCTCTCTCTCTCTCTCTCTCTCTCTCTCTCTCTCTCTCTCTCTCTCCACACACACACACACACACACACACACACACGCACGCACGCACGCACGCACGAATGGATATATGATGGATATATATGTGTATACATATGTACTTATATGTTTAGCTTCCTTTAACATTGCCAAATAAAAACTCATAGCCTTCCTCTTCTCATTCTCTCATTGCCCAACATGTGTCTATCTCCTAATTAAAATAGGTGACAGTTGGGCATGGTGGCGCATGCTTGCAAACCCCGTGCTTGGGAGGCTGAGACAGGAGGATTGTGCAGGTTCAAAGCCAGCCTCAGCTACTTAGTGAGACCCTGTTTACAAATAAGATAGAACAATAGATCTGGGAGTATGGCCTAGAGGTAGAAAGTTCCTGAGTTCCACCTCCAGTACCACACAAAAAAAAAGTGGCAAATTATTTTTCAAAGCACACTCTTTACCTCTCCGATACCATTTTGTTTTATCTGATCACATCATTCATCATTTGTGCACTAGTTAACTATAATGTAAAAGCTAAAGCTGTGTGTGTGTGTGTGTGTGTGTGTGTGTGTGTTTGTGTGTGTGTATACTGCCAGGAACTGAACTCAGGGACATTATACATCTGGGTGACACCTCAGTCTTATTTTATTTTATGATTTGAAACAGGATCTCATTAAGTTGCTGAGGACCTGGCTAAATTGCCAAGGCTATTCTCTAACCTGTGACCCTCCTTCCTCAGCCTCCCAAGTACCAGGATAACAGGCATGTGCCACCAGGCTCAGAAGCTGAAGATTGGTGTCTTTCTACTTTTTTTATTTCCTTTGCCAATTCACTTTTGTAGTACTATCTGCATGAGCTACCTCTATTTGCTTAAACCCTTTCACCCTTTAACCTATTCTGGTTGAGTATTTGCCAAATCCTTCCAAATTGTCTTTCTTTGGACGGTGGCTGTGCGGGTGTTTTAATTGTCACACTCGCCTAACTAAATGCTTAAGATCTGACCACTGTTTATAAACTGTGTGTCAACTAAAATGAAGCAACATCAAGATTATAGGTTTTAGTGGCTATCCAATGAATACAGAACATAATCGTTTTTGTGTGTGTGTGTGGTAATGGGGATGGAAACCAGGGACATTCTACCTCCAAGATACACCCCCAGCCCTGATTTTTATCCTTTATTTTGAAAGAGTCTCACTGAGTTGCAATATAGAACATATTCCATGGCCTTCAAAAAATTCTGAATGGTGTTGTCTTTGCCTAACTCTTCAAATTTTGTACTACCAACTTTTGCTTATAAAGCTCACACCTTATTCAATTTTCTTTTTGTTTCTTAAGTATATGAGACTCTTTCTCTCACTGAATATTCTCCGCTGCCATCATCAATCATCTACCTCTTCTTTCTAGGGCAAGAGCCTGAGTCTCCATTTACTGTTCATCACCACACTATCAGAAATTCACCACCCACCAGATATGATGGTAAACGCCTGTGACCCCAGTACGTTGGAGACTGAGACAGAAGAATCCCAGGTTCAAGACCAGCTTCAGCGATTTAGTGAGACCCTCCACAACTTAGCAAAATCCTGTTTTGAAACAAACAAACAAAAGGGGGACTGAGGGTGCAGTTTGGAGGTAGACTGTTTCTGAGTTCAATTCCTAGTACCAAAAAATGCATCCTTCATATAATCTATATTAATATTTATAAGTTTATTTTTAAAAGCTTATACAATTTGTAATTGTTCTTTTCATGAGACTCTTTGTAATTCAGTGAGACCCTGTTTCAAAATAAAGAATTAAAAAATAGGACTGGGGGTATAGCTCAAAGGTAGAATGCCCCTGGGTTCCATCCCTAGGATAGAAAAAAAAAAAAAAAAGTGAGAAACAATTCTGTGTTTCATAATTGGCTGTCTATAGAAATGATGTAGAAAGAAAGATTCAAAAATGAAATAAAGTACTGGTACATAATACTTATCCAAAATGGTTGGTGTCATTGTAGCCTCTTTGTACATCTATATACATAGAATTTGATGAATTTCTCTCCCCCAGATCTCTACCATCCATCCCTCCTCTCTCTCCTGGCCCTCCTCCTCTAGTCTAATATTCCTCTTTCTATTTTTATTGTACCACTATTTTTCCTATTGTTTTTCTTTCTCTAGCCTTCACATAAGATGCTTTTCTCTTTGAGTCTAAGTACTCAAAAGTAGACAGATTCCTTCTCACTCCAGTTAGAAAAGCAGTCATTAAGAAAACAAATACAAGTAAATGGTGGAGAAGATACAAAGAGGGAAGGAAGTCTTCTACGTTGTTGGCAGAAATGTAAATTCATAAGGCCATTATAAAAATCAGTATGGAGTTTCTCCAAAAAGCTAAAAATAGATTTACCATATAACCCAGTTATATTATTCTTTGATATTTATACCAAAGAAAATCAATATACTTCAGAATATATGAATATCTCCCATGTTCGTTGTATCACTAGGTGTCTGTCAACAAATATGGATAAAGAGAATGTGATATATATATATATATATATATATATATATATATATATATGCAATAAAGTTCTATTCAGCAATGAAGAATAAAATTTTGTACTTTGCAGAAAATGTATGGAACTAGAGAGTACAATTCTGAGTGAAATAAATTGATTATATTTTTGTGTTTTTATGTGACACTGAAGAATGAACTCAGGATCATTCTACCTCTAAGCTGCTACCACTCCCAACCCTTTTTAATTTTTATTTTGAAACAAGGTTGCACTAAGTTACTGAGAGTCTTGCTAAGTTGCTGAGGCTGCCTTCCAACCTGTGACCCTCCTGTCTCAGCCTCCCCAGTATTGAGATTACAGATGTTTTTTTATTATTTTTTATTTTTTATTTTTTGTGGGTCTGAGGGTGGAACCCAGAGGCATTTGACCTCTGAGCTATACCCACTGCCCTATTTTTTATTCTTTATTTTGAAACAGGGTCTCACTAAATTGCATAGGACCTCACTAAATAGCTGAGCCTCTCTGTGAACTGCAATCCTCCAGTCTCAGCCTCCCAAATGCTGGGATTACAAGCGTGCGACACCACACCCGGCTCACAGATGATTTTAATGTGTTTAAACTTATCTTTTTATAAAGTTCTTGATGTTAAGATCTTCATCTCTACTAGGATGAACAATTTATAAAAATTTTATTTTCCTTTAGAGATAATGTCAATTTTCTCTCAGCACAGAACTTTGTGGGACAGTCTCTAGACAAATACTGGAGACATGGTTAGGCCTCATTCTTTTATACTGATTATCCAAAAGAAAATCCATCTGGCCAACAATGATCTGACCTTAACCACATGTTCATATCATGTGCTAAAATGCTTTTTTCAATAATCAGCAGCATTACACAATCATAACACAATAAGAACCACTTATGTATGGAGATTTAAATAGGAAATAAAAATCACTGACCAGATTAAAGTGCTTGGAAGCTAACTCACAGACTAATCTTTAACAACAGCAAAGGGAAGCGGATGGATAGCCAGATGGTTTCCACTCACTAGGTCAGAGAAAGGGAAACACAGTGCTTCAAAATTATCCTCATCCTGAAGCCCGACAGTCTCTACCTTATGAGATTTTGTCATCTGAAGCTCCATAGTGCAAAGAATCATCGGTCTGCTGAAGACAAGAGGCTGTTAGAGGCACTGGAGCCACGCAGGGTCCACAGTCATCTACGGTACCAGACAAACAGCTGCTACCCAGACCTGGGGAAAAGCAACAGCTGATGTTTCCTGACATGATGCCATGATTACATACCATGGAGTAATGAGTTTGTTCCATGTTGAAAATGAAGTCATGTCAAGAGGGCACTAAAGCAATACTGTTGATCTTTACATGGAATCACAGATTTTCAGAACTGAAGAGTTTCAGGGGTGACTCAGCACAAGCATTTGTCAGGTCCTAGAGTTAGACTTAAAGGTAAAGTTGCATTTTTATTGGCTGCAGTTTTATTGGGTTTGGCTTATCCTATCTTTAAGGCAAAAAGCAAAACATCCCAGTGTAGTGTCTGTCACAGAAATAACACTGTGGAAGGTTTATAGAAAAAAAAAAAAAAAAAAACTACACTGGAATCGAAGTCAATGGGAGTGTTTAAATGGGAGTGTAAAATGGGAGTGCAGATGAGATTGTAGACCTGAGCTGGGCATGGTGGCGCACTCCTGTAATCTCAGTTCTTGGGAGGCTGAGATAGGAGTGTAGGGGTGCTGAAAAGCAGGCTGGAAGAAGCGCTTTCCCCCACCCCAGCATGAGAAGTTAACTAGAGAAGTCTTCTCCCATATTAGGATTAGAAATAAGATATTAGAATATAGAGTTAAGGTATAGAAGTAAGGTAGGATTAGAAACATAATGAAGATCCGTAAGCCCAGCTGCCCAGGTTGCAGGATTCAAGGACCAGGACAGGGGACCCACCAGGTCAAAGCCTGTAATCTCCAGCTTGCTGGCCAAGGCCAAGGTCTTTGAACATGGGCCCCATCCCCATATCTCTGAGCCAGATCAGCAAACAAGGCCAGGCTAATCTGCACTCCAGGCAGAGTCCTCAGTGCAGAGATAAGCCTGGCTCAGCCAAGGTGGGTAGGAAAGGCAGCCCTAGGGAAGGAACACATACCATAAGAGAGATAAGCAGTCTTTAGCAGGCTCTGACGTGTGTGGATGTATGTTTTAAAATTATTGGTTGTACTTGTTTGTCCTTGTATCTGATTGGTTGTAATCTAAGGTTGGCGGGCTCAGACTTATGGCAGGCTCTGATGTTGTAACCACTCCCTCCTGGGGCTATAAATCCAGACTGTGAAGTGAGCCCTGGGTCGGAACTCGACCCCTGGCTAGCCAGGACAGAGCCGCAGCACAATAAACCTCGCTTGCATTTTACATCTCTTGTGAGTCCTTTGATATTTAGGTTGGTGGGCGATTCTCAGACCCTTCAGGAGAATTTCAGGTTCAAGGCCATACCAGCAACTTAGTAATGCTCTGAACTATTTAGCAAGACTCCAATTCCAAATAAAACATAAAACAGGGCTAGGAGTATATTTCAGAGAAAGAATGTCCCTGGTTTTAATCCCTAGTGCAAAAAACAAAGACAGACGACAAGATCTTTACTGAGTTTGCCTTTGCTTCTCTTTTTCAGGACACTTGTAGCTATCCTCTTACCCATACATTTGAATATCTTCTCAGATAATTTGCTATTATAACATCTACTAAATAAATAGGAGGCCATATACTCCCATTTGAAACTTTATAATATTTTGAACTAGGAATAAGTCCTTAACCCAAATTATTCAAATAAAGTCCTCTTTCAGGAATTTATCATTGAAACAGCAGAAGTATTTTGTTTTTCCCCTTTAAGTCTTTTACTGGAGAAAATATCTAAGATTTATATGATATTTGTTCTATATGAATAAAAAGAACGAGACAGTAACATGAGAAAGAAGAATGAATGAATAAAACAAATAAGGACCAGAAAATAGAAAAAAGAAAACATGTGATGAGAGAAGAAAATTAAATGACAAACCACAAAAGAAACAAATAGATAAAGTGATGGGAGGTTGTAAGACCTGACTGGTGTCCAGCCTCTGTTTTCAGACAAGGAGGAGGGTTGCCTCTGTGTCCTGAGCATGGAATATTCATTTTTGTCCTCCCAAGAAAGTGTTGGACACTTTTCTTATCATCCTTTGAATAAGCTGGAGTTGCTTGAATTCCCCAAATTCCTGAATAAGACAACCCCATCAAGGCATTCCTTTACTTAGAATTTTCTTTGTCCTTTTGTTGACTTGACTTTGCTGTTCATCCTTCAGATTCTCTTCTTCATGAATCCCTTCACAACCCTTCTTGGTCAGATTTGTTTCTCTTTCATGATTACATAGCATGTCCTCATAAAACAAGAACTGTAATTATTTTCTTTCATGCTTTTTTGAAAATCAATATTTTCCCTAAAGATATTATTCTTTAAATCCCCTAAAGAAAGGTAGAAGAGTTGGGTGTAGTGGCATACGCTTGTCTTGTAATCCCAGTACTTGGGAAGCTAAAACAGGAGGATTGGAAGTTTATATGTTCTTGGCCAGCCTCAGCTACTTAGTGAGGTGAGGCTCTCTGCAACTTAGTGAGACCTTCTTTCAAAATGAAGAATAAAAATAGCACTGGGGGTATAGCTCAGAGAAAGAATGCCTCTAGGTTCAATCCCCAGTTCTGCAAAAAAGAAAACAGAAACATCATGAAATGGCTCCCTTTAGAATTTTATTGTTTAACTTTAGAAGATCTAGCTTGATAAAAAGGAAAACAGAAAAAAAAAAAACCCTAAAACTGTAATTTTCATAATGAAACACCTTTCACGACCTTATGAATCTCTTGGTTATTGTGTCATTATCATGAGTGTCAACAAGTAGAAAAATTGCCTTGTGCTGATAATAAAAATAAATCTCACTTTTCCCAAGACCTCAGCAGCTCACCCAATCTCTTAGAGCTGGCTGCAGATATTTTCTACCTAAGACTGCAGAAGACTAAATAGGAGAATAAGTAGGTTTTGTGAAATCAAAATGGGATGGAAGTACATTTCAATTAAGTGGAAATGAGGACAGGAAATGACAAGGGAGAATCTGTGAGCAGAGCATCAGCCTCTCTAATCTCAGAAAACAGAGATGCTCCTTGGGGCAGAGCTCCTATTGACTAATCATGGAAATCACAGAGTGAAGATGAAACTGCAGAGGAAGCCGGCATCTGACAAACTTCCCTGATAACCTTAACTGCCTGGACACCAGCACTGGCTGAGCTTTGAGAGTGGAAGGAAACCTGCCTGGCAAGCAATTTGAAACCACAGAATGTTTAATTAAAGCCAGTAGGGGGATATTAAAGCAGGGAATAATTAGGGCAGCAAGAAAAAAGAGAAGAATGAAAGAAAGCAGATATAAAAGAGAGGCTCTGGAGTCCTGGAGTTACCTGTGTGGCATTCTGTTGACAACAATTAAAAACAAATTTGATGTTTTGCCTGTTCAATTTTTGGTTTGCAGCATCGTGTGTGTGTGTGTGTGTGTGTGTGTGTGTGTGTGTGTGTGTGCGCGCGCGCGCGCGTGTGCATGTGTGCACGTGCACATGTGTGCTTGCACATGGTATGTGTGTGTATCTCCTGTCATTTGTATTTTTTCTTTGGCTATAGCTGAGTAGGAATGAAAAAGTGCTCTGATTCAAACTGGATTTTAATGAGCACAGCTCAGTGTCTGCCAAGTCCTTGGGCATGAAGTTGGCGGACTGGGCCCACTGGTCCTTAAGGGTCCCTGCTCTGGATCTGAAAGCTCCTCTGTTGAGAACTTGGCAGCCCTTCCTCAGTGTCTCACCCCCTCTGCCAAGCAGATGAAGGCAGCGTCTGGCTCCACACAGGCGTTGCTGAAAGTTGCCACCGCTGTCAAAGACCCAGGAAAGGAATACTTCCTTCTCCAACACAGACAGCTTCAAACCCAACCCAGAGACCCTCAACTGTTGTCACCTTTCCTGAAAGATAGTGACTTTTTATTCTTTCTAAACAGCAAAAATACTGCTTACCACATTTAGTTTGGTAAAGACTCAAGAGGAAATTTTCACTTAAAAAATCTTTTAGAAATGCACCATTACTTGCTGGTGTTTGTCAAGACAAAAGCTTATGTGAGAAACATCAGGTAATATAGCTAAAGTCTTAAAAATGAGTCAGATCCTACACTTCCTGTACATAACCATAAGGAAGGTTTTCTTTATAGAAATGTTATAGGGAAAGCAACAAAGCTTTCTAAGCAGGAGAGTAGTATGAATTGAGTTTTCTTTTTTCACTAGAAAAAGGATATCTGTAGGTTTTAAGGGAGGTAGATATGTGATCTATGTATCAGGGAGAGGCAGATAATTAGAGAGGCTGTTTTATTTATAGATAAGTTAAAAAAAAGCCTCAGCTATAAAAACTTTTAAAAAGATACATATGTCAGAGTTATTAAAGAAATATAATCAATCAGACTTAGAAGCTAACTTTGTGAGTACAGTAGTCAGCTTTCTGTCACTATAGCAAAATGGCTGAGCCAATTAATTTATAAAGATAAAAAAGTTATTTTTCCTCACAGTTCTGGAGGTTCCAGTCCAAAATTTACTAGCCTCTTTGATGTGAACCTTTACCAAAAAATATCTTGCCTTGGAAGCCAGAAAGCAAAGAGGAAGAGGACAAACCAGAATCCCCCTGTATCCACTGAGGGCACACCTACCATGAGTTCCCATAAGGTACCACCTTCTAAAGACCCATAGCATCTCACAATCAGGCCACCCTGGGGAGCAAACGCTTAGTACAGGGCTTTTATACACACTCATACAAACCATAGCAATGAATGAAAGTTAAAGAAGACCAAAAGAATGACACTCAATTTCAGACTTGAACATTTGAATGGATAGTATCACCAACCACAGAGGCTAAAAAGTGAGTATAAAGAAGTAGCTTTCTCTTTTACAACAATGAGAATTTAAACCATCAGTTTTTAGGTCATTTATATGTGACTTTAAATTTTTCTTATTGGTGCATTGTAGTCATACATCTTAATGGAGTACAAGATGGTAGAGGCATACATGCACACACCACTCATCACTCATTTAGCCCTTCCCCAATTCCCACCCATTCCCTTCCCTCCCTCCTTCTCATGTTTGGCTTAGTGATTGGCTTTGATATGTTTGTGAATGTACATCATGTACATTAGGGAATGTCCCTCTTTTCCCCCTTCTATCTCCCTCAGTTAGGTCAACTTATTTGCTCATCTATGGTTTCTCCTTCTTCATGTAAAGTTTCTCATATGACTCGCTTTCTCCCTAGCTTTGACATATTAGGGAGATAATCCATTGTTTTTCCTTTTCGTGACTGACTAATCTCACTTAGCATATAAACATGTTATGGTAGGTGTGTAACTCTTAAAATTAAATATCTATTTATTTTATACTAGATGTTGAATCCAGAGGAATTCTGCCTTCAAGCTCCATGTCAAGGTCTATTTCATTTTTTACTTTGAAACAGGATCTAAGTTGCTGAGAGATCTTGCTAAGTTATTTGGGGCTGGTCTCTAATATTTAAGCCTTTGTCTATGTATATAGTGATGTATTTACATATATTTGTTTTTTATCTGTATATGTAAATCTGTCTTATACACCACTCATGTTCTTATAAACCAATCATGTTTTCTATAGAAGCATTAAGAATAAAATTAAATCTCATGCCAAGTCTTTTGTTTTTCCTAAAACATAAATCTCCAAAATTGTGAACAATTCTACAAATGACAAAGGAAATTATATCTATGGAAAACTGAAGCAGATAATTCCATTTCAATTTTGTGTGCTAGATACATCCTATTTCTAACTTATATCCCAGAACAATGAGATAACAATATGGAGGTAGGACCAATGGACAACATTATACTTAATTGGATGAAGAAAATTTTAAAATTTTCCCTAAGTTTAGAAATACTATGGAAAGTTATATCTGTGACAAATTGGAGAGAGAAACTGGGGAACAGAAATACCAAGCATAGACTAAATAAATGGGTAAACCCACAATCACCATAGTGAAACAGCAGCAACAGCAATAGGAACAAAGCTAGTCTATAATTGTAAAATGGTAGTGCAGAGAATAAAAATGAGAAAAGTCCCTACAATTAATACTTGGATTGAAGTAGTGAAGAATTATTTATTGGCTTAAATAACTTGAAAACTGTCATCTTAGGAAACATAGAAAGCAGAACATATGATGACTCTGCAGGTCAGACACTTTTCAGGAAATTCCCTAGTCTTATTGCTCTAACTGGCAGAGAGGCATATTCACAAACTAATTCCCACTGTCATATAAATGTCAAGATCTGATTGTATTAAAAGAGCATACTATAGGATGGATACCTGATTATGTAAATCTGCCACTGTTCATGAACATGGGATAGTTTCAGCATCTCCGCATTTGTGCCTGTGCACATTAAAACACACAGTAAAAATTATACTGAGTGTCCCACGTATTGTTTGCCCATATACAAGCTTATTTTCACATATCAGCATAAAATAAACTAGTTTCTCTTTGCATCTCAACATTCATCTTTCCATGATGTCATCCTTATCCTACAGGTTAAAAAGTCTTTTCATGACTGCAGTAACTCTCTCCTTGGTATAAACTTTATTTGGTCTATAAAGAAAGAGTTTGGATTTCTAGTATTCACTCAGGAGTGAGCAACAGTCCATGAATCCTCCCAGTTCTTCAAGTTCTATTATTTTAGCTTTCTATTAGAATAATATAAAAATAAATTTAATATCTCTAACTCCAAACAGATGCTACTTAAACATTTTCACTTTAGCATACTCTCCTCCAGATTTTTTAAATTATAATTTTATTGATATATTATAATTATTTATCATAATTTAGTTCAGAGCAATAGAAACGTGCATGCACACATCACTTAGTGTATTTCCCTTCATACCCCACCCCACTTCCTCCTCTTCCCCTTACATGTTAGTGACATTGATATGAATAATTTATTTCACATATATATTTTAAAGAAATATATATATATATATATATATATAGCATTATTTGAACATTTTTATCCATTCTCTTTTTCTCTATATATACTTCATATGTATCATCCAAAAGTCACTAATATGTTCTCATTTTAATTCATCTTATTTTTTTATTTACATACACATTATATATAAATATGAATGTACATTTATGGCTATCTTTAAAAAAAAGTCACAATTAGAGTTTTATGTTCCTCTTGAGGTCTATTGTAATGAATTAGCAAAAGGAGAAAAACTATTAAGTATCATTTATTTATACATCTAAAGTTTGTATATATGCTGGGTGTGGTGGTGCACACTTGTAATCCCAACGCTTAGGAGGCTGAGACAGGAGGATCACACAGGTTTGATGCCAGCCTCAGCTATTTAGTGAGGTTCTCAGAAACTTATTGAAGGTCCTGCTTCCAAATAAATTTAAGAAAATAGGACTGAGGTGTATCCCAGAGGTAGAAACCCCTGGGTTCTACCCCCCCAGTAACACAAAAAATAATTAACATTTATATACATATTTTAAATAAATCATTTTTCTATATTTTTGATATAACATTTTCATATATTTTTGATGAATAGTTGAGAAAAATAGTTTCAGTAATACTTTTAATAGTTTTGTTCTGGTCCTATTTGACATCAGTATCACTGTAATGCTTCTGGAGGGGGGAATATTTGTTTTCTTATATATTATATTACTAACCAAGAGACAATTCAAGAAAGTTTTGAATTGCATTTGATTAACAGTAATGGTCACCATTATAAAATCTCAGAAAATATTTGTTGAAAAATAAGATTTATTTTATTTTTTTTCATTTGCTATTGATGTTAGGTAATTTAGCTTGTACCTATCTATGTCTTTAGCCCATGAACCTATTATTTTAGCTTTCTATTAGAATAATATAAAAATAAATTTAATATCTCTAACTCCAAACAGATGCTACTTAAACATTTTCACTTTAGCATACTCTCCTCCAGATTTTTTAAATTATAATTTTATTGATATATTATAATTATTTATCATAATTTAGTTCAGAGCAATAGAAACATGCATGCACACATCATGTTTTATGCTTTGAGATGTCTAGCAAATTTTGAAGTTTAAAGATAATGACTAAAATAAGCTCATACACTCAGTTTTCTTCCTCTTTGGTAATTGTGTGCCTATTAACTTGTTATTTGGATCATAGAAGTAAATAGTCAATGGATAGTATTTTTCTGGGCTAATTTTTAAAAGATTGAGAAAAATCTATGTGGCATCTTGACATAAATGTTTTCTCTAACAAATCTCAAGGAAAAATTTCATCATTCATAATACTTTTTCTAGATGCCTGAATGTCTTATGGCAACTTGATTTTTTAACTCCAATACAGTTTTCCAAAATAGAGATTTCTGATTCATGATTTCTTTTAGAACAAATAAAAAAGTATCAAATCAGCACTCAGTAATTGCTTTCTCCAAAACGAGAATTGATTTAAGTTATGTTATGTTTTGTTTTGGATCTTCAATGTCTTCCAGAGGTCATGTGTTGAAGTCTTGGCCACAGTCTACAGCACTTCTGAGAGGTGGTAGAGCTTTTAAGAGTTGGGACCTTATGAAAGAAACTTAGGTCGCTGGGGCTTTGCACTTGAAGAAAATCTAGAGTCCCTAGACCCTTCCTTTCTCTCTCTTTGCTTCCTTGTCACCAGATGAAGAGCTTTGTTTCATTATGAGTTCTCTGCCATGGTTTTCTGCCCCACCACAAGCCCCAAAACAATGAATCCAATTGACTATGGATTGAAAGTCTTGAAACTGTAAGCCAAAATCAATCTTTCCCTTTTTTTGGGGGGGGGGTGCGGGGGGGCTGAGGATGAAACCCAGAGGCATTCTACCTCTGTGCCACACTCTCCAAACCTATATTTTATTGTTTATTTCTTGAAACAGGGTCTTACTGTGTTGCAAATGGCCTCACTAAGTAGCTGAGGCCCTCTGCAAACTGTGATAGTCCTGTCTCAGCCTGCCAAATGCTGGAATTACAAGGATGCCACTACACCCAGCTCCTTTTTTTTTTTTAAGTTGATTATCTGAGGTGTTCTGTTGCAGTGACGGAAAGCCAACTAAAATATTTTTTATTAGAATTAAGTTACTCAGCCAGGCATGGTGGTGCATGCCTGTAATCCAAGTACTTGAGAAACTGAAACAGGAAGGTCACAGAAGAGCCTGAGCAAGTAGTGAGACTCTCATCAACCTAGAGAGACTCTGTTTCAAAATAAAAATAAAAAATAAAAATAGGGCTGGAGGTATAGCTCGGAGTTAGAATGCCTCTGGGTTCAATCCCTAGTACCACCACCAAAAAAAAAAAAAAAAAAAAAAAAAAACTTTTTCTACTTTTCAGTTGTGTATATGCTACCTTGGGTTATGTGTTTTAATGAAATCACTTTGGAATTTTTTTTTTTTTACATATTGATTGAGGAGAGTATTTTACCATAATGTAAAATTGAGGAGTGTATTTTACCATCCAGCTTGGATAAGAAGCTGATTACCTGAATTAAAGGATCTACAAAGCAAAGTTAAATGTGGATTTTAAGCCTGATACTTTGTAATATGCACTAGGTTGCCAGGGTCCACTCTGCTTCTCTGTGTTTCCTACTACTCATAGGTGGGATGCATCCATTGGTTTATAACAGTGGTAAGAAGTAATTTTTAGAGACTGCATTATTTTCTAATTCAAAATTAAAATTTATTGCTGGGCGTGATGGTGCACGCTTGTAATCCCCGCTCTTGGGAGGCTGAGACAGGAGAATCACACAGGTTCGAAGCCAGTCTCAGCTACTTAGTGAGGCTCTTAGCAACTTAGTGAGACCCTGTTTCCAAATAAAATATAAAATGGGTCTGGGATTATAGCCCAGAGGTAGAAAGCCTCAGGGTTCCACCTCCAGTACCACCAAAAAATAAATAAATAAATAAAATTAAAATGTATTTAGGTAGAATGGGGAGGAACGTGTAGTACTTAATAAAACCTGCTTTTATTTAGCACAAGAATGCTAATGTGGCACCATATTAGCTATCGTGTTAAGTGCGTTGTCCCAACACAAATACAAGAATGTCTCCCAAACCATGTACTCTTCTACCACATTACCTTGCGGCAACTCCCATTAGTTTGGAGGTTTATTCCTAGTCATTTGATTGGATATTGTCTGTGACTGCTTTGGCCAATGAAAGGTGGAAGAAACAACTCTATATAGCAACTTAACTGAGTGAATGACAGAGGTTCATGAATTTCTATAAAACTTGATTTTAAGCTGGACATGGTGGCATATGCCTGCAAGTCCAGCTACTTAGGAAGTTGAGGCAGGAGGTTTCTCAAGCTTAAAGCCAGCCTGGGAAACTTACTGTAGTTTTGTCTAACTTTCATTTCTTTTTTTTTTTTTTTTTTTTTGTAGTACTAGGGATAAAACCCAGGGGCATTCTACCTGGAGTTGCACCCCAGCCCTATTTTTATTATTTATTTTGAAACAGGGTCTCACTGATTTGCAAAGGGGTTCACTAAGTAGCTGAGGCTGTCCATGAACAACAATCCTCCTGCCTTAGCCTCCCAAATACTGCAATTATAAGCTTGAGCTACCTCACCTGGAACTTAGTGTAGCTTTGTCTCAAAACAAAATATAAAAAGCTAAGCACACTTAGAAAATCCTGTTTGTAAAGAAAGAGTTTTGAATACTTTAAAAGCATGACAGTCTTCATACCCCACTTTTTTTCAAGTCTTAATTTTAAATTGAATGGCTGGGAATGTAGTTCAGTGCCTCATTACTTGCTTAGCATGTGAGGTATTTGCTCTATCTTTAGCAACACAAAAAGGTAAAAGACAAAAAAATTAAAATAAAATAAATAATAATAAAATTATTCAATATACTCCAGAATTTTATGTCCAGGTGGTGGGCATACCACTGTCTTACTCCTATGGATTGAAAATTATTTCTATGGAAGATATTAAAGTAAGAAAATCTTAGAGACAAAAAAGGGCTGAAGAGCCTGGTGTGGTGGTGCATGCTTGTAACCCCAATATTTGGGAGACTGAAACAGGAAGATGACTAGTTCGTGGCCAGTTTCAGCAACTTAGTGAGGCCCTCATTCAAAATAAAAAATAAAAAAGGCTGGCTGTATAGCTCCAGGGTAGAATGTTCCTGAATTCAATCTCCAGCACCACACACACACTAAATAAATAAATAAATGAATAAATAAATAAATAGATGGCTTTAGCTTTTGGACTGGTCAGACACCACAAATACCATGTTTATAAAGCCACATATGTTGTCTTTTGCAACAAGTTCTGTTTGCACCATAAAATTTTTCTGAGGCATATCATGTTATTTCTCATTGTCATTAAGAATACTTTTTGCCGGGCGCGGAGGTGCACGCTTGTAATCCCAGCACTTGGGAGGCTGAGACAGGAGGATCGCACAGGTTTGAAGCCAGCTTCAGCAACTTAGTGAGACCCTGTTTCCAAATAAAGTATAAAATAGGTCTGGGAATATAGCCTGGAGTTATAAAAAGCCCCTGAGTTTCACCCCCAGTATGACCAAAAAGGAAAAAAAGAATTGTTTCATACAATAGCCCTGCTTAACATACACAACATCTTGCCTCATCTGACCAGTACCTCAACAAAATCACAACATAAAGTAAGATATATTTGTAATATTTTATAAACATATGGAAACAGCCACACACTGGGATCTAGAATAAACAAGTTTAGCAGATCCAGAATAAACAAGTTTCTTTCCAAAAATACAACAATGATTCTTAATATCTGACAAAGATGACAAATTTAAAACAGTAACTACAAGCCTAAGAAATTATTTTGAATAAGAATATTCTTAAAGACAAAAGATATGTAATATATTCCTGACTTTGGTTGTCCCAAAAGATAGAGCAGAGAACCTTGAGGTATTTGAGCCAAGTATTTGAATGCTGCCTATTTATAGAAAAATAACACTTGCTATTTACTTGGGAGCGTTCCCAAGTTCCCAAGGAAATAATGCATTTCAAAGAGAGAGAGAAATCTCCTTTCCCTTTCAAATTTGAATGTGAAATTATAAGTTTCTATACATTTTATGCCACTGCCAGAGAGCCACAATCATCTCTGCTGTGATTTTCTGAGGAAATCTAGTCTCTGTCCCCTAAACATTGAAGCATTGTAAAACTGCCAGACAGAAAGCCCTCCCCTAAGGAAGTAGACTTTTACTGTATGATCCAGCAGCTGTTGCAGGAATCTCCCAGCAGTAATATTTACAGTGCTTCATTTCAGGTAACATCAGTAAAAGTCAGGCTGCAAATTCAGTGCCATCACTGTTATCGAATTAAATAGCTTCTTTGCCATAAGCAGATCAAATGGAGAAACAGTTTCACCCACCCAGAGATTGGGCAGCTTCCTCTTCTGAGATACAGGGCTGAAAGAATTTCCCTTAGGAAATTCCCACATACTTGGGAAATGTTGTTTTCCCATGAGATTTGGGACAGCATAGGATGTCCTGGAAAATGATTACTGTCCTCCTGAGGGAGAGACGACAGTTGTCACAGCTGCTTCACCTTTCACTTGAAGCACATTTCTACTTGGATTATTTGTGATTAATGCACATGTACAGGCACTGGTAAAGAAAAAAAAAAAGAGTTCTAACATAAAATACAAAGCCCTTGACACTCTAGCTATGATTCTAAAGTAGATAAAATGCATTAGTTCAGAGGCTGAGGTTAACAAAGCATGAGTTACTTGCGACCCTCTGCAGCTATTTGCGATCATAAAGTGAGTTCTTATATGATTTTTTGCTGGAATGCTAGGTTTTTGACTCTTTAAATAATGATAGACCCAGTATTTAACACATGACTTCCAACATCCAGCTTTGTCTTTGTAAGAGTTCCCGTATTCTGTCTCTCTTTCTTTCTTTCTCTTCTCTTGATATCACTCTCTTCATGTTTCAATCTTTCTTTCTCTTCCTTACAGACTTCTTTACAGATTATTAGGTTATAAAACTTAAATTAAGAACAGCAGCTGATTCAGAATAGATACTTGTCACATACTTACTGAGTCAAATGGAAAAGAATATCAAGCCAGGCATGGTGGCCCACGCCAGTAAGCTGAGACCGGAGTATCACAGGTTTTCAGCCAGCCTCAGCAACTAAGGAAGACCTCAAAATAAAAATAAAATAGGGCTGGGAGCATAGCTCAGCGGTATATAATGCCCCTGAGTATATAATTTCCAGTACTACACACACAAATGGACAAACAAAAGAATATCCCCATTGTACTTTTTTCATTGTACTTTTTTATTTCTGCATTGTTTCTTCCACATTCTAAAAATAACTATCGATTTCCAGGCTCTCCTTCAAAACTAATTCAGTATTATATCCATCTTTCTAGGGGAGCCATGAGCTAATCTCCTGTCTTCTCTCAAGAAACAAGCTATAATGATACAAGGAGAAAGATAATTTGAGATCCAATAAAATGACCAATAACATTGTTAGAGAAAAAGGGGAAGTTGTTGACTGAAATATGGAAGCAACTAAAGTAGCACTCAATAGGTTAATAGAAAAAGAAAATGTGGTGTGTACACACGTATACACACACAGAGGAATGTTATTTAGCCATCAAAAAGGAAATCCTTCTTCGGTGATGTGTACATGTATGTCCACACAAGATTTTTACCCCCGATATGATGTATGAATATAATGCACCAATAAAAAAAATTAAAAAAAGAAATAAAAAGAAAATTGAGGTCCATAGAAATTTTAAAAGCCTTAGTCAGAATCCCGAAGTAGGTTAATCCCAGAACTGAGACTAGAACTCAGGCATTCTGGTTCTCAAGCTTGTGTTTTTCAACCACTTGAGGCCCTTTTAAAACCACTAAAGCTAAGCTGTCAAAAAAAAAGGAAATCCTGCTAATTGAAATGATATGGATGAAATTTTGTGGTTTGTGCTAAGTGAAAGAATATAGACCCAGAAAAAATATTTAATGACTTCATTTGTATTTGGGATCCAAAATTAAGTTGAACTCTAGTAACAGAAGGTAAAGGGGTCATTACTAGGGGCTAGGAGTTGTAAGAAAAGAAAAATATAGGCCAAGGGGCACACAATCTCAGTTATTAGATAAGCAAGTACTAGAGATCTAGCATTCAGTAAAGTGTATTGATTAATAATGTATTACGTAAGGAATTAACTAGAAGAATAGATTTAAAGAATTCTCATTAAAATGTAATTATGTGTGGTGATGGGCATATCAGTTTAATTCTGTATCATTTCACAATGTATACATTCATCAAAACATTATGCATATATCTTAAATATATATTATATCTCAAAAAACCAGAGGGAGGAAAGAAACCAGCAAAAATCAGCCCAAAATAGTAGATAATTAAGGAAGGGGGCAATCCAATCTATTATTTTCTCCCACCAAAGTTTACAAAAATAATAAACATTATATAGTTTTAGATAAAAACATGACCTTTTTCATATATGTGTATATACACCTACATATATATGTACATATTTAAAAATTTGGCCCTTTTAGCTCTTTTTCAGAAATTTAATGCTCACTCCAAAGAGTCAAAAAGACATTTTCCTGTCAATTGATGACTCTTTACCCAAACCAAACTAGTAAGATTAAACAGAAGAAGTATGGTGAACAGTGAGAGACACAGATGCTGTTACTAAGTGAATATTGGCTTGAATCTGAGCTGCGTGACTTTAGTTTCTTAAAGCTTCAGTTTTCTCATCTCCGCAGTAGGGATGGCATTACCACCTCGACACAAAGTATAGATCATATGAGATTGGGACCTGTGAGCCTCACAGAAGGTCTTCTATATGTTTCGCAAAGCACAGATAGCTCGCCTGCCACCTATCCCACTGTTATTGGCTGTGGATTATCTGTTCCCTCTGAAAGCTAGGGTTTTGGCTCCCACTAAAAATCACTAGAATGTGGCCTTAATAGGAACAAGAATAGACACTTATTGAATAAGGTATGTATGTATACCACTGTGTACATATGTGTATCAGATATGGCACACTTCTTTTGTTCAATCTTATTTAAGTGGCGGGTACTTATTAAAATTCCCAAATGAGGAGAATGTAGATCCATAATGTAACCCATGACCCACATTAGTGAGGAGGGTGGTCAATACATGAGCCATGCGGCGCAACTCTAGTCTTGCAATACATTCGTATCTCTTAATCATACTAATATACAGCCTTTTGCTCTTGAATGGTGTAATTAATCTTTAACAGTAGAAATTCAAGTGTCATCATAACACCATCCCAGGAAATATAAGTAATGCAATGCATATATTACTACTAACTTCCTTTTGAAATAATTCTGGTAGATTTGGTACGCATAGAATTCTTCTTTTGCACCTTGCTGAACACTAAATAGTACTCCTCTAAGATTATCTGATTAAAAGACATAGATTTCTATGTAGTAGGAGAAAGGATGGAAGCTTGTGGCATCTCAGCAACTCTCTAATTTCTTATATTGAGCAGCACAAAGTGATTAGCTTAAAAGATGTGACCATTCGATACAAAAAAATATGCTTGATTTTATTTCCAAAAAAAATTAGCCACATCTTTTTTCCTTTTTGTATTTAGAAAATAGAAGGGGAAGGAAGACCCTATGTTAATAGGATTTCTAAAAAATCCATAACATAGAATAAAAGAACAGAGTTTAAATTGTATTTAATTGTATAGCTCTTATACCAGTTTTGACAAAACAAGACCTTGTGCCATGGCCAACTTTGGGTTAGCACTTACTTGTGCCATCTGATTCAGACCTCATCATTACCTGCTCATCTGTGGTTATCTTTTCTTATATGACATGATGAAGGCACACATAATTCAGTAAGTCAATCTACAATTTGTACTTAAACAACATCAGCCTAGTATTTGTGTATCTAAACTCTATACTACATCAACAAGTCCCAGTACTTGGGAAGCTGAGATAGGAGGATCACAGGTTCAAGGCCAACCTCAGCTACTTAGTGATATCTTATTTCAAAATAAGAAATAAAAAATAGGTCTTGGGACATAGCTAGAAAGTAGAATTCCCCTAGGTTCAATAATCCCCAGGTCAGAAAAAGAAAGTGGGGTCAGAAGGCAGAAGGTGGAACTAAAGAGGCAACATCAGTCTAGGAGACTAAAAACTTTGGATACTGGAGTTGGAAGAAGACAGTATCATCCAATGGTTTACAGGCCTCCCATATAAATGAGGTGACTTTCACTAATAATAGTTATATATAAATAAACCTTTCATGACACCAAGTGCTCAATAAATTCAATTGTATTAACATAACAATCTTATAATAATAGCATTTTTTTTAGAGTAATGAGCCTATTTTCCTAGACATTTTCTTGATAGTGGATGACCCTGGGTGGTCTGTTTCAAATATTCTGCTCCTCCTTACTACTCTTTCAATAACAAAGATATTCTCTTTATTAACTCATAAGCAGATGTAGTTAATTCTTGCTTCTCCTCACTTTATCCAAAAAAAGAATCTTTTCTACTGAAACTTACAGGGACTGCTCTCTAGTGAAAAAATCTGGGCTCCTAGGATCAGAGATTTTCTTCATACCAGATATTCCCTTCCCTCTCACTTTCTATCTCTCTCTAACTCAAATTTTAGGCTCAGGTCATATTACTTTCTTCATTCTTTGCTCTCCCAGCTTTCTTGCCATCTTCTTCAAGTCACAGAAGGATCACATTTCACCATCTTGAAACATGTAATGCAGTTTGTAAGGTTTCAGGTGGTTTGATTTTACCATACTGATCTGAGACTCTGAACTTGTAGTGAAAAAGAGGTATGAACAGACTATTGTGATTGCTTGCAAACATCTCTTCAAGTATGAAAATGTGTAGAATTCATATATAGACAATAGACAGAATCAAGTATCTCTGGTCAAAATGATAGAAGGACCCACAAGTAAATGTATCTAGCATCCCTGTTCTCTCTCAGTTCTTCTCTAGGAAACTATAGTGCAAGAAATAGGCAAGAGTCTTATAATCAGAAAAGATGGATTCATGCTCACACTTACCGAGTGACCACGGGAGTATTCCCATTTATCTGGGCCCCTTTTCTTTAACTTTGCAATGTGCACTAGATGTTAAATTTATGGGTTGTATTAAGGCTTTGAAGAAGTGCACAATGAAAAATCTATCACTTTCTTTTGGGTCTTTGTGCTCCCTTCCCTAGTGTTTCTTTTTTCCTTTCTCCTCTTCTCCCTGCCCAAACTTTCCATGTCTTTCATACTGCCTTGTCTCTGGTAGGAACCTGCTGTACATTTCTTCATTTATCATTTTATTTCCTGAATAGCAAAAACACATTTTGAATATATTATAATTACAGGTATATGTGATGTAAAGCACACTAAGACAATAGCCACCATGTTGATGTTACTGGACATGTATTTATAGAGCTATTTTTTATATGTGGAAATAGAGTTTGCATATTCATGGAGTATAGTTTCCATTCCACAATACCACGTTAGGCAATATATTATATCTCCTGGCCTGCTTGATATTCATTGCTAATAAAGTCTCATAGAAATAAAGCTATAGTAGCAGAATGGCAGCTTTTTATTGCAGGGATGTTTCTATTATGCTAATTTATGATTTAGATGATTTATTCTAATAAGTGTAATTTCTTAATACAAACAAAACTATGGTCAAATTTCAAAATGCCTTTACTCTGGCTGGTAAATTTACATACCTCATAGTTACATAAAATATATTCTGTGGAGATAAAACACATTTTTCACATAACAATCACCTCCGGCTTTTCCATGAGGAATTTGGTAGCATTAAACAGCTGCACATCTGTAATTGTTTTGCCACCTGTTCCATGGAAGGAGAGTTCTGAACCCTAAGTGTGACTGGATGATACTTTTTCTCATAATTTCAAGGTCATGGATTCTTCTTCTACTGTCATTGTTGAATCTCTCAGCATGGAAGGGGAACAGAGAGGGTTTGGTAGAGTTAATTTTCCAATGTTTGATTAGAAATTTTCCAGAAGAAAGGAACTAAATAGAAGTTGGTTTGAAATAAGCCATATGAGTAGAAAAGAGGAGACAGCCACCATCTGTGATGAGCTTTAATTTCTAATTTCCAAAGGGCAGTTATTTTAGTTTCATTTCAATTCAGGAGAGTTCAACAAAATGGTTGACTACAAAAGAAAGAGCAGCATTTCATCTAGGAAAAAAAGAAAACTACGAGGATGTGACAATATTGTTTAAAAACGATCTATCATATATTTATAACCTCTTTGATTCTTTCATATAACACAGAAATCCTCTATGTTAATTCATGCATCTTAATCATATCATATTAAAGCATTATCTTAGCACATTTTCTGCTGTTAAAGAATACCACAGGCTGAGCAATTTATAAATAAGATTTTATTTAGTCAACAATTCTGGAGGTTGGGAAGTCACATCTAGCTAGGTCCTTATTAGTGAGGGATAACAGGATAGTAAGCATCACATAATAAGACAGTGGGTAAGAATGATCAGGTTCACTTTTATAAGAAGCTCACTCGATAACTTTAGTAATTGTGAGGCTGGGATAGGAGGATTGTTGGTTCAAGGACATTCTAAGCAATGCAATTAGACTCTAAACAATATAATAAGACTGTTTCAAAATAAAAATATAATAGATCTGAGGGTATAATCCAGAGGTATAATGACACTGGGTTCATTCCTAGTAATGCAAGTGAAAAAAAAAAAAAAACAGAGACAACAGAGACAAAATGGAGAGAGAGAGAGAGAGAGAGAGAGAGAGAGAGCGCCAAACAGCTTACTCTTCTCAAGACAATGGCATCAATCCATTTATAACTGTGAAGCCCTCATGGCCTAATCATCTCTTAAAGTTCCCACTTCTGAATAGCATATTGGCACAAAGGTGATTAAATTTCAACATGAGTTTTAGAGGGGACATTCAAACTCTAGCAAACACATTGGCCAATCTGTCTCAATATATCAAAAGCCATACAGGTAATATATTTTTACACCAGTCTGAGCAAATGTCACTGTCTTTGTCAAATTGCCAAAGAACTCAAATCTGCCTGTCATAAGATTAATGGAACTGACCTATGTGTTTTTAGCAACAACACTCCTTTTGAGTGTCTTAAAGTTATTTTAGTGTAATCATTCATTGTGATGAGGTATGCTATAGATTTCAAGAGGTAAAGAGATGACAGATGAGACCAGGAGTAGCAATCCTAATATTTTATTCCTGTGACTTTACTCATACATTGTACATATCTAAAAATCTTAGAAAGTTTCATTCTTGGCTCTTAGCGTTATCCCAAGAATGAAGTTATAATTTTATTGTTCAAGGTATAGTTATGCACAGATGAATGATATATCCAATACAAATTACATGTAACCTTCCTCTTGTAAATATTATTTGAAAAAGAAAAGACATGATGGAAAGAAGAAGGAGACTATTGCACAGGCTTCGGTTTTGGTCATTTTTAGCACATCTAAACAAAATGAAAGTAGTTAATATGTAGTTCTGGTGTATCTCCAATTTCTGCCTAGATTTATGAATGGATAATTGTGCCATTAATAGAAATCAGAAACAAAAGCATGGTAGCCATTTTAGATAGTAGAGAAGAAGACGATCCAATCAATGCTGCATTAAGTTTGAGGTTTGTACTGGTCCTCCAAAGAGGGGCTCTCCAACATCAAGCTGTTATAGTTTGGGCTATTAAAATTATTGCACTGGGGCCCTGCTTCTCACTTGGAAGTGACTTTGACCCCAGGGGCAGGCCATAAAGTCTGGAAATGTTTTTAGTTGTTAAACTGGATGAGTTGAGGGGCTGCTCCCAAGAGGATGTGAACAAAACGCTAATAGGACACAGCCCTAGGTTGTCTCTACCCATCTTTCAAAGTGCTTGAGAAAACCCAGAGCTCTTGAAATCTTTCACTGGTTATTTTAACAAATAGCTAATGATAAGGCCCTTGTCTCCCAGTGGCTAGGAGAAAAAGAGTCTTCAATAAGTAGCAGTTAAAAAATTTTATTGGGTTGCACATAGACCACCCATTCCTTTCCAACTTTGTGTAATTTTTCAATCCCTGGACTTTACTGAGCTCCTGTTCATTGCCCCCACTTAACTCCCTCGTTCTTTACAACATACAGATTTCTAGCCAGACATGGTGGTGCACCTTTGTAATTCCAGTACTTGGTGTTGAGGGGTGAAATGTGCGTGGTGTGTGTGTGGGGAGAAGTAATTCCCCACCACCACCACACAAACAGACAAACTGAAAAACCGTGGGTTCTTGTCCTAAGCTAAGAATAACTATTCATGGCTTGGACAGTTGTTGAAGATTTAAAAGAGTTTATTAGAAAGATAGAGATGTAGAAAATAGAACTACAGCCCCATGCTAAGATGGCATGAGGGGATGACTCGAATGAGTACACCAAAGGGCTTACACGTGGACTTGGCCTTTTATATCCATGACCTCCATCCTGTTTGGGTGACTCTGATGTAGTGAATGTCCCTGTAAGGTACCTCCCCTAGCAAGGTGTGGTGAGGTGTCTCCTTTCATTAAGGGCAAGGTCAAACCCTGCCCCCTCCTCTGTAGATCATCTAGCAGATCTGTTTTAGAAAGAGGAAGCCCTAGCTCTCCTCTATTGACTTGTTAATTACTTTGAGCTAGGTTGATTTACATTGGAATAGCTGCCTGTTTTAGGCAGAAACCAAGTCCTTTCTTTACCCATGTCTGCCGCCATTCTGACACAACTATTTTGAAATATACCAATTATTTTTTTTTTTTTGAAATATATTAATAGTCAGAGCTTTCCCAAGTCTTCCTAGGTCATTCCCAATACTGGCACACTTGGAAGGCTGAGACAGAAGGATCCAAGTTTGCAGCCAGCCTCAGCTACTTAGCGAGGCCCTCTGCAACTTAGTGAGAACCTGTTTCAAAATAAAAAATAAAAACTAGAGCTCAGAGTGTAACTAGGAGGTAGAATGCCCCTGGGTTCAATCCCCAGTACCACAAAAAAAAAAAAAAAAAAAATTTATTTAAAACAAAGAGATTGAAGTTGATTTCAATTCGCCCTGGACTCTCCCCTATTGCAATAATATATTACTGATTAAAATCTATCCCTTAACTGGTATCTGGCTTTGTTTATATTTATTAGTTTTTGTGCACTAGATAATGGCAAAAGGTTGTATATCTGCATATGTGAATGAGTGTCAATGAGAAACTGATGAGGAGAATAAACATCCAAGAAGTTCTGGAGGGTGGGTTCAGAAATTATGTAGAGATGGTAGAGAAACAAAGCACAAGGATGCAGTTGCACCCAGTGATACAGAATTATTATCTTCCTTTTTACATAAGGTAGTAAATCTTAAGCAGTAACTTTTTCAAGTTTACACATCTAGTTAGTAAGCCACAGAGGAGAATTTCAAACAGTGTTCTTTGATTCCACAGCCAATTCGCTGTCCTGTCTACTATACCAAGAACTAAAAGCTATTACAGTTGACTGATAAATGATCTTTCCAGCTATGATCGAGGGCTTCCTGCTGTCTTTGAATGCTTAATGTTGAAAAATTTGGGGGGCTGCTAGGCAGCCCATATTTAGAAAATCAGCAGAGGGCTGCTGTAAATATTATAATTATAATGATGATTCTAGCCTCCCACATATTTGCTATTCAACACGGCGAGAAACTTCCTGAAAGGGCTGAGATCATACACAATATAGCATATTGTGTCTCTAAAAGAGAGAAGGAAAAAAATGTGTTGAGATTTCTTTCAGAAAAATAAATCTGAGAGTTCATTCCTTGCTTTGCTTTGATTATTGTCTTGCATCCCTTTTGGGAACTCTTAGAAATAATTTTGAGAATCATTCTTATTATTCTGAAGACTGAATATTGAGTAAGAAAATTAGAATATAGCTGCTATGGTTTGAATGTTTTGCCCTCTTTAAAACCCACATTGAAATTTAATTGACACCGACACTGTGTTAAAAGGTGGTGCCTTTAAGAGATAATTAGGCCCAGAGGGGCCCACCCTTGCAGATGATATTGGTACTATTAGGAGAAGGGGTATTCAGGCCCCAAACTTCTCTCCGGCTCTTCCTATTTTATCCCTGGAATGATGCTATAAGAAAGTGCTGTCTGGATGGCAGTCCCTTCATCTTGGAACTTTCTTGCTTATAGAACGATGAGCCAATAAATTTGTGTTTTCCATGAGTTTCTCAATCTGTGGCATTCTGTTACAGCAGCACAAATCAGACTAAGAGAGTAGCTATGTGGCTATATAACATTAAACTATGATAACCCATTCAAACTCTGACAGGCAAGAGTTGGATTCCAACCTCACCCAATACATGTATTAGTTGTTTGACCTTGGTCTGTCATATCATTTATTCTTTTTGGAATTCAGTTATCAACTTCAAATGATTAAAATGAGTTTTTGTCAGATCCCTTGTAGCTCTAACTGGAGTCAATTCTATGATCCTTTTAACATAAAAGAATATTGTCTGAAGCTGACCCTTTAGCAAAACTTAATATTATTCATCCATGCATTCAATAAATATTTTTGAAAACTTGGTGCTATGTGATAAATGCAAAAGCATAAATCTTTGATGCCTGCTTAGGAAAGAAAAGAAACCTGAGATTTATGGTGGAAAAAATGTTATTGCCTGGAAGTAAGTATAGGCACAATGATGTGGTAATAGAAAGATGAAGTTACTTTAAGTTGGAAGATCAAGCCTGGAGTGACTGATTTTGAGCTGTTTGAAGGAGGAGTATGAAAGCTGAGTACCACCTTCAAACTTATAAAACTTTACTGAATAGGCTATTTTTATTTTCAGATTAGAAAAAACAGAGGTTCAATTCCCTGGAATGGGTCAGACATATTTTTACTCATATCCAAAAGAGTTCCAATGCATTTTTTAAAATTTGGGCTTACTTACATGTAATGACTGCTAGATATCTAGATTCTAACTGAGTCTGGCACACGATGGGATTTCAGGAGCTATATCAAAAATAATTATGAGCCAGGCATGGTGGCACATGTTTATAATCTCAGTATTTAGGAGGTTGAGACAGGAAGATCGCAGCTTTAGAGGCCAGCCGCAGCAAATTATCATGACCCTGTTTCAAAATGAAAAACAAAAAGGGTTTTCAGTGTAAATAGGAGGCAGAACACCTCTGGATTCAAACTCTAGTTTCAAAATATATAAATAAATAAACAAATAAACATTAATTACTCCATTCAGTAATTTACTGGAGCTAGTTTCTGAATACATGTTAAATGGATAAAACAAAAATCAGTCTTGATTAACCAGGCTAAGTATATAACAAAGTGATCTACTTAAAGGAAATGTTGGTACATGGTAGAGTCTTAACCATGCTCATATACAAAGGTGTTGAAAGTCAGGAAAGGAAAATGTAATTTAGGTTCTACCTATTTGTATCTGTAATTTCTGTAATTTCTCCAGGATTACATGATTTACTCGATCAACTTCTGTGCAGCACAAGGGTTTAGGAAAAGATTCAAATTACTTATGAACTGATGCAAACTAGAAAACCTTCGTGAACATACATTGTCTCCATTTTCCCTCTGGATCAACTATGTTCAGTCCAGTAATCCTATGGACTAATGTGCATCTCCAGAAAGGCTCAGAGCACAACTACAAAAATTCAATGGAAATATCTCTCAAAAGGAGAAATGAATCAAAATAGGGTCAGGGATCATAGATGATAAAGCAGGGCCAGGATTAAGGAAGTACTACACACACACACACACACACACACACACACACACACACATGCACGCACGGGCACACACGGGCACACATGGGCACTGTAGCCAAAAAAAAGCTCTCAATTGTCAAAGTTAAAAGAATTTGAGGAACAAAGTAAAATAGTATTAAAATACTAACCAAACTATTAGACATGTATTCATGAATCCACACTGATATACATAAAGGCCTTAATAAATGAGCAAATCAGTAAAGATTAACACATTTCCTAAGCATACATTTTTAAATGATTTAAATAGCTACTCCACCTTCATGAGGTGTGTAACCCTTCAATCTACAAATATGGGGCATGTATAGTAACTTTCTTCCAAAGAATACAATACAGAAAAGAAGGAGTAACTTTACCTTGAAAAAATCTGGCAAACAGTACCTTATTCAAATGATAGCGATTCACACCAACTGTGATAAATCATGTTGTAGTATATACCTTTGTTATGATCTGATGGATCTGATGAAAATAGTATTTTTACCTCCAAAACACAGATCACCAGTTCAATAGTAAGATTAATATCAGACAAATCCCAGGGGAAGGACATTCTACAAATTATCCATGGTACTTCTCAAAGTTTTCAAGATCATCAAAAATGTAGAAAGTCTGAGAAACTGTCTCAGCCAAAAGGAGTCTAAAGAGATGTTATGACTATGTGCAATATAGAGCAGAAAAGGGAAATTAGATTACAGTAACTTTATCTGAATGAAGTAGGAAATTTAATTAGTAATAATGTAACAATACCAATTTATTATATTTATTATTTTTAACACATTTAGCATGGCATAAATTCTCCTAATAGGAAAACAATCCTTTTATACAAATCTCATACTGTTCTTAAATTTAAAGCTTTATTTCAAAAAAAGATGGCTCATAAACAACCAAAATGATTGAACTTTTTTTCTCCCCATCTTATCCTGATACAATATTCCATCTCTATTTTTCACTAACCTATGGTTTTATAAGTTCTTCACCTGGATTCTCATCCATTTTTCTATCTTCCATTGCTTTCTTCCTTAACTCTGGCCATTAAACACACTACCTGTCATGAAAGTTCCGATACTTGACTGTGGATAAATGATCCTCTTTTTCTGAATTTTTTTTCAAACATGCTGAACTCAGCATACTTGTTCTTTCTTTAACACCAATGTGTTTTTCACCTTGTAGGTCATTTTATTCCATTGATAATTAGATGAAGCTTTACTGAATTTTTAATTAAGGCCACAAACAACAATATGGCCATTCCCTTTTGTTGCTTCCTGTATCTTCATCTTACGAACAGGTAAAGAAGATAATAATGTTGTTCAAGTTACCAACGTTCACAGTCTCATACCTGTCCCTTTTTTTTCTAAAAACTACTTCCGCAAACATAACACCCCTAGCTTATTTATTTTACTATAGCAAATATTAAAACAGGCTTTAAGAAGCTATACTTAAGATATCAACTTCTCAATTGTTAAGACAGGACCTTTTTAAAATATTTTAAAAATTATACACATGTCTTTGCTTTTCATATGCCATACAGTCTCCTCCCTGTATATTTGCTATTTTCCTTGTGACAATCTTTGTTCTGAACTTTGTTGATTTTCATGAGATAGACAAAAAAATTATTGAGGATAGGTATATAAAATGATTATAGTCAGAAAAAATAGAATCCCAACTCAAAAATATGAATAATGAAGAAGATGCATTGTCTAAGAAACCAAGCATAAAAAGTATCTACATACTTCCCTTTATCCAAAAACTCAAATAATACCATCTGACACTATCGGGTGTCATCTCTCCTTGCTTTCTATTAGTTTTTATTCTATTCAGAGTCTTTTGCTGTTGTGTCTGAAATGATGGTGGTCAATTACCTTAAAAGAATAGTGATAGTATCACTATAAGTTTTTTTTTAATTGCACAGTGGAACCAAAAAATGTTTATGCCCCACACTTAACTCTTTGACCTTTTCTCCCCCTAGTACTAGGGATTGAACCCAGACGCATGCTACCTCCAAACTAGACCACGAGCCCTTTTTTATTTTGAAGCATAAATTTAGTTAAGCTAAATTGCTTAACCTGACCTGAAACTACAATCATCCTGTCTCAGCCTTTCAAGTACAAGGATTAAAAACACATGCTACCACACCCAAACTCTTTGCCTATTTCTGCAGCTATTTCAGTGTAAAAGAATGGATAATTGGGTCAACCACACCAGTTTTTTGTTGCTACCTCTTCTGTTCTAGGTCCTGTGGACCATGATCACGGCTCCATCCCTACAATCAAGAATGGGTAATATACAAGTCATGGTGGTACACACTGCGATTCCAGTACTTCGGAGGCTAAAACAGGAGAACTGTAGGTTTGAGGACAGCCAAAGCAACTTAATGAGACTCTCAGCAACCTAGCAAGACCGACCCTGTTTTAAAATAGTAAATTAAAAATTAAAGGACTAGGAGTGTAGCTCAGAGGTAGAAAGGCCCTGGGTTCAATTTCTAGTAGTATAAAAAGAATGGGAGAGTGGGTGATAGAATGGGACTAACTGAACCATATGAAAAAGAACTATTTCTCAAAAAGAATTCAATATAAAAATAAAATTAATATATATAAAGCACATTGAATAGTACCTATAATATTATACTCAATAAATTTTAGTATATACCTTTGCATCTATATGCAAAAAAGTCATAAAATAGGAGCTGATCCCTATTGTAAATTCAATGAGTTTTATTTACCTCTATGAAAGAAGAATCTGCTACTAATTTGAGTTTGACATACCATTGCTTTTGACACATTTTGATTTAGTAATATTAGAATATAAATAATTTGTGCATTCTGGACTTAATTATGTTAAATGTATATGTTTATGTGTCCACACTATAAAGGATTAACTTATATACACTTCTCTATGTTTCGTGGGGTTTTTTTTTTTTTTTTTTTTGGTGGTACTTAGGGTGGAATCAGGAATCAGGAGCTTTTCTATCTCGAGGCTATACTCCCAGACCCATTTTTATTTTCATACTTTATTTGGAAACAGAGTCTCACTAAGTTGCTGAGAGCCTCACTAAGTAGCTGAGGCTAGCTTTGAACCTGTGCAATCCTTGTGTCTCAGCCTCCCAAGCGCTGGGATTACAAGTGTGTGCCACTGCACCCGGCCTTCTATGATTTTATTCTAGAATAATAATGTTTTTCTTTGTTTTCCAATTTTAAATATATTGAAGGGATGCAGGAAGAGGAGTCTTCCCCAGCATGAGAGTTTAGTTGGGAAGACTTTCTCTCCTAATGAGGATAAGGTGTGAAATAAGATATTGACAATATTAGTGTATGGAACCTATTAGAAATAAGAAAGTAGGATATTAGAATTAAAGTAGGACCCTTGTAGAAGTAAGAGAGTAAAATATAGAACTGAAATATAGAAGTAAGGTAAGATTGGAAACAGAATTAAGATCTGTGAGCACAGATGCCCGAAGGCCCGTCCAGCTTGTACGACAAGGTCTCTGTCCCCTCCTCGCCCAATATCTCTGAGCTCCATCAACCCTCTCCCTCCCAGCCTCCAGAACAAGATAATACTAACTTGCCCTCCAGGCAGATTCCTCAGCACAGAGGTCAGCCTGGCCTAGCCGAGGTGAGGGGGAAAAGGCAGCCCCCCCTGGGACTGGGATTTTCCAGTCCAGGTTTGGAGAGGTCCTTCTCCATCCTCCCAACCTTGGGGTACCAGGGCCAGGGCCAGGACCCGAGCCCAGACCCTCTGGAGGGATCTGGGTGCCAAGGCCTGTGTGGGCAACAGCAGGGATACTGAGTATTCCTGGCTCACAGGAACAGAGTCCAGACCCCAGCTAAAGGGCAAGTCTGAGGGGTCAGGAAGAGAAGGGCAGAAGGAAAGGGCCAGACGGGTCTAAGACAGCAGGCCTAGCCCAGGGAGTGGAGCAGGCTGCAGGTCAGGACAGCCTGGCCTCGCCCTTCCACTACTCCTCTGATGGTACAAGGCAAGGACCCCTGGGGTCCACCATGGGCCACTGCCTCAGACCTGACCCCTGATTTCTGGCCAGGCTTCCCTGGTACTGTTAAGAATGGCTTTAGAGAATTAAGACATTGGGATTTAGGAATGTTCAGCAGGTCCCCCACAGGTCCCCACGGGAAGGCCCCAGCGTGCACGGCCCTGTGCGGGGACAGAGCAGCTCCCGACCAGGCCCAGGGTGGCCGCATGGCAGTATGCTGGGAATACACAGGAGGCCACATGTGGCCTTCCTCGCCCGCTCTCATTGTAACTTGTAAGTCCCGGTCTTTCTTTAATAACTGCCCGCTCAAGTTCTGACTTCTGTACAACTGCTTATGTGTATGTTCAACATTTGTTAGGCAGTAGTCTTTCTCATTTCAAACTTGCTTGGTGTTTAAAGAATATTAGAGCTTGCTTTTTAGGAAAAGTAGTTCTTCCTAAATTACAAATCTATACCTGCCTGAAAACATCTGCATTCCACACAATTGGCCAGAGGTGATCCTAGCAAAGGAGCACATACCATAAGGGAGATAAGCCGTCTCTGGCGGGCTCGGACTTCTGGCGGGCTCAACATTATTGGTTGTACTCGTTTGTCCTTGTATCTGATTGGTTGTACTCTAAGGCTGGTGGGCTCTGACAGGGGTGGATACATGTTTCAAAATTATTGGTTGTACTTGTTTGTCCTTGTACCTGATTGGTTGTATTCTAAGTTTGGCGGGCTCTGGTGGGTGTATCCACTCCCTCCTGGGGCTATAAAGCCAGACCCCGAAGTGAGCCCTGGGTCGAATTCCGACCCGCTTTCCTTGCTGTCTACTGAGGTTAACGTTAGCTCGGCCAGAGCAGTCTTGCTCTGGTAGCCGCTGGGCAATTCCTCGATTGACAGTCAAGCTAGTGGAGGAATTTCGACCACTGGCTAGCCAGTAAAGAACTGCAGCACAATAAAACTCTGCCTGTGTGTTACATCCTTGGCGTGTTCTTCGTTATTTGGGTAAGAGGGAGCGCATCTCAGACCCTAACAATATTAATCAGATTTAAGAAAATCTAACACTACATAAAATATTTTTAAATATTTTTAAAAAGTAAAGGACAGTTTGTCCTACAACTTCCTTAAGGTCCTGAAAAGCATTTCCACTGCTCAGATAATCAAATTGACCCCCACATTGTTCACTAGTACCTGCCTTGTTTTCCCTATGTTTGTACAAGTTTCTCTCTATCTCTTTTTCTTCTCCAGCAAAAGACCTTATTCCTTCCTGAGGATGTTTTGACAGCTGCACTTGTAGTTTATTGATCTTGGATTCTCCTGGCTAGATTCTGTCTTTCAGATGACCTTTTCTTTCTTCTTTCTTTTCTTCCTTTTTTTTTTTTTTTTTTTTTTTTTTTTAGTAGTGGGGATTGAACCCAGAGGCATTTTACTTCTAAGATACACCCCCAGCCTTTTATCTTCTTTTCCTTTTTTTTTTTTTTTTTTGGTGGTCCTGGGGGTGGAACCCATGGGCTTTCTACCTTCGGGCTACATCGCCAGAACTACTTTCAATTTTATTTGGAAACAGGGTCTCACTAAGTTGCTGAGAGCCTCACTAAGTTGCTGAGGCTGGCTTCAAACCTGTGTGATCCTCCTGTCTCAGTCTCCCTAGCACAGGGATTACAAGCATGCGCCACCACGCCCAGCTTTAGTTTTGTTTTTCTTTTGAAACATGGTCTCACTAAGTTCTGATGCTATCCTTGAACCTTTGACCCAACTGTCTCAGCCTCCCAAGTACTGGAATTACAGGTGTGTACCACCACACACAGTTTTTCTCACTCTTGAAAACAACCTACACTTGAGCAGGAATCACACCAATAGCTAGCATACAAAAAGGATTAAGAAACTAGTGTTGACTGAATAAATTAATCAATTCTGTGCTTTTAATGACTTGCTGACACAGAACCAGATACCCAGAATGGGAAAAGTGGATAACAGCACGTCCCCTTAGAATGCTAACTTAAGTAGCCTTGCTTCCCTAGACTACCCCATATATATATACTCATGTCTACTGACAATAAAAACAATATGTCTATTAGAAAAAAAATTGGATTTTGTAAAAAGGTTAAGAATAAGAAGGACGAAATAATATTATTTCCAACTTCCCCAGTTGATGAAAGAGAGGTGCTGGAAGGATTTCTCGTGTTATTTATTTAGTTTGTATTGTTTTACTATTGTATTTGCCTAGGGTGCTGAAACAAAATAGATAACAACACACATCACAAGTGTTGTGGGCTGTGAAGATGTGATAAATTCACTTACATCTCAAAAGCCTGATTTCCAAAGTTTCCTAAGAAATATTTAGAAAGCTTTCCCAATTTGCAATCATTTGGACTTTCTCACTTGCCTTATCGTATTTGGAAACATTTCTAGGGGAAATTAGGATTATTTCTAAAGAATTAGTTTCCATGCTGAGAAGCATCAGGACAAGCAAGTTGACGAGTTAAAGTGACAAATTAAAAAAAAAAAAAAAACGCATGCATACATAAGAGGCAATTTCAATATAGATCAACAAGGAAAGAGGCTGGCAAGTAGATGTTGGGGGTGAAATGTGTGTGGTGTGTGTGGGGAGAAGCAATCCCCCACCACCACCACCACACACACACAGACAAACCGAAAAACCGTGGATTCTTGTCCTAAGCTAAGAATAAATATTCATCGCTTGGACAGCTGCTGAAGATTTAAAGAAATTTATTAAAAAGATAGAAATATAGTTACAGCCCTGTGCAGGAGCGGGGCACGGGGGGGGGGGGCAGTTCGAATGAAAATGCCATAGAACTCCAGTTTACTATGTGTTTTATCCTGACCAAGTCCACAGCAGGTCCTTTGATCTGGAGATAATGCTACCCCTTATCTCCAGCCCTGGTTCTGCTGTCTCCAGGCAGATCTGCTCCAGAAGGGGGGGGCAGCCCCATCTCTGACCACCTTTTGTTCCACCCCCCCCCCCCAGAGATGTGTGAACTTGTTTCTCCAGGATCTAGGATTTCCTCCCATCTCTGGCTCCAGCCTTCTTTCTCTTTTAAAATGTAAATTACAGGTCTCTGCTAGCTAGCCCTGGCTTTCTTTAGTATAAAAGATATATTTTTAAAACTGGACTTCTTTCCCAATACTGATACATTAATAAATTTTAAAACCTCTTTCCAATACTAGTACAGTAAATAGATCTAAAGAAAGGAGCTAGGAGGAAGGAAGGAAGGAAGGAAGGAAGGAAGGAAGGAGAGAGAAAGGGAGGAAGTGAAATAAATAGGAAAAAGGAGAAAAAGAAAAAAAGGAAGAGAAAAACCTAAAAATTACTAGCATAATTATAGTAGAAAACAGACTGAGGAGCCTATTCCTGTCAGAATATGGGTAATACTTGTTCCACCATCAGGATGTTAGTTATAAATAGTTGTATTTAAGTCCTCTTCTCTCCAAAGTATATGGGCCCTTTTAGTCTCTGCTGCACGTAGGTGCATGTGTTTATTTTTTCAGAATGTTATTGGTGTGATATAATTATACATCACAGTTAATTTCAAAGTGATACTTTCATATCTGCACCCAATATTTCTGGGTGTAGGTCCCTTCTGCTCCCCCCTCCTCCCTTCCCAAGCATGCTATAAGGTTGGTAGTGATACCTTTATATATTTGTTCTATTTCTTTTCTCAAGCTCCTTTATTCTCCAAAAGGTGCATGTAAGATTGTAGAAATGCGGGGTGTGCCCCACCAGCAGCATAGAGACACGCCGAGATCCATAATAAGTTACGAGAGGCTTTATTCATGGGGGGTCAACCCCCAGCCCCCGCGTGGCCGCGGGGGCCGGTGGCCGGCGGGAGAGTACCTCCCTCACTCTCCGGATCCTCTCTGAACTCTCTCTTCCGGGGCGGGAGGCCTGGTCCCCGGAATCGCAGGGCTCCACCTCCTAGCTCTCGGCCCTGCCCCCACCTTACATTCCGACCTCTTTGACTCAGGGGTGCAGAAGGGCTTTGACTAAGGGGGTGCAGAAGGGCGTGGTTTTTGCTCATCTAGCGGCTTCATGCTGATACTGGGCGACGTCAATCAAGGGCCCCAGTCAAAGGCCCCAGGTCGGGAGAAGTCGGAATTTGAGCCGCCGGAAGGGAGCAGGTGGCTGTGGTCGGAGAGTTGGAGGTTACCCTGGAGAGCCCGGTGACCGGTTTGCTTTGAGGAGACTAACAGGCAAGGTGTTATTAAAGAAAAAGAAAATTGTGAGAACGGAACCCAGGCTGGGCAGAAGCCCTTTTAGACACGAGGCAGTCACTAGATCTACTAACTTAAATAGCAACATTTTCCTGAGGAGAGCGTCTATCGCCCCTTTAGCAGTTTTTCATTAGACCAGAGTTATTAATAGCAGCAACTGAAACTAAGGCCTGAAAGATCAAGCAGGCCACCAAAGAGGAAACTGGCTTACCCTGTACCTGCAGTTACCCTGGGCCAGCAAGGAAGATGGAGGAAGGAGGACGAGGGATTCCAGGAGCTGTACTGTCGTCCTCTCCTGGGTGGCGCTTGCCACCCAGAGAGCTGGCCTTCCTCCTCCGGCCTCAGGGCTGCAATCAGGGCCTGGGACTGTACGCTCTGCTTCGGCCTGTTCCTCTCTGGAATTAAAGACTTTAAATGCCATGTTCATCAAGTCTTGAATAGGAGTCTGTGGGCCATCCTCAACTTTCTTTAGCTTTTTTTTTTTATATCAGGAGCCGCTTGCCCAATGAAATGGGTGGCCAATATGATCGAGCCTGCCTCAGAGGATGGATCTAAACGGGTATAGCGCGTAAGGGCCTCTTGCAACCGGTTAAGAAAAACTGCTGGGTTTTCATTTGGACCCTGGGTGATTTCCCTGAGCTTATCATAATTAACCGCCTTATGGGAAGCATCTCGCATACCATCAAGAAGACATTGTATCATATAATTTCTCATTTCTATTCCCTCCTTTACATTATAATTCCAGTGGGGCTCCTCAGATGGAATTGCAGCCGTACCAATAGGAAGCCCTGGATCTGTTAAATGACTCTGGTCAGCCCTCTCTCTGGCTGCCTTCAGGATCCGATCACGTTCGTCTGGAGTTAGAGAAGAGGTTAGAATGACATGCAAATCCCGCCAAGTTAGATCATATGCCTGCACAATATGCTGGAATTCCTTGATAAAACCAGAAGGATTGGAAGAAAAGGATCCCAATCTCTTTTCTAGTTGAGTGAGGTCAGGAAGGGAAAAAGGAACATGGACCCGTATCACCCCTTCTGCTCCAGCCACTTCGCGAAGTGGGGCCAGGAGAGAGGAAGATGGGGCTTGTAACCCAGCTGGGTCAGACCCCGGCACCCATGTTTTATCGCATGATGGCTGCTGTGGGTCCGCAGAATTGTAAGCCTGTGACCCAGAATGGCCACCAGGTGGCGCCTGTGAGTTGCCACGTGGTGTCCAAGATGGCGGCTGTGGCTGGCGGGATACTCCAGCCAGCATGCCCTGGGCAGCAGTAGAGCCGGTAGAGGGAGAAAACAGAAAATGCAGCCGCCAGAAGGGCTGTAAATATTCGAGGTCACACCATTTTGCTGACCGGGTGCAATATTCACTGAGAGCCATCAGCGTCCTAGAGTCTAGCGTGCCCATGGCAGGCCATCGAATGTCATTGGCTAAGTTATATGTCGGCCAGATCTTAGTACAAAGAGAAATAAGTCTCTCTGGGGACAGTTCCCCTGAGAATCCCAGAGCCTGCAGATTAGATAACACACGGCCCAGCGGGGATTGAGAATCGATCTCAATCTTAGATGGCTGACTTCCCCCCATGAGTTGTAAGTGGGCGAGCGAGAACAAAGGCAGGAAACTCCAGCGTCCCAGGGCCCTGCCTAGTTCGGTACAGAGTAGGTGTGACCGAGAAAAGACGTCTCTTTGTCTCTTTTTTCACACCTCGCAACCGTCCTGGACGGTTGGAGAACTGGAGGACACCGGTATACCGGATATTACAGCAGTCAGTCAGTCAGAACCCTCCGAGTTAGGCAGAACCCACTTATTCCCTTAAGAGGAAGCTCACCGCTGAGAGAGGCTGCTGTGGAGATCTGGCCTGAAGATGGCTGCGAAAAGTTTTTTAAAAATGGCCGCCGACTCCTAGGATTGGTTAGGAATGGAAAGTGGGCGGGAATAAAGATGGCGGGGCCTCCAGCGAGGCCACGAGGTGGGAGGGGTCAAATATGGCGGGGCCTCCAGTGAGGCCATGAGGGGGGAGGGGTTAAAGAAACATGGAGGCTCCTCAGTGATTACACGTGGGCCAAAGATGGCGGGCCTCCCCCCCACAGTGATGCCCTGTGGGTGCTTACCGAAATGGCCGGGCCGGGCAGCAGGGGTGGGTGGGCAGAGGGTGAAGGGCGCAATCAGCAGAGAGCCGGCGCAGGGGCCTGCGCCATCTGGCAGGCAGGGGCGGGCGGGTCTAAGCACGCCAGGCGCAGAGAAGGCATGTGCAGCACAGGCTGGAGTTGGCGGGTCGGGGGGAGAGAGAGGTCCGCGGGGCCGCGGGCCTGCCCCGGTGATGGGAGCGCGCGCGCCGGCAGTGCGACCCCATCCTGGGTCCGCGGGCGCGGCGGCGCGGTGGGCGCGGCGCCAGGCGCAGAGAAAGCCAAGGCGCGCCAAGTGGCACAGTGCGGTGGGGTCCGCGGACGCTCGGGGCCGCGGGCGTGCTCGCCGCGCGGCTCGGACCCGGGCGCAGCCGGGGTGCAGCCGGGGCGCGGCTCAGAAGCGGCTCAAGCCGCGGCGTGCCGCGGGCGGGCGGGCGCCACAGCCCATCCCGGTGGAGGCGGCGCGGGGTACCTTTTTCAGCAGTTTGCAGAAGTCCGCGGGCGGGCGGGCGGGCGCGCAGAGAGGGGATGGAAAGTCCGAGTCCAGTAAGCGCAGATTCAAGCCAGGTCCCAAAAGTCCGATGCGAGTTTCAGCACCAAAATGTAAGATTGTAGAAAATGCGGGGTGTGCCCCACCAGCAGCATAGAGACACGCTGAGATCCATAATAAGTTACGAGAGGCTTTATTCGTGGGGGGTCAACCCCCAGCCCCCGCGTGGCCGCGGGGGCCGGTGGCCGGCGGGAGAGTACCTCCCTCACTCTCCGGATCCTCTCTGAACTCTCTCTTCCGGGGCGGGAGGCCTGGTCCCCGGAATCGCAGGGCTCCACCTCCTAGCTCTCGGCCCTGCCCCCACCTTACAGTGCATCCTGTCGGGTTATGGAGTAAGTTTTAGAAGCAATTCTTCACAACAAACAAAATAAAAGGCAATCTGCATACTGAATCCTGAATTGCTATACAAATAGGCTTTGTTATTTTATTATTGTTACTATTATTATTATATTATTATTGTACTAGGGATTGAAGCAAGGGGCATTCTATATCTGAGCTATAGCCTCTGCCCTTTCATTTGTTATTTCAAGACAGGTTCTAAGTTAGTGAGGGTCTTGCTTAGTGGCTGAGGTTGGCCTCAAACTTGTGATCCTTTTGTCTCAAACTCTCAAGTACTGGGATTACTGGTGTGAGACACTAAGCGTGGCTTGTACAAATGAACTTAGAGAACATATTTTTTCCTCTCGTTAATAATTTATCATGTTCAGCTCTTAGCTTTCCCATGTCAACCTGTTTCTTTTCTTAATCTCCAGACTGGGGCATTTTTTACCAGGTCCCGACATGGCATGCTCTTAGGTTGCCTTCTCTCACAATTCTCAGCTTCAAGTTAACTGATTCATCATCATGCCACACTAGTGGCTCAGGACTTGTGCTTTTCATGTGAGATACACAGGTCTTTTGCTTTCAAGTTCTCACAGTACCCAGTCCTTTAAATATTCCCACAGATTTATCCTCCCTCATCTATGGGTTTTAGTTTCATTCGCTGCATAAGTGGGTTGGAGAAGTTAAGGCTGTATCTAAATGCATCCCAGAAAGTACAAGAAGAAAGGGTCGAGCTGCCCCTGTCCCGCAGGGGGCAGGGCCGGAAGCTAGGAGGCCGAGCCCAGTGATGCTGGGAGGGGACCACGCCTCCCGATCTGGGAGAAGCGAGTTCAGAGTTTGGAGAGGAGCGGGAGAAAGACAGAGAGACTGGTTCTCTCCCCACCGGCCCCGCGGGCACGCGGGGGCTGGCGGCTGACTTCCCAGGAATAAAGGCATCCATAACACCTATTATGGATTTCCGCGTGTGTCTTTGCGCCACTGGGACCCACAATATCTTTCACAAGATCCATGAAATAGCTCATGAAAGGGAAGATGGATACAAGCAGAAAGAGAGAACAGAGGATAGCTTCACCCATCACTGAACACTCTGTGTTCCTTTAATTATTTGCAAGACCCTTACCCATTGTCTAAGCACTAAAAATTCTACATTAAAAAAAAATGCTTAGATATTACATTTATTTGATCACATATTCTCATTTTATTTACATATAGCAACAACTCATACTAGCCTAAGAAAACAGCATTTGTAACAAACACTTAGGAATAATTCTGCCTGCATATGTTTAATGCTGTCTCTGTTCCAAACCTGACAAAATTTCAGAATTATAGCATTTCAGCCAAGTGAGTTCTGTTTACAATTTACCCATGCAATTCAGCATTTATCAGTGTTATTCCACCAAGAGCCCACATACCAACAAAGTCTCTGCTACTTAAAGTGTTGCAAATGACAGCGATCCTGATCTACAGGGGGAATCTAATATCTCCAGGTCACAAAAGGTAGTGGCATTTACAGAGAGAATAGCTACTTATTTTTTATTAATATCTTACATATGACATATATAGATTGCCATCACTGACATTAATCTTTGTAATATAAACCATGCAATTTTTCATTTCACTTCAATTATGTTGCATTTACTTGCCAGAAAAGAGTACTTAAGTTTTTATTTATATAGCATCAATCGTGCTACACAGTTTTTTTTAGAAGATTGTCATGAAAATAACCTAGTAGCACGTTAGTCATGAATTATATTTGAATGTGTTTATGTGACATACAATTGAAATTATAAAGCTAAACCTTGAGCAGTCATTTTCAATAGTAAATTGATAATAAACTCATAATACTTTGTGTAAATATGGCATCCCGTGGCATGGTACCTGCCATATTTTAAAAGTTTCATTAATTTTTGTTCAAGGAATGGATAGTGTCTTGGTGGAGGCATCCAGACTGTATATTCAGGCTCTTGCCTCCAATCAGATTTAACATATCGTGTTTTTTTTTTTCTTCATTCTATTAGCTTTACTGATATACAAAAAACTCTGTGGATGTTTAATGTATCTAAGTTTATAACTTTGAAAATATGCAGGTACCCATGATACTAACATCAAAATCAAAGGCATATTCACCACTTTTAAAAGTTTTCTGGTGTTCCTTTCTGTGAGCATACTTTGTTTTTTGATATTGGTTTTGTGATTCATGTGATCATGTGAGCTGTGTGTATATGTGTGTGTGTGTGTATGTTAATAACACACATGAGATTTGTGTTTTTAACCCATTTGTAAGTTTGCAATGTCAAATTAATAACTATAGGTGTTCTGTTGCACAGAAGATCTCTAGAATTTATTCATCTTTCCTGCTCAGAATTTTACACTTTTGGATAACTAATCCCCACTTCTCCCTTCTGTCAGCTCCTGGCCAGCATTGTTCCATACTTTTATTCTATTATTTTGCTTACTTTAGATACCATATATAACTGCAATCACACAGTACTAGTTTTTTGGCTGATATATTTCACTTAAAAGAGTGTCCTCCAGTTTCATCCATTTGTCATAATTGATAAAACTTTTTCTAACAAAGATTTCTTCCTTAACTATTTGTCAAATGGAGAAAGTCCAAGAACAGGGAAGCCACATGTGTACTGAGTTTCAGATGCCATTGAAAAAAGTATAGACACAAATCTCTTTTCTAAGTGATTTCATAAAAGTTAGACAAAATATATTTTTTCTTCTTTTAATTTTTTTATTGGTGCATTGTATTCATACATCTTAATGGAATGCAAAAGGTGGAGACATACATGCAAACATCATCCAATTATCCCTTACCCAGTTCTCACCCATTTTCTACCCCTCCATTCTTCTTATGTTTGGCTTAGTGATTGATATGTTTGTTAAAGCACATCATGTACAGTATAGAATTTCCATTTCTCCCCCTCCCATCCTCTCAATTAGGTCACCTTATTTGCTAATCTATAGAATCTTTTTCTTCATCTAGAGTTCCTCCTTTGACCCATTTTCTCCCTAGCTTTTGCATATTAGGAAGAGCATCTAATTTCTTATTTTTTGTGACTGACTAATCTCACTTAGCATAATGTCCTCCAGTTCCATCCATTTCCCTGTAAATTATGTTATTGTGTTTTTCTTTATGGCTGAGTAAAATTCCATTGTGTACATATCCCATAGTTTTGTAATTCATTCATCTGTTAATAGACATATGGGCTGGTTCCATAGTTTGGCAATGGTAAATTGAGTAGCTATGGATATAGATACGCACACATTACTTTGGTAGTTTGGTTTTCATTCTTTTGGGTAGATAGCCAGGAGTGGTATTGCTGATCATATGGTAAGTTCATTCACATTCTTCTGGGGATCCTCCATACTGTTTTCCAAAGTGGTTGCACTAATTTGCAATCCCACCAACAATGTATTAGAGTTCCCATTTCTCTACATCCTTGTCAGCATTTGTTGTTGTGTTTTGAATGATTGCTATTCTCGTTGGAGTTAGGTGTAATCTCAGGGTAGTTTTGATTTGCATCTGATTGCTAATGATGCATTTATTAGCCATTTGAATTTCTTTCTTCATGAAGTAACTATTTAGTTCACTTGCCCATTTTTGATTGGGTTGCTTGTTTTCTTAGAGCTGAGTTTCTTGAGTTTTCTGTATATTCTAGATATTAGTCCTCTATCAGAAGAGTAGTTGGCAAAAATCTCCCGTTGTGTTGGCTTTTTGTTGAGGTCCTTGATAGTTTCCTTTGCATAAAGAAACTCTTCAGTTTCATGTAATTCCATGTATTGATTCTCCTTTTACTTTCTTGTGCCTTTGGAGTCTTGCTGAGAAAGTTTTTATCTGTGCCTATGTGTTGCAGTGTTGAATCCTCAAGGAGCCTCAAGGTCTCTGGTCTAATTTCTAAGTCTTGGATTCATCTTGAATTGACTCTTGATTAAAAAAAAATGGAAAAATCTAGGTATAAAATGTGAAAAAATGTAATATCCTGGATAATAACAAAAGTATAAAAGGAATGTATGTAATTGAGGATTTCATGTTAACTTAGAAAGTATATCAGATTTGGAAATTACTTGGGTTAAATACCCTAGTTTTATCATTGAATAAGTATATATTTTGAATATGTCAGATCAGGTTATTTTTCCTCACCTCAAAAATAAAGCAGGTCATAGGTTTGGTAATTATAGGAAAGTATTAATTATTACTTATTACAGCCAATATTTATTGAATTCTTACTGTGCACTAAGAAAATTCAAAATAATGTGTATATTACTAATTCACTATATGCAGCAACCCATAAAGGTTATATTATAATTATCTTGAGTTCATATGAGAAATCAACCACATATTAATTGGACAACATTTCTCACAAATTCCAGGAAGGCCAGACAAAACAAACATAAGTGGGGTGGTGGGTTACTTATTTTAACTGATATATTAAGTTACAATAAATTTAGTTTGTTATGGCTTGTAAGAATTTCTGGAATTTTGTGTATGTGCGTGTGTGTTGGGGAAATACCCAAAGGCATTCATCCTTTGAGCTACACCCTTAGCCCTAATTTATTTTCTTATTTTGTAATAGAGTCTTGCTAAGTTTCTGAGGCTGGCCTCACACCTATGATCTTTCTGTCAAAGTCTCCCAAGTACCGGGATTACATAAATGTACCAACATGTCTAGCTAGAAATTGTGGAATGACTGTTCAAGAAAAATAACTGTCTGAATGATTGCTTTGTTTAATTTTTGTTTATTTTTCTTCATTTTTTGTAATTTATTTTCTATTTCATCCTTAATATCCCTGTGTTTTATTATAAATTACTTCTATTTTGTCAAGCAGCAATAGCATACATTATAAAAAAAAAAAAACTCTGCAAATAAAAGTTGGCTTTGAAATGGAAGAACAAACATCGACAAATCTTGCTACCTTAATGAACATATAGGAATTAGGCCCCTAGTTTGTGTATCTGAATACATCTAATTGGATCTAATATTTAGAAGTTAATTCTATAGAAGGGCTCATGTCTATGATCCCAGTCCTTGAAGGACTGAGATAACAGGTTCAAGGCCAGTGTGTATAGTAACTTAGTAGTACGTTGTTTCAAAATAAAAATAAAATATGGCTGGGGATCTAGCTGAGAGATTGTGTATTCCTTGATTCCATTCAATCCTCAGTAACACACACACACACACACACACACACACACACACACTTTATTTCTACAGGAAAAAAATATTTCTTCAGTTTCATATATTCTTTTTCTTTTTTATTTTTTTGTAGAGTTTGAGATCAAACCCAAGAAATTTTATATGCCAAGTAAACCTGTACCACTGAATTACGAATTTAACCACACAGTCTAAGTAGAGCTATAGGGTTCTTCAGATATTTTCTAGTCTGTGTAGCTAAGAATTATGGTGTTATAAGTTCAATTCATAATAAATTCTAGGAAAATCATTCAATAAGATAAAGGAATTTTATTAAAAATTAACCAATAAGCATTACTCATTTCCTGTTTTTTGAAAAGCAGATATATACAATTCTTATTATTTGACCCTGCTGTTTGTCTACTGAAGCATTCTTGGTAGTTAATAGATTTGTTTTAATATTAAAATATGCTGAATTTTTCATCAGATCTAATGTAGATTATGTAATTTTTAGATAGTCATTGACTTTATATTTCTAAGTTATTTTTAAAATAAAACAATATTTACATTTTAAGACATGAAGTCTTATTTTTGCAAGCAGTACATTATCAGGGTTATAAATCTGATTAAGGATGTAGAACAAAATCAATTTATAAATATATAAAAATAATTTATGAATGAAAATATTTCCTTTTTTAATAAAACTACAAAAAGTCATAATAGCATAGATCACCATAATCATAGTTTTCCTAAATCCAGTCAATTTAGATTTTCCTATCTATTCCATTCATTTATGATTCAGACTCATGCTACTTACGGCAATAAACAATGGAAAACAGTTTCCCAATTTGTGATTCATTCATATCTCTTAATTTATGACAGTCATTTTCTTTTTAAACATGTTCTCTGTGAACTGAGACCAGACTGTGCAATGTCTTTTATTTGTAAATCCTACTTTTGACCCACTTCTCTTCAGCATAGCCTATTAAAGACAAAAAATATATTTGATAGATAAGGGAAATCTCAGGTTCATGCACAGCTGTCATTGTTCCTTAGAGCATTACTTTACAAAACCATCTTTCTGGTAAAATATCTCCTTAGTAAAGGCTGCCTGCCAGGAGAGCAACTGTTATGAAAGTAATCAAATACTTTTAATTAAAAAAATCTAAACACCTTAAATTATTTTCCCTCATGACCTCAATTCCTGAGAGGCTTTCATTTTCATCTATTTCTGTATTGCTTTGACATAATTAGAGCAAAGTATCACAGATGTTGGGGAGAATTACCAAAAAAAAAAAAAAAATCAACTTGGGCTGAGGTTTACCAGATGTCTAAATCACCCATTGTGAATTATTAGCAATTAAAAAAAAATTATTATGGGAACATAGCTGTACCTCAAGAGGTATACAAACTAATCTAAATAACTACTCCTTGAGTATATATGAACTCAGTATGATTGAGTTTCAACTTATAAATAACTACCATGAGTAAAATCCAGATTATTTCATAAAATCTTTAAAACATGTACATAATAAGCATTATAGTTAAGTCTCAGATCCAAAGTGTGTGACCTCTGGGGAATAATAAATAGCTGAGATATTTCAACCTGCAAGAGTGTGAAATTTCATGAAACTGCCATTCATATCTTATGATGCCTCATTGACTATGTTTGAGAAATTAATGGGTTTTATGAGGAAAAGCAAAAATGCCTTACTTTTAAATATCCAGATTTGGAAAGAGATTAAACAGAATGTTTTGCATAAAACAATGTGGATTAAAAGCTCAATTAATTTAATCAGTTATCTGAGTGTCAAATAATTTGCCAATGAAATTTTATGTAGGCGTAAACTTGCCCTGAGTATGCCATTTTCCAATAAGAAATAAAAAGCTGTTTATGCCATCTGGAATTCTGGACAGGGACAGGGTTTCAGTGATTACATCAGCAATACAGTGCCAGTTTCAAAGATTAAGTATTCCAGAGGAAGAAAAAAGTTCCAGTTTCAAAGATTAAGTATTCCAGAGGAAGAAAAAGGAAAAATAAAATCCATAAGATTACAGTATATCACCATAAACTCATGTTAGTGACAGATAAAAACTTTTAACATTATAAAGTAACTTACATGTACACAAGCTAGAATCAGCAAGGTCTTAGAAAGGTAAGAGTTTGATGATGGGCATGGTAGAACTTGGAAAGATACAAATCCGAGAGAAGTTTGTTTAGTCTAACAGAGAAACACATTACTCTGAAAGACTACTAAGAATACAAAATGAATTCACCAAACATCAAATTTGTGATGCTAATCAGATAGACTATGTACTCAAGCCCTCTTCATCCCTGGTCTGGCTTCTTTCAACAGCCTCTTACCTATTCCCTGCACCTGCATTTCTCACATTGATTTATTTTTCAAGATGTTTTGAGAATTATTATTGTAAAATGTAAATCTGACTATATCACCTCAGGCATTCTGGTTTCCATGGACATAAAGAACAAAGTCAGAATCCTTAAAATTATCAGAACATTTAGGACATACCCCAGACAGGCAATATTTGTCTCACCAAAGCATCATTTTTCAAGCAATTATGTATTTTTTTTTCTTCTTAGCCTACTTTCAATCTAATCCTACTCCACTTTGCTCTTGTAAATGTTTATGATTTTCTAAAATATTCTTAGATCCCACCCAGCAGAGATCCCTACTCTATTTTCTTTTCTTTCCCCTAATGGCGATTTTGTGCTTTCTTTAAAAGTTTATATTAGTTTTGCACTTAGAGGTGGTTGATTGAATATCACATTTATGTTCACATTCTCATCTCCACACAAATTTGAACTTATAAACACCAGAAAAAATAATAATTAAAAGCAAAACAGAACAAACAACAACAATGACAAAACGTAGCAGACAAAAGATGTCACTGGGGAAATGGAAATCAGGAGGGAGAATAGTAACTTAACAAAGCAGAGAAAGTTTACTTTAGATTGTTTAGAGAAAGAAATAGATGCCAAAAAGAAATTTCAACGTTTGTTATCTGTCTGTCTAGACACTGCAAATTTCAAAGCTTTACATTTAACAATACATAACTAAACTTAAATAGTCACAACATACAACCTATTAGGCTGGTATCAATCAGCATTATTACTGCTGCAATATAAAACACCTGGCCAGCACAATTTAGGAAAGGAAGATTTATTTGCTCATAGTTTTGGAGATTCAAGAGGTTCAGTCTGTGTTAGGCCAGGAAAACACTGTGGACCACAGGGCATGATGTGAAGAGCAGAGAGATAGTAAAAGGGATCTGCTCTCACATCAGAGAGGCCAGAAGCAAGAGAGAAGGCAAAGGGAGAGGAACCATAAAAATCCCCAAGGCTATGCCCCAAGGATCTCTCTTCAGCAACCTAGTCTTGCCTCCAAAATGTCTGCCTTGTCTCTATGAGGTCTCAGGGCACATTCTAGATCCTAACTATCACAAGAATTAACTGATGATTTTTAAATGAGCAAATGTTTTAACAATTATCTTGTTATATATTGAAATCATTATTTCTAAAATTTATTCTATAATTTGGTTTGTGAAATGTTTTATTTAATACTTCTAATTTCCTGACATATATATTATTTATTATATCATATAACAGACAAGGAAACTATTTCTCATTTCTCAGAAAGGTTAAATAGTTACAGTGTGTTGTTGTTGTTGTTGTTGTTGTTGTTGTTGTTGTTGTTGTTTTGGGTGGTACTGGGGTTCCTGGAAGCCCTTCTACCTCTGGGATACACTCCCAGACTTCTTATTTTTACATTTTTATTTGGAAACAGGGTCTCCTAAGCCAGCGCACCCGGCTGGCCTCGAACCTGCGCGATCCTCCTGTCTCTGCCTCCCAAGCGTGGGGATTACAAGCGTGCGCCACCAAGCGCCCGGCGCTACAAGGTGGTTCTAACCTGGCTCTGGACAGGGATGTTAAGAGAAGTCTGAACCAATAGTCTGTGAATTTATACTGTCTTCATGTTAAATTGAAAGAAAATTTGAGAAAACTGAATCATATGTATACCTATGTATCCCAATTTGATGAAAAAAAAATGTCAGTGGCTAGAAATTATAGAAGGATATATTAAAATTCAAATAAGGAAGGCATTAATAGCTATATGATGTCGTAACAGAATCAGCTAAATTTTGAGGTACTGAGCATGCTCTTGCTAAAAGTGTTTAAGAGAAATATTTCATTAACATTATAGATGTAATTTAAACATAGCGAAAGATGAAGCAAAATCAGATTGAAATAGATCCACATCTTCCCAAGTGATGTCATAGTTCATTTGATTTCTACTTCCTAGAGCGGCTTCCCAATCTTACTCCATCTAGTAAAACCATTATAATTCCTCAATATCTATCTAAAAGCCACCTGACTGGTAAAGAATTTCTCCGTAATCCAAAACAGAAATGACCTTTTCTCTTTAGCACTACTACTTCTCTGGTAGGACTTATTATACCTACTTGCATTAGAGATGTTTGATCACAGATCTGCTGTCAAACTCTGTTCTGATTGCCAGAATTGTTTTAACACCTGTGAGTCCTTTAAACCTAACAGATGCTCAGCAAACATGTACTAAATCAAAAGTTAAATTAACATCATGAACCAGAATACACCCATTCAACCTACACAAAAGGATCATTAAATAAAATATGAGTAAATGTGCCAAAATAATGTCCAATATTCTATGTAATAAATGTGTAATGATAATTTTAAAAAAGAACTTTCAAAAGCACAGAGTTTTAACCTCATTTTTAGAAATTTTAAAATGTTTTTATTCAAAGAATGATTCAATCTCATAAATGCAGTTTGTCTAAGTACTGCATTTATTTTCTGTTACTGCTGAAAATGACCATAGTAGCTTAACTATTACAAATATAATATTTTAGGTGTCTGTGAATCAGAGACCCAGTGTGGATTTCAGTGAACTAAAATCCAGGATAACAGAAAGGTCAACAACAATTTCATGAAGTGTTGATGAAGGCAGGGCTTCATTCTTTCCTGGAGGATCTATGAGAAAAATGTCCTGCTTTATTGAGGTAGTGGTCAGATTTCAGCTTCTTGTGGTTATAGAAGGCAAGCTTTCCTAGGGTCTCATCAATGCACTTTGAGGACTTTTCTCAGCTTCTCCACACTTCTTTGACTTGTAGTCTTTTTCCTTTATCTTGAGAGCCAGAAATTGTAGGCCTTATAAGTCTTTTTTTTTTTTTTTTTTTTTTTTGGTCAAATCTGATCCCTCCCACCAATTTTATACCTCCCTATTCTTTGATAAGTGTTTTTATGATTATACCAGGTCTACCTGGGTATTGCAGAATAATGTTTCTTTTTTTTTTAAACTTGATTTTACTTTATTATTACTTTTTGTAACAGTGGGAATTGAACCCCTTACCTCCAAGCTATACCCCAGCCCTATGTTTCTTTATTCTTTATTTTGAAAGAGGGTCTCACTGGGTTGCAAAGGGACTCACTAAGTAGTTGAAGCTGTTCATGAATCTGGATCCTCCTGACTCAGCCTCCCAAATGCTGGGATTACAGCCTGTGCCACCAAGACCAAGCCTGGTTTCTCCCTTTCTTAACATCAACTGATTAGCAACCCTTACCTTCACCTGCCACTTCAATTCTCTTTTACCATATGCTATAGTCAGATATAAAATGTCTCCTAAAGAGCTTATGTATTAAGGTCCAGAGTTGATGTAATTAAGTTATGAGGGTTGTAATTTGATCAGCAGATAAATCCATTGTGATGGATTTACCTTGACCTGAGTAGCAATTGAGGCAATGGGATGTGGCTGGAGAAGATGGGTCCCTGAGGGTGTGGCCTTGGGGATTGTGCTTTTGTTTCCCAATCTTCTTCTTAGTTGTTTGGTTACCTATGTGATATGAAAGCAGAGGCTTTGATCTCTCTGCCTTTCTGCTTTCCAAGGTCATGCCCTAAACTCTATAGATTCTGGCCTTTAAGTTGTATGGTCAGTTTTTTTTGTTGTTGTTTTTTTGTTTTTTTTGTTTTTGTTTTTGTTTTTGATTAAGCAATGAGAATCTTGATTGTGACACCATATACACTAACATATTTACACAAATTCCAGGTATTAGGAGTTGGGAATCTTCGGGAGATCATTATTCTACTTGCCAAAATAAAAGTGTTTTTTTTACCTAATTTTAGAAATACCAAATGATGGTTATTCAGTGAATGTTATAATTTTGTAACTCTCTAGAGCTTAACCATTATCTATCAACCTTAGAACTTACTAAAATAGAATATCATTATATACCTTTACTACTATTTCTAGAAATAACAGAGGAGTATTTGAGATTTTTGGATAATATTTGGAATGTTTGAAATAACATTTGGAATTTGTGTCATACACCTAATGACCAATTATCATTATGAAAAATTTTAATTTTTAGAACACATCTCATTTTTAGAAAAAAATACTTAATCTTTGAAAGTAGTCATAAGAGTGATTCTAATAGTTTATTATAAATAAAGAACATGGGATTTATATCAGCTGCTTTGCTGATGTTTATTTGGACTACATTTTTAACTAGATATTTGCATTTGTCATATATTTTAGGTACTTTAATATACTGTAAGCAAAATTAAATGAACCTAGAAATAATATAGATCTGTAGAGTGGACAGAAAGAAATAAATTTAAGCAATGGAAACATCAATAAAGAAGCATAGACAAAGATCTCAAAAATACTTCAAATACATCAACATATGCCTTGTATTAGATAGTTTTTAGTAAACATTTAGATGATATTCTAACTTAAGAGCAAAGTTAAAACAAAGATTCAGAATAAATTATCTTCGGTTTTCTGGTTATTTGAACACCTTATTCAAAAATTATTTTCCTCATGTCTGTGGTCACAAAGTTAAGGAGAAAAAGTTTAATGTTTTCAAGGAAGAGGAAATAACAAACTTCTACTAGCCAGGCATTTCTATCTCATTAAAGTCATGATATTTTTAAATTCTATGTTTCAGCATATTTTTGAGCATCAATTATTGAATCTTCAGTATACCTCAGTAAGATGGATTCTATTATAAACCCAATTTATAGATGAGAAACAAACCAGGGTTCATTTCTGAGATTTATAAAATGTCACACTACCTTTTAAACAGCAGATGAGAAATTTCAGCAATGCAGTAGAAACTTAAGAGTTCTCTTAACTTCTATGTACTAAGTCATTCATTTATGTGTGTGTGCAGGGAGGGGGTTGGTTGGTACTGGGCAGGGACCCTATGGGTATCTTATCTCTGAGCTACACTCCCAGCCCAATTTTGTTTTTTATCATTCTGAAATGGGGTTTTACTAATTAGCTGAGGCTGGCCTCCAACCTTTGATTCTCGTATCTTAATTTTCCAGGTACTAAGATTACAATCATGTGCCACCATGCCTGGTGCACCAAGTTCTTTTAATCTCTTAATGCCTTTCAATTATTTTCTAGATTGTTTAATGATGAGTCAATGGCCCACAACAGAATGGCCAGAATCTCATAGCTGGTGGAGCTTGGACCCAACATTAATCCTCTTTGTCTGCAAAGAAAATGTTGTTTCTATTAAGTCACCATATACCCAGTAGATAAATAAATACTTTGGCAATGATGAAGCAAAGAAAGAGAAGATTACATGCCATGAAAGGGGTCCAGATCACATTAAAACCACCATGAATTACAGATTCATTACACAATATCTTCACCCACAAATGTGAGTTGTGTCTAGCATTGTGGTATGTAGGCAACTCCCTTTGTCATGTTACATTGCATCCATACGGCATGTAGATGCACACCTTTGTTTAACAGAGTCTGAGCTGATGGATTCTGAAATGTTTGCTGAATGTTTTATCATCACAACTAGACTCACAGCCCATCACTTGAGGTTTGGTTTCTAAAGATATTGTTCTCCTCTGATTACACACTTAAAATTAGGAAAGATAATATTCCCAATACAAATTTCAAATGTCTTTTTCCCCCTTGCTTCAACAATCATATTTAATTGATTGAACAAAGAAGTATTCTATTTCAAAAGCAATTTTCTATCACAGGGAGAAAACATGGATATAGTTTACCTTTCTCTGAAAGTAGAATTAGAATTAATATAAAGTGATCTGTGGTTTCTTATGACAAAAAAGTAAACAAGGATGTCTATGATCTAAAACTCTACATAATAGAAGAGTCAGTCAAAGTGAGATTGGAAGGAATAAAGACAATATTAAAATGTGGTCTCACAAGTGACATTCCACATCAACTAATGTTATTATCATCTCAGTGTGAAACTCCCTCACATTCAAAACACTGAGATACAGTTTAGAAGCCTGGACATTAAAGATATTAGAATTATAATTGTTTTCTTTGTATACTTAGGTTAACCACATGGATTTCATTTTAATTAATTAAAATACTATGAAAACCAAACATTTAAAATCCATCTAACTCACTTTTCTAATCTGCATCATAAAAGAATTAGTATGAATAAGAATTCTGAAGTCATTTGTGAAGTCATTTATAACCTTTATGTATTTCCTATTCTCCTGATTAAATTACATGTCTGAGTGATTCTTAATTATATTTTGCCAAATGATTTGAAAGCTTTCTATCTTAAGGTCTGTTAGTAAACAAATGAAAGTGAAACATAGAATATGTCCGATATAATTCATAGAATGTAAAAGCTTGGTCACTGTCCCAGCATCCTCGTAGTACAAATGGTTACTACCAATAATAAAGTCAACTCTGGCAAAAGATTATCTTGGCAAACGGAAGACTCAGGATAGATTTATTGTAGACATCTCCTTGGAATTTATGCTCCATACAGATTATCTTCTATTAACTGGTGAGCTTGAACCTTGAAAGGAGTTTCAAGTTTCAGATAAGTTACACACATCACTGAACATTACGTCTGCCACCTGGTAATGGATAATATAAATACAGCACATTTATGCAGCAGGGAAGGGAAACTGCTTCTATAGCCAATTCTCAATTATTCGGGGTAATGGGGGAAAACCTCTGAGTGGTTCTCCATAAATACAGATAATTGGCAGAATATGTAAATTAGGTCCCATTTCACAATGTTTATGAACATTTTGGCTGAACAGTGATAAAAGAAGAAATGAAGAAATATTAAAGCTTTATAATTATTATGAAGTATTTGACAGATCCACTCTTGTCTGGTTTTCCTCCCATCTCTCAGACTTGTCCTTCTCCATCTCTCTCTCTTGTCCACTCTCAAAAGGCACTGATTCCTCTAGGTTGTACAATCAGCTTTATCCTTTTTTATTGGATACACAATTTTTTTTTCTGGTCCATCTCACACACTATAATGAATACAGATAGCAAGATGTTTAATACATATTGGGTGAGTAAATAAACTGCTAAGATACTCTGTCATGTTTTAATTTAATTAAATGTACACTATATTTTGGATGAGGTTTACAAGCATATATGTGTGTCAGCATTATCTATTATCTATGGAGTTTTGTTTTGGGGATTGAACCCAAAAGCCTTCCACCTCTGAGCTACACCCTCAACCCTATTCTTTTTTTTTTTTTTAAACAGAATATTTCTAAGTAGCTGAATCTGGCCTTGAATCTTTTATCCTTCTGTCTTAGCCTCCTAAGTCATGGGATTATGGGCATGTGCCACCACACCTGGCTTAGAGTTTTATTTTAATACAGATATCCAAGCCATTCCCACACCTGAGATTTTAGAATCTTGACAATGAGTAAGATAAATAAAAAGAGAAACCTCATTAAAAAAAAAAAAGTAACTAACCAAACATACACATAAACAAAGACAAACCAGGAGTAAAATAAATCCTGCATGTTGGTGAATATCCATGCAGTTCCAGAGCTCTAACAATGTTCTTTTCAGTTTTACATTCCACAATTTAAGTCATGCATGGCTAAATACAGCCCAAACATATTATATGGAAAATTCCAAAATTAAACGACTTATGCTTTTCCTCCTTTTTTGTTTTTTGTTTTTTTGCACTGGTAAATGAATCCAGAGGCATTCTATCATTTAGCTATATCACAAAGCCCTTTTTAAATTTTTTTTTTTTGAAACAAGGTTTAGCTTAGTTGCTGAGGTTGGCATTGAACCTGTGATCCTACTGTCTCAGTCTTCCAAAAACTGGGATCACAAGTGTTTACCACTATGCCTGGCAATTTATTAGTTTTAAACTGCACATTTCTCTAAGTATTTTGAGAACATCTCATTCTATCCTTCTGTCCCACCGAGGATGCAAGGTTGTGAGTCATTCCTTTATTCAACATGTGCATGCTGTGTATGCTATCCTCCCATTAGTCATTTACTAGCTATCCCCATTATCATCAGATCAACAGATTAGTTATAAAGCTATCACTGTGATTAGGTCTAATCAACCCTTATTATACTTAAAAATAATCTCAAAATCTAAAGGCTAAGACAGGAGGATCCAGGTTCACAGACAGCCTCATCTACTTAGTGAGGCCCTCCACAACTTAGTGAGACCGTGTTTTTTAAAAAAAAATTATTAAATTGGGTTGGGAGTATAACTCAGAGGTAGAATGCCCCTGGGTTCAATTCCCAGCACCACAAATCATCATCTTCATCATAATCATCATCATCTCAAAGTTTAAGCAGTGATGCTGGCAGTACACTTTATTTTTGAATATTTATAGAGTGTTTCTTTTAAGCAGAAAACAGAAACATCTTGACTTAATAAAGAAAAGCATTGTTTTCTGTGATTGCTAAGGTCTGTGGTTAGATGAACCTTTTCTACTTGATCTTACCCAAAGGCCAAGAAGTGGTAAGATAAATCTTCTATCCATAAATTTTCAAAGATAAAAAATAAAATTATTGGCATTGTTAAAATTATTCTATTGTATTACTATTGTTAATATCATACTATGCCTAATTTAGATATTAAAATATCTCACAAAATATATGGGTTGAATAAAAGCATAGTATATAGAATTTAGTACTTCCTGATCAGAAATCCATTGAGGTGTCTTGAAACTTAATTCCTAAGGATGAGCGGTAGCTATTAGAATCATATCTTGTGTCTAAATCTGATAGGACACAACTAATAATAGTAAAATAATGTCTAATATTGCAAAGGATCTACTAAGAAGCAGGTTCTGAACTATTCATTTTATATATCTTATTTCATTTCATTCTCTCCACAATATATATGAGAAGTGATAGATGACCCATGGTTACAGAAATTTTGTTTTAGAACCTTGATTCAAACTCATGCCATTCGATGCCTTACCTTAGACTGAATGCATGGCCACCTTCTCTTTGCTGCTTTTTTACTACTGTTCTCCCCACATACATTTGATTCTAAGTATACATATTGCCCCCTCTTTTTCCAAGACACCCAAGAGAAAGCTCCATTTGTGATACTTTTATCATTTCTTTCATTCCCTTTTTGTACAGAGTAGGACGGATCCTTAGTCCAAACAAACTCCAGGAAAAAATCAATTTTTCAAATTTCAGTTGCCCCATTATGAAGGAAGCTATTGGTACTCGCATATGTTTCCTCTTACTCACCATTTCTGAACGTTTCTCCAATATTCATCTGAAAGCATGTGTGGTTTTATATTTGGCTTCTTACAGCAGGTCAGATGAGCCTGATAGTATTATCTTCTACAACAGCCTAATCAATGGCTGACACTGAGAGGATGAAGACCCCAGATTTCTTTCCTCTTCATGAGATCAACTTGGAAGCATGTTTTAGACTGCCCCTAGAGTTCACCAGTGAACTCTATTAAACCACAACCGCCCAACCCTCCCCCCTTTTCCTGTGTTGCTTTCCCATTATTCCATTGCTGGTGCTTCCTGGGATCATCTCAAATCTCAAATTAAACATTTGCATTCAATTCTTTATTTCAGAGTCTGCTTTTGGGGAGACTGTCTCTAATACCTGGCATACATTCCTGAGCCTTCCTCCTTCTGTTTTCCTTCAACTCCAGAATCCTCATTGTTTGGATGGAATTTATGATATTTGTTCTGTAAGTCCTCATAGAGGGCTCAGGATTTTTTTATTTTTTTATTTTTAAAATAGACTATTTCTTGACCTCTCTTAATTGCCTCTCTTCATGTGTCTGTTATTCTTGTGGGCCCACTAGTTCATGTAGTCAGTATAGCTGGGAGGTCTGTGCCAGTCTCCTCTTGGGTAAGTGGTTTGTTGTGACTCTACTTTAAAGTTAGATGTTCTATTACCCCGCATCACTGACCAGGTAACTGTTATCCATGCTTTGAGTCCTTTGTGATTTCCAGAAAATTGGCTCAAGGGAAATAGTCTCTGTAAGTAAAGATTATATCTCTGTTTTCCCAGTGGCTCATCAGAGGATGAGATTTAATGCTATTTCAAACTCCCATTTCAAATTTGTGTTTCCAGCCTGTCATAAAAGGCATTTTAAAAAAAATCTGTGGTTCTTGGGAGCTCAACTAAAAAAAATATATATATTCTGAATGTAGTGTCTTAACCTGCAATTTCTACTTTAAATAAATAAATTTGTATGCATGTACGTACAGTAAACACACACACACACACACACACACACACACACACACACACACTGTCTCAAACTGTGTCCAACTCATTTGGTTTAATTTAGTATCTAGATAAAATGCCTGAAAATTATTTTTTTGTGTGGCTTAATATTGGTTCTTCAATCTTTCATACTGAATCTGTTTGTCTTTCTACAAATTACATTTCTCACTATTCTTTTCATGGGATTCCTGTTGGGCAAATATAATCTTTTCAATAGAAGATAAACATTTCACAATTCTTCGTAATAATTCTTTGTAATAATACCACTCTCATTTCCATATCCTCTAAGCCACTTAAACAGCATCAGTTTATTAACCAAGCAATTTATCAATATTTATTCATGATGCCAATGGCAGACTTCTTGTCATAAATAATTATTGAGGTAATAAATAGTTTTATTATTAAAACCTGATGACAAGAGCAGAGTGATTACCCTGATAAAGACTGATGACAGGTCTTCGTATCTGACGCGACACTCAGAACACTGTGCAGATTGAATCTAAGGCCTCCTGCATGGATAATAAATTGTTATTTCAGAGAATAAAATGATTGATACATTTGCTTGCTGTGGAGAAAGCATTGGGGAGAAGATCCTACTCCCTAACTTATTTAAACAGGCTAGGGTAAAATTTTCTTTCCTTGTGACAAATTTAACTTTCCAAGAAAATGACAGCTCTTTGGCAGAGATATGAGCAGAGAAGCCTTCTGTTTTAGAAGCTTCTAAGAGTCGAGTTCCTTTTGGAATACCTCTGGATGTTCTCTCACCTCAGCAGTGCCCCCAGCCAGTGGCACCTGGAGCAGAGGTGAGAAGATGGCAGGGGATGAGACATGAGCCACCATGGCTAACCCAACAAGGAGATAAATGAACTCTGAAGAGACCACTGACTCTTGCCCTGCCTGACTCCATGTGTGAGCACATTGAATTTTTTTTTCTTTCCTTTTAGTGTGATCTTACCTTTATGGCAAACTAGCTTTGGAGACCATGCATTTTTTTTTTTTCAGGTCTAGGGATGGAAGCCAGGGGCACTCGACCTCTGAGATATAGCGCTGCCATATTTTTTATTCTTTATTTTGAAACAGGGTCCCACTAAGTTGCAGAGGGCCTCACTAAGTAGCTCAGGCTGTCTGTGAACCATGATCCTCCCATCTCCACTTCCCGAATGCTGGGATTACAAGCGTGTGCCACCACACCTGGCTGAGACCATGCATTTTTTGACAGTCTGGGAAATGACTATGTTGGGAAGAAGACCAGAAGGTTGAGAAAAAATTGAAGTGTATGTCCTATCCATTTGTAAATATTTCATTTGTATCTGCTATTACTACAAATTAAAATTCAATGAAAAATATTATGAAAATCCCCTCAAAAGGAATACTTAATAATTAAAATGCCTTTTCTTTCTTTGTTCAATTTATTTGTGCTAAAAAGGGTAAGGAAAAGTGACAAATAGATAATTAGAAATGTCACACAACAATGGCAAAGGTGAACAGATATCAGAGAATTATATTTGCCAATTTGTATTTTAAGCAAACAATTGAATATCAAGTATGATGTATATTTAATAGTTTGGGAACAATACTAAATAAAATGTTTACTTGTGAAATATAATTTTCCATCTTTGAGGTCTGAATGTATTAAATATCTTCATTCTTCACTGTTTGCATTTAACAATGAAACTGGAACAATTTCTAAAAATTATTTTCATGAAAACGATTTATTTTTAGATTTCCATGGTTGAATTTTATATGAAAACATAAGTTATATTATCTTCATATGATTGGAAAACTTTTTTTTATTTTTAATAACTTTGTTTTCTGGAATCTGGGCCTAACAAAAAAGAATACTTCATAACTCAATTATTTTAATATGGCTTAAAATTATGTTCAATGTACCTGTAAAATTCTTTAGATATCTTTTGCTTCTTTTTTCTCATAGTTTGATATTTTCTTGCAGATACTCATTTTAAAAACATTTGCATTAGTTTAAAAACAATGTTGTTGCAATGTAATATTTGTAATTGCCAAATTTCTATATTTACAGCACAAAGAAGGAACTATGGGATCACAAAGGAGAGGTTTTAGTTTTCTCTGGTATGTATTTAATTCTCTAAGATAGGAAATTTATGACATTCAAATTCTGACAGTTGTTATTAAATTAGATTCAATTAACATTTTAGCAACTCAATGGGATATATTATGCTTTTCAGGGAAAAGCCACGGTTTAAAATATATTCTCTCTATATAAAAATTATATAACTGCTTGAAGGCCTAATGGATAAACCAAGAGTTACTTTAGTTAATAGATAAATCAATGGGTAGCAAACATCTATGCATATTCTGCAGAAAGGTAAGAAATGGCTGATAGCTCAGCTAAGCAGAGCTTTCTCCTATTAATCCAGGGGATACTCACTAACAATACTTGAATACCAGCCATTACAGGGGCATCAATGAGATAGACATTCAAAAGGTGGGTATATTGACTGCCAATTTGCCAAACCATAATGTCAAAAGTACAAAAAAAAAAATGTTCAGAAGAAGCAACTGCATTCTAAGAGCTAGAGAGGAAATAGACATGAAAACAGAGAACAAGACACATGTTAATATTATTGTGACAGAGGTTGGAAGAAAAAAAATAGATCAATAATTACATCTTAAAGAGAAGCATTTTTATGGAAAATATATGCTTAAGGGTTTTTATATAAGGTTTGGGGTATATCTGGACCAAGTAGCTAGATTGAAAATGTGAAATAAGATGAATAAAAAAACAGAGAAGCTACTTTTCTTTAAGTAAAAAACACATTCATTTTGGGAATATCATAGAACTGTCAGTGAAACCCAGAACTGCATTTTAGGCCTGATTTTTATTTTCAATTACATTTTGAAACTGTAATATGTTACTACCACCATTGAGCCTAATGAGCAAATGGTGATTCAATGAGATGGGGATATTTCTTCAAATTCAGTGCTGCCTTAATAGATGGGCACATCCTTTATCCTACACTGTGCTGCCTACAGATGCAGTGGTCCCTAAACAAAGAAACAGACCCATAGAGTGTCACTCTGGAAACCAAGTGGTATTTAGGTCCTATTGAGGAGAACACAAGATGTGTTGGACACATAGGGTGAGGGAGTAGACAAAATAGGAAATCTACTTGTAAATGCAATTACAACAATAGAGTGGAGAATTACCCTTCCCAAACTGGCTTTTAATATATCGTGATTGAACATCTTTTTCTGGCTAAAACCACAACCTTTAGTATAGAAATAAAAAAAAAATATTCAAACATTACTTTAGGCCTGCTTCTTCAAAGCCAGAACAGAAGAATGAAAACTAAATGAAGAATGAAATCTAAATTGGGCATATTAAATATTTCTGTCCAGGTCTTTGATCTGAAGGCACTGATTCAAAGGAGAAAAGCTGTTTCTAAATCACTTTGGAAAGCATGAAAATGACCTCACTGTCTAGTGCCAGCAGGGTCTGTGCTGGTGTGCTGGCACTTTAAGTGGTGACAACTAGTCCTTTTATAAAACATTATTTGGCTGCTATCTGATGATCAAGCCCTCTTCGGTCTCTGTCCATTCCCCAAGCCTTACTTGCTGGCCTTTGTCAAGAGGTGATCTATGCCCTGTCTAACCAATCAATTTCATTGACCCTTACGTTATTCAGAATCAAACATTTCTTACCAAAACCTTGACTAGCAAATTCGATTTTATAATGCAAATATGTCACCATAATTCTCCCACTCCATAAACAGCACATTTTTTCTCCGTGGTGAAAATTTGGTTCAAGAAACTTTGTAATAAATACCAACAGCATCGTATCTTCAAAAATAATGTGTTATTATAACAAAGGTGAGCAAAGTCTTTCTGCTTGTTTTCTGCTGGTTCATTCAATTTATATGGGCTGAGAGCTTCTGTGCTGTAGGTAATGTGCAGAAGCACAAGGAATCCAATGCACAGACTCTATGTTTATAAGGCTGTTGACAAAGGACTCAAAATCCAATTTCTAGCCAAGGCTTATTCAGAGGCCATAATCACACATTTGTTATCATCTTTCTTTTAAAAGCTTAAACCCAAGCTCATATGTACAGAGTTCTGTGGAACAGGACAATAGATTACATTCAAATGCTATAGGGTTTTTGGTGACTTGCTTTTATAGATAATTATTATTGGTACAGTTTTTATGGCCATTGCAACCCTATGATCTGAGCAAAAATAGAGAGTAATGCACTTATATTCTCTTGGTCTTTTCAGCAAACCTAATGACCCTTCATCTGAAGACATCACCTGTCTGGGCTACTTTGCTCTTATATGTAGTCATAACTTTCTTTAAACATTGAAATCTAGGGAGACTACCTCATTCTTCATGATTTGTCACTTTTATTTAGAAAACATAAACAAGACTAACATGATACTACTGTTTCCCTCTTTTCCCTGGTTGCCAGGTAGATAAAGTGAGCTTTATACTCGGTTAGAGTATTTGTAAGAAGAAAAAATAAAAAGCAATTCAAATGTCTAGAGTAATGGCAAAACCATATTAATTCCTACATCATTAAATATAGTGTAGTTATTAAAATATATTTTTGTGTGAAAAACCTGTTTCTATTAAGCTATATTGTCACTGTGCCCTTAAGCAGTTTAAATATATTTGGACTGTGTTTTTACTATTATTACAAGAGCTTAAAAACTATATTCAGATACAGGTGTTTTATAATGATACGGTTTTGTTTGTTTTTTACCTATGACCATTAAAACTCTATAGTGATAAATAACAACTTATTTCTGTAATCTCTGTTCTTAGTGTTCCAGGGTCAAGGGATTAAAAAAATACTTATTAACTGCATGAAAACACGGACACAATATACTTGCCCCACAGAGAGAACGATATAAAAAATTATGTTACCAACATACCATAGAAAACTATAAAGGCATATATATATATATATATATATACATATATATATATATATTAGTAAAATACATAGAAATATAAGATATATTCTTATTTTTAGCTAAGTTATAGAAGCGTATGTATATTTTTCTATTGCTGTGATTCATATAAATTGCATTGATCTAATGGAGAGCTCTGCACTAATGTCGACAAATATGAGATATAAATTATATTTCCTCAGCTGACACAGAGCGCAGAGCTCAGAATCCACCTTCTGATTATTACAGAAATTAAGCAGAAGCCTGTCTGAGTCCTCCAATCTCTCTGTGACACCATAGGAATTTCTGTCTCTTGTCTCTGAAGCAGGAAGGTCTTCATCCTTGTTCATGTTTATGTCAGTGTAGAGGCTATGAATATAAGTATCTCAAATACTACTGTGTGTTCTCAAAAGTCAAAAAGTGACTCTTATTTTTTTATTTTTTATTTTCAGGGGACCCTTAGCCACTGTTAATGGTCACAATAGGCTTTACTATTTCAAATTGTACAGACACCCAGGAAAGAAGATATAGATCCTACCTGTAACCATAGCTTTTGCTTGTTGAAATCCACCAGAAAAGCCAGAGGAAAATCTAGAATGAAGCATGAACTATCTGCTAGTACAATAACTTTCCTTATCTGTGGAGCACATATCTCATATCCCATGTGGAGCATACATCTAGTGGATGTCTAATACTGAGGAAAATACAAAACTATAACTCAAAAGTAGGCCCAGTGAGAAATTAACAATAACTAATAACAACAAAACAATTATAACAATGCACTGTAATAATATTATATTGAAACGGGGACGGGGTTTCTTGAGAAGAAACTCGGCATTTCCTTACTGGATTCTTGTCTGCGGTGAGCGAAGAATGACACCTGCAGATGGCAGGAAGGGGAGTAAAACATTTATTGGAAACAGCAGGGAATAGGGAAAAGTGGCCAAACACCCCTAAGGGCTGTCGGAACTATGCTGTCTAGCAGTTGCCTTAAGGACAATACTTGAGGGTAGTCCAAGCCAAATGCCTTCAGTTGCAAGCTTTCTCCCAAAGTCCATGTGATCTGCCAGAAAAGAAGTGCAGGTCACCCCTAGGGGCCCTAGTCGGCCTTGATGTCCAGAAGAGGCCTTAGGTCACTACCCTAGTGCATTCTGGGCCCAGTGCCTTCAATTGCACCCTACCTTCTCTCAAAGCTAATGCAACCTGTGAGAGAGAGAGAAAAGCTCCCCAACAGGGAGGGGTTCCTAGAGTGGGTAACCGTCCTGGTGACTGGTCTAGGGGTTTATATATCTCTGCATGTTCTCAGTTACTTGGAGTCTGGGAGGCAGTTCTTAAAATTTGTATAGGGTATTTGCATGTCCTTTGAGGGGTCTCCTTTCAGTAGAGGTGTCAGGCTTGCTCCAGGGATGTCTCCTGGGCTTGTTGATTAATAAACAAATGGTTTTCTGAAGCTTTGGTCATTCTTATCTCTGAACCTTGGAAGAGCTGGTCTCTTTTAGGAGCCTTGGAAATTAATTAGTATTCGTTGCCCATCAGGAAATTAAGTTTTTCTACCAAGGCCTCTTCCCTACCTGCCTACTTCTACCTCCTCAATATCAGTATAGTTCTTTTCTCTCTCTCTCTCTTTCTCTCCTCCCCCTTCCTTCCTCTTTCTTTCTCTTTTTTCTTCTCTCCATCTCAATATTAATTCTTCATCATACTATAGTAATATGTTTTGGAACTCAGGTAACTATAACTACAAAAAGTGATAAGGGAGGGACTCTCTGTTTAGTGTAGAGTAAAATGATTGGGCCCAGTGTTCCAAAAGGCATAATCTGTTTAATGAACTTAGTTTTCTAGAAAGAGAAAATTACTCAGTGTGTTACCTTCAATGAGATAGTATGTATCTTCATGGGTACTTCATTTGTATATAAGATTTCCTTCTATTATAGGCAAATCCTTTCAGTACTCTCATGTTCAGACACCATACACTCACTCACATACCCCTCTCCAAGGGGCAAGTTGTCAGCAGAAAGAGCTGACAACTCTTGACAGTTTGACAGCTTTTGAATCTCCTAGGTAGGTAAGATCTTAGTTTAGAATAGCCCATTTATCTCTCTAACCCTCTCTCTCACTCTCTTTCATTGTGGGCACCCACCCACTGGTCTCATCTTTCTCTCTTATAACCAGCTAAGTAGCTTGCAAGGGCCACCTCAAGAGGAAAAGGCAGAGCCACTTATTTAGAAAATATTAATTGGGAGAGGGATGGAGGTTTACTCTTTACTATTCCTTCACACCTCCCCAAAACAAAACAAAACAACAAAGGGGAAAATATCTGTACTTATAAAAACTCTCTTGACTCACATTTCAATATGCCAAAGGGGTAGGGTGAGGCTTTGATAAGCCATACAAAGTTTCCCTTTATACATTTCTTCCAAGGCAGAGTTCTGCTTGGCATGAATTTGCATAGCAAACAGAACCCTCAAGACATGCTCCGGGGTGAATTTCTAAGTCTCCCTCTTCAGAGAGGGGTCGGGGATCTTTTTGGTTGAAAGGTTAAAGAAATGGTCTCTAAATTTATCTTTTTTATCTCTCATAGACTAACCTGCTATAGTTTAGATTTCTTTTTATTTCTATATTTATTTTCATGAGAAGTATCTGAAGGGAAACATATTACAATTACCTGTAGATCAGTGAGTCTTGGGAATCATCGTTTTATTATTACTATTATTAGCCTATATTTATTTTTGACACTGTTCATGGTTCTCTTCTTATTAGAGAAAGTAACTTCTAACATTATCAACAGAAAGACTGAATAATTTTATGCTTTAAAAAAATTTTATAAATGATGTTAGGAAAATTCTATTTAACCTTAGACTTTGGGAAAAACTTTAATTATATGATAACAATTTTGCTCAAAATTAGAGAAAGAAAGTCAGGTTTTAAGAAAAATGATTGTTTCATTTATACCTGTAAAATATCTGAATTTATCCAAGACAGAAGATATTAGCCAAATGGAAACTGTTCTAATGTTTCAGCCTATAGGGTGGTTATTTTGTGGTTAATGAGTGGTCTAAATCTCATTTTTAATCCCAAGAACATATGACACTGTCTCTCAAAGACATTATCTATTAGATAATGTCTCTGTCATTAACTGACTTCTTCAGGCTCACCATTATTCTGGCAAGAAAGGGGGTTAATCCTCTTATAGAATAAGACATCTAGACAAAGATGATGAATGGTTGTCAATATCACAAAAATAGAGAGGAGTAAATATTGCAAGCCTTTTAATGGATAAACCCAGCACTACTTACAATGTTGTCTTGTCTGTCTACATATCTACCTACCTACATACCTACACACCATTCTTATCATTATTTCTCTGTCTATAGCTACCTATTTGTTAAGCAACAACATAGAAAAGCCATTAGTAAAAGTTTCAAAGGTAAAACTAAATTGTATGTGGTCCCAGAAGTGGGGGTGGGTTGATGTGTGTGTGTGTGTGTGTGTGTGTGTGTGTATTTTTTGTGTATATCTGTATCCATCTGTCTTTCTCATCCTTCATGATCTTTGTGACCACAAATGGGTACTGAGCATTTTCTCAGTGCTAGGTTCTGTAGAAAGCATTATTTAATCTGACTGACACTACTACAAGGCTAATGTCAGTTTTTGTCTATCTGTTTTGTAAATTAGTTTTACACAGAGAGAGGAACTTCCATCAGGGAATTTATTAGTAAATCACTTCATTTTTGCAAGGTCTTCCGAAGAAGACTAAAGTAAAGAGCCTTTGTTTATTAGCTCTATACCTTCTTATTTTTTTTCTGGCCTTAGGCAGTGCTGCAAAGTCTGTGAATACATCATTTTATTTATCATGATTATAATATGTCTTAAGACATGTGCTGATTCATTGATATATGTAGAGTAAAATAAAATAAGCATGTAAATTATACTTCTACATATTTAATTTCAGAGGGGGTATGAATATCCCTTTCCTTTTTCTTTCCCCCCTTAAATTAAATATACATGCATGCGTATGTTTCTTTTTGTTTTTGCGCAAAAAAATCAAGGCCTACTGTCCTAATATGTGGTAGACTTAAACAGGAGGATCACCAAGTCTGAGTACAGACTTCAAAGACTTTATTGCAAAATATTTTAAAAAATAGGGCGGGGTGTGCTGCTCAGTGATGGAGTGCCCTGGGTCCAATCCTTTACATCACCAAATACATAAATTGAAAAAATCAAGACCTACTGGATTGAAGGACTGCGTTCCCTAAATTATTCAAAAGATGCTAAGTTGAAACTCCAGTCCAGACAGTGAGGTAAAGTCTTGTTGACAGACTGAATTTCTGGTGACCTCTTCTTGCCCTAGCTCCCAGGGTGAAAGAGTCTCAAGAGTAGCAATCAGCATCCCATTTCCTCCCTCCTCCCTGAACTAGAGCTACTAATTGCCTGATGATTCCTCCTGCTCTACCCAGATTCCCTCTCAAAATTTTCTTTTTATTATACTTGTTGTTTAGGGCCAAACCAACATGTCGTATTTAGAAATAAAAAAAAAAAAAAAAAAAGAATCCACACCCCTCTCTCCCACCTTGGGATTTTGAAACTTTGTTGAACTGTTAAACAATGAGCAAGAGAGATTATTATTGTTAAGAAATAGGGAAAAATTCACTGGCATGGAATTTTAAGACAGCATTTCCATTTGAAGCCATGAATAATGTAGTTATGGTAATATAGCTGCTATTCATAATTATGAACACTTCATTCCACCACATGTTCTCATGTCACACAGAGCAGGCTGGTGGGAACTGGTCTGCTCCTGATTGTTTTTGCTGTGTTTCACATTATAAATTACACTCTACTCAATCCTGACTACCTCAACTGTATGGCGGCCATGGGCAACATTCAAGTTAACAGCAGCAGGTCTCCAAAACCTCCCCCCATGCAAGACTGGATGTTTCTCTTAAATCGGAGCTTAGAGTTTAGCCCCAATCAAGCGTTAGATCTTGTCCACATTAATCACTTGCTTAACCTTTTAAAAGCAGAAAGAACTTTAATGTGAAATTATGCATAAGGGCTCTTCCTTTATATGTAATCTTCCAACAACCTGATACTCATTTTTGTTTTTGCATCGCACTGTCAGCCCATGCTGGTTTATGGCTACACACACACACACACACACACACACACACACAGTATCCAATTCATAACAGTTCCATATTACATGAAGAAATTAACTTTCTAAACTTCAAAGCTGCATAGATTAAAAAGCAAGCTGCCTTTTTATAATACTTCAAAGATATTCAGTAAGATTGTTAACATTATATATCAATGGCACAATGGAATATGTGTAGAACAGCAAGTAAACAATGAGCAACTCCTGTACTTAAAGGACAGTAAATAAACTATCGTAAAGGACATTATTTCTTTATTTAGTTTCGGTACTGGGGATTGAAGCCAGGACCCCTTATGACTCTGAGCTACACCCCCAGCCCCATTTCACTTCTTAGTTTAAAATAGGATCTCACTAGTGGGATGTATTGGCACATGCCCATAAACAAGATACTTGGGAGGCTGAGACAGGAGAGTGATAGGTTCATGGCCAGTCTCAGCAACTTAGCCATGGCCCTCAGCAGAGTAGTGAGAAATTATTCCAAAACAAAAATTAAAACAGAGCTGAGGGTGTAGCTCAGAGGCAGAATGCCACTGAGTTCAGTCCTCAGTTCGACAAAAAGAAAAATGATTTCAGTAAGTTACTGAGGCTGGCATCAAACTTGCAGTCCTCCCTGAAATTCTACCTAATTGATGGGCCCAATATTTATTAAATCTTATAATTGGAAAGATCATTTAGTTAAATTTTTCTGCAAATCTTATATCTGCCACTTAATAGGCCTTGATATGATAATAATCATACTTTATATTTTTGTGAGAATTAAATGTCATATTCCTTTAATTATTTGGCAAATACCTGGCACTAAATATTTCATAGAGACCTAGCAATATATCTGATTAAAAACAATAGCTTTCTCATCATAACTCTATTAGTTCAATTTTCACATTTCCTCAAATCTGAAGCTGAGAAGACCTTACATTTTACTTTCTCTTTGATTATTGTTTATTTTGAGGTTGGTGTCTACATTTAACATCATCAAATTTCTTTTGCCCCTGAAATGACTAAATAGATAGAATATAAAAAAAAACACTGCATTTGAATCTCCAGGTTTTTATGAGAAAGAGATCCCTATTACTAAGAGTAACATGCTTCTTTAGCTTTGCGTAATTAACTGACATGCATAAGTTCACACAATCAGCAGGTGACTGAATTATACAATACATCAGATAGGTCATCCAAATAAATCTGTATTTCTGGCACTAGTCCCAACAGTTTATTTTTTTAATTTCTTGGACAAATGGAGGTTTTAAGACAAATAAAAAAGGGGGACAGTCATGTAGTTTTTAAGAAAATAACATAAAGGAAGAAGAAGTACTGTGGTACTGTGGTTTACATTTGTAATCCCAGTTTTGAGTGGTAGAAACAGGAGGATAGCAGGTTTAAGGCTAGCTTCAGAGATGTATTGATAGCCTATTTCGACATAAACAATGATAGGGGTATAGCTCAGAGGTAGAATAACCCTGGGTTCCATCTGCAATACCTCCAAAAAGGAAGAAGGGGGAAAAGGAAGAATGAAGAACAGTATGGAAAAAGGATGGATAATAATAAAAATAACATTATAAATGTCAGCATTGAATATCTATAATCAACTCAGAATATTTTTCTTATCCCAACCCCTTTGTTTTGTCATATTATTAACATAGTGTTATGGTACTCAAATGTACTCAAATGTAGTCATTTCAGTGGAATAATGAATTGAATAAAAAATGTTGAATTTGACTGTAAATGATCTAATTACCTACCTGGGAAAAGTCACAACTGGACTAAGGTTTTCTGATTCCCAACTCTTTTTCTCCCTCATTTTTTTTTCTGTCTCTCCTCTTTGCTCTTTCCTCCTGCTCTAAGCAAAATAAGTCTTTTGTCCTCAAGTATATAAATCTTTAAAACAGAAGTGCTGGACCTCTCTAAGGTTAAGGATGAATGATGGAGTAGTGGTCTTTTCAACTCCTCTCAGGAACATTACTATAACTCATGGCTATTGATTGCCTATTGAGTAAAAGACGCTATGTTTGGCTTTCTAGGTGAATTAATATTTAAAGAGTTTGAGATAAAATGTAGTAAGCCAAGGCAAGAGTCTATGTAGAGAGACTACGTAAACAATACCGGCCCGGATGCAAAGTTTTTCATTTGCTAAATTTTCAGTGGAATGGCAGTCGTGAATTTTAACTTGCTATAGGCTTCCCAGCTGTGTCACTTGGAGCACATTCCTTAACCTCTTTGAGCTTGAGTTTGCTTCAGTGTAAAATGGATGCTAATGATGCTTATCACTTTGCTCTACTCTGAGAACTAAATGAGAAAAAAGTGCTTAGTGCTCAATAAATGTTAATTTACTAACCCCTGCCAACTACCCTAGCCCTTAGCCCTTTCTTTCCTTTCTCAGATTCTTAACTGAATCCTAAATTAAATTTCTCACTTTTTTAAAGCTCAATACCAGATCCCTCCACACACTCCAAATTGCAGGTGAGTGAGGGAAACTTTAAGTGCCATCATGGGGTAAAGATTGCATTTAGACACTCTCAACATTATTTAATGGAAAATAAATGATAGTTCACTTTCTTAAGTGCTGTAGTTTTTCAAAACTTCCTCTGTACTGAACAATATTCTGTAGTTACATGTAAGTTTGCTTCAAAAATAAAGAAAAATAAATAACATACAAAAAAGCAAAAAAAAAAAAAAAACAAAAAAAAACAAATACCAATGGGTACTGTATCCCAATATTGGTACAAGCACCATTTCACCTTTTTCATGATTATGCAAGGTACTATATGTACCAGTATTAGGAATGCCCTAGAAAGATTTGAGAAAGAAGCTCTGATTATTAATAAATATATTTCAAAAATCGGGTTACAGAACATGGAGCTCAGAGGTTCCTACCAGGTTACTACCAGAAATCAGATAGCTGTTATAATGCGAAACACTCTAGTTAAAAGTTATTAGCAAGTCATTGGAGTTGGAACATTGGACTTTTATATTCTAGAGACAGGTTTGCATATTCCCCAAGTGGATGGGAGGAGGGCATCTACCTTCATGAAGGAGAATAGATACCACATGGCCCTTGACCTTGTGAACGTTATGGTTTAAACAAAGAAACCTAGGTGTAGACCAAGAGGTAGGCAGAAAATTAAGGGGACAGACTTTAGCTATGTCATGGGATTACATAGGAGAGCAAGATGGAGGACTTCATGTTTATCAAGGCTGTTCTGTGTTTTGTGGTTTGGTGACTTTATTTTGGGTCCTCTCCTATATTATTCTGTAATATAGGGCTGTACCTGTATTCTTTATTTCTATCTTTTTACTAATAAACTCATTTAACTCTTCAGCAAGTGTCCGGACTATTGCAGATTTATTCTTAGTCCAGGATAAGAACCTGCGGTTTTATGGCAATTGTTTCCAGGAGCCTAACAAAGGTCCCCAGGGACAGTTCCCCCAAATGTTAACAGTCACCCCAAACTGTAACACTACACATTGGTTTTGAACCTCAATTACATAATCTTACTTCTCAGGGAACACAGGTTTGAGACAGCTCTCATCTAAACTCTGGATATGCTTATAGCTTCTACTTTTTTTCCTCTCTGGAGACCTTGCTCACAAGGAAACTTCTACATAAAGGAATCAAAAGATCATCGGTAAACCCCAACAACCAACTTGTCTGAATGTCCTGTGTCTGATGAGGTGTTAGCTATGTGGTACAGAAATTGACCATATTAATGACTTGCAAAAATGGCTAGGAAAAAGGAGCCTATGAATGAGGACCAAAAGGAGAGCAGGCATTTGTGAACTGCTGGCCACATTTTGAGCTAGAAATAGTTTTAATTATATTTAATGTTCATAACTTCACTGTAAGGTATACATTTTTAATTGTATTGAAAATAAGAAATCTGATTTTAAGAGAACATAAGTGAATTGTGAGAAGGCACACAGCTAGAGAACAATATAGCATTTGAAATCCAAGTCATAATTCAAAACAGAATAAGACATGATTAGAGGCTGAATATATAGCTACTCTTGTTCTTGGCTAAGTGACTTCCTTTCTCAAGATCTACTTTGTAAAAAGAAGATAAGAGTAATACTTATTTGTCATAAAGACAAACACATAGAACAATGAAACCAAACAGAGAACCCAGAAATAAACCCCAGAATACATGGTCAATTAACTTTCCAGAAGAGCAACAATAAGACAAAATGGGGAAAAGACTGCTTTTCAGTGAATGAAGCTAGTCAAACTGAGTATCTACAAGCAAAAGAAGGAAATTGGACTCTTATCTTAAAGCTTACACAAAAATCAACTCAAAATGAATTAAAAAACTAAAATCAAACCTGAAACAATAAAACTCCTAAAAAAATAGGATAAAGCCTTCTTAATATTGGCCATGGAGACAATTTTTAAATATATATTATAAATAAAGCTCAGGCAATAAGTTAAAAATAAATGACAAAACATTAAATTGAAATTTGAAGAAAATATTTTTAAACCATGTAACAGATGTTAATATTCAAAATATATAAGAAAGAGCCAGGCGTGGTGGCACACGCTTGTAATCCCCATGCTTGGGAGGCTGAGACAGGAGGATCGCGCAGGTTCGAAGCCAGCCTCAGCTACTTACTGAGGCTCTCGGCAACTTAGTGAGACCCCGTTTCCAAATAAAATATAAAATAGGTCTGGGAGTATAGTCAGGAAGTAGAAAGCCTCAGGGTTCCACCCCCAGTACCACCAATACATATATATATATATATATATATATATATATATATATATATATATATTAAACTCAAACAAATAACAAAAAAAATCCTGATTAAATAAAATGGGCAAAGGCCGGACATGGTAGCCCACGCTTGTAATCCCTGTGCTTGTGAGGCAGAGACAGGAGGATCAGGCAGGTTCGAAGACAGCCATGCGTGCTGGCTTAAGAGACCCTGTTTCCAAATAAAAATGTAAAAATTGGTCTGGGAGTATAGCCCGAAGGTAGAAGGGCTTCCAGGAACCCCAGTACCACACACACACACACAAAAAAAAAAAAAAAAAAACTTGGCAAAGGACTTCAAAAGACATTTTTTTTCAAAGAAGACATAAAAATGGCCAACAGTTATATGAAAAGGTACTCTCAGCATCACTAATCATCAGGAAACTGAAATAAAAAACTTAATAAAATATCAGCTCACATTTGTTAGGATGACTAGCATTAAAAAGTCAAGAAGAGATAGCAAGTGTTCATGAGGGAGGAGAGTGGATGCTTATACACTGCTCATGGGAATGTCAATAGGTATAGACATAATGGAAAACAACATGGACATTGTTCAGAAAATTAAAAATAGAATTACAACATCAACAAGCAATAAGTCTTCTAGAAATAAAATCAGCATCATAGACAGATACCTGCACTCCCATACTCTCTGCAGCATTCTTCACAATAGCTGAGTTATGGAAATAACCTCAGTGTCAGTCAACAAAATATAATAGAGATTTTAAAAAAGAAAGAGATCCTGTCATTTTCAACAGCATCAGTAAAACCAGAAGCCATTTTAAGGGCACAAGTCAGACAATGTAAGAATTGTTTCGTTTAAATGTATTTTAAGTGTAATAGCTACATAATTGTGACAGTCTTCTTTCATTTTCAATGTATAATGCATATTTATTATATATATATTGCACATACACAATATATTACTATACATGTAATATATATGCCTATCATATATCTATGTATCTATCTATGTATGTATCTATCTATCTATCTATAGATAGATAGATATACACACACATATATACACACATATGTATATAGGTTATATTGGAAATAAAGATTTACCTACCCCCACACCTATCTTATACAGGCCATTGTCTGGATTATTCTTGGAAGTATGACCAGAGAACTATTTTTGACAAGTCTCTATGATTATTCTGATATTCTGAGGTTTTAAGAACCACTAACCTAACCAAATTTGCTAGTTTTTATAGACAGGATGAGTAGGTCTAAGAAAAGAACAAGTCCCCTTGTTATTGGCAGATACTGTGTTCTGTGTACCATTTTAGATATTCCTATAACACAGAATAATTTCTATATAATTGTGCCAGCCTTCATTCATTTTAACAGCATGGTTAAGTTTGAAGAACTATGGAGTCCTCATCTTCTTTTCAAACAAACTCTGGTTCCCTCAGAGTTACAGTATTTAGATTTCTATATAATCACACAATTATGATTTTAAGGATATGCTTGCTTTATCTAGTATAATATATTTCAAACAAGAAGAGATCAGAGGATTGTGCAGAAATAGGATTTGGAAAAAATCAAGGAGATGGAATAAATATAAATGATTCCTTCTAGTATTAACCATGACAATATAATTTTCCTTGAATTGATGCTTTTAATAAAAGATGAATTACTATGTAGTACTCTTATAGTTCATATAATATTAAAATAACATGAAAGTTTCATTGAAGATGCAGCTTTTTACTGATTAATCTATTACAAAGTAATATGTGAAATTAAGCAAAAGAATGGGAAATTTACACAAAACTTTTATTGGCATAGTTGTGGTATATTTTAGTAACAAGTAGACACTAATATAAATATCAATGAGTGCTAGATGTTCTAAAATACTTATTATATGGCTCAGAACAAAACCTTAAGTGAGAAGACCAATGGTGTGGAAAGATACAATATGCCTAGTTGAGGAAACGGTATATAAAATTGGCAAATACTTCTGACATTCCCAGCACTGAATTTTGAACCTTCTTAGTAATTCCCATCTTCAAGATATATGAATAGTTGTCCATCTAATGGGTAAGCCTTTTGTGTGTGTGTGTGTGTGTGTGTGTGTGTGTGTGTGTGTGTCCACACACAGTACTTAACGATTGAACTAAAAAAAAGTTCCATCATTGAGCTATATTCTCATGCCCTTTTTATATTTTATTTTGAGACAAAGTCTTACTAAGTTATCAAGATTAGCCTGGAAAGTTTTTTTTTTTCTGTTGTATTTGCCTTTTTAAAATTTTTTTAATTTTTTATTTTTTTTACAGTACAGGGATCAAATCCAGGGCTCCAGGGCTCTGTGGTTGCTAGGCAAGCATTCTACCATACTACAAACTATATACTCAGCCTCGATTCTTGATGATTTAAATGGAGTCATCTGTATATTTATATTTGCTTATTTATTATTTTCTTGTGTGAGTCCAAGGTTCACATATTATTCAGGCCCATCAGAGGCAAACTACACACATCCATTGGGAGCTAGCCTTGAAACCGCCGCCATTTGAATCCTCAGGTAGAATTATATTTCCTCTTTCTGTTAGTCAGTGTGTTTATTAGTCCCTCATCTCTTTTCCTTCTTTATTCATTCTTTTGTTAGAAACAAATAATTCTAGACAATAAACACCTAAACATGAATACTCTAAAGTGATTCATGAAAATGTCCTACTCTCTTGGGAGAAAGGCAGTTCAGAGGAGTATGATGTCTCATTAAATTTCAGGAGATGAAGATTAGACACGCAGCAAGGGTGAAAGCTGCAGAATGCTAAAAGCAGTCCTTACAAGAAATCACTGGAGCCAGAAATATAGACGAAGCTACTTGGAAACTGAATTCTCAATGTCTGAGATTTCCAGAAGTGATAGTGTTTATTTTTTAAATTATTTTTATTGTAATTTTATTGGTACAATGCAATTATATATCACAGTGAGAGTCGAGCTGATATAAATATACATGCACACACTGCTTGGTATATTTCCCTCTCTATAACTTTCTTCCTCTTCCTTCTGTGCCCACACATGTGAGTGAGATTGGTAGTGAAAGCTATGGATGTAACCTTATTTGAACTGTTTGTTCCCTTTATCAATCCTTATTGATTTTTAGTTTTTTAGTTAAAAATGTGTGCATGTGTGTGTGTGTATGAACATTGTAGTCTCACATCATAATGTAATTTAGAGTGACAGTAGCAAACATGCATACAGCACTTGGTGAGATTCCCCAGCTCCCTGTCCTCACCTTCCTATACATGGTATTGAGGCTGGAATTCGTATTCTCATATTTGTACATGGCATTAATGGAAGTGTTTTCCTGCCCCTACTACCACCCTCCCCTGAACCATCTCCCTCTCTGCTGGAGTTTCTCCTCTATTATCTATTTTCCTTATATCTCAATTCCTCTCTAGCTTCTTCACATGAAAGAAAACAAGGTCCTTCATTTCCTGTGATTGGCTAATCTCACTATAGTTTGTATATGCTTACTTCTGGTGATGGAAAATAAATATATCTATTTACTTCCTTCTTTTTTCCTTCTACCCCCTCTCTTCCTTCCTTCCTTCCACTCATCCTTCATTCTCTTTTTCTTCTTTTATTTTGACATTTTATATATTCTCAATAATTTCATAATATAATTTGTTTAAATGTAAAGTTTAGGTGACTTACTGATGAGGACAGCACTGAGGACAAGGCTGAAGAAGATGACACCGATGTTCCTGCCAATCCTGGGATTTTAAAGGCCCCTTGACTCCCAGCCCTGACTGTACCTTGCTGCTTATTTGAACAACTCTGGCAAAAGAGCAGATGTTCTTGGCCCTGTGTGGGCCCTTTGCTAAAACAAGTTGCACTAGAAAAGAGAAGACAGTCCAACTATTCAAAAAGCATGATGTCAGACTCTTCGAATAAGAAGGAAACAGGCAAACTATTCAGGTGGAAATGATCAAATATAACCCCAAAAGTCTTTTCATTGTCAGGTTTTGTGGCTGGACGTCAAGCTGTGTCTCTGAAATGAAATGGCTTCAAATGTAGTGTACAACACCATTAACCTAACCTCCTAAAATGAAAACCAAGATTCTCTGATCAAGGACATTATTCTTTTATTCAGAAAAATCACCATGGGAACAATCAGTAAGCAAACTAAAATGCTATCAGAAGTTTAGAACTGTGATTTTAGAAGCAATAATGTCCTGCCAAAGCTGTACTGATTAGGGAGATAAGACAGGAAAAACTTCTAACCTAACTTAAATTATGACAGATAACTCAGGCTAGATGTTGCATATAGAAATAACAAATGTACTGGTCACTGGTATTGAGCATTATTGATAATGATTTTATTTCTCTATTAGTTAAACATAATTCCTGTATGCTCAATATATTCACATCCTTGTGGATAAGAAAGATACGGTTTATAATATACCAGGCTTAGAATGAAAACTGACTTTTATAGATTATCCTTATAATATTTTAATATGGGCTTATATTTTCCATCTCCTGAGTCTAATTCTAAAGAAAAGGATAAGGACAAAGGTTAACCTATCACCATGAAAGACAAGCTGCCAAGAGTCCACAGTACATGAGCTTACTTTGGAATCCAAATGAGTATCTTTTAATTTTATACCTAGAGTTAACCAGGAAGGGTATCTTACCCTAACAGATGTCATTGGACACTGACCTGTATAAGCCTAAGTGAAAGTATATCCATTCTGTGTTTGTTCCACTACTTATTGCACATCAAACCTAACCCTTATAATGAAACACAGGACAGCTTTTTGTTGTTGTTACTGCTGTTGTTTTCTTTTGTGGTACTGGGGATTGAACCCAGGTGCATTCTACCATCTAGCTACAACCCCAGGCCTCTTTGCTTTTTGTTTTGAAACAAGGTCTTTCTATATTTCTGACAGTCTTGCTAAGTTGCTGAAGCTGGCCTTGAACTTGTAATCTTCCTGTTTCAGCCTCCCAAGTACTGCAATTACAGTCATGTGCTACTCTACCTGGCTAAGATACCATTTTATGATAGTGATATGTTTTGAAGACACAAAAGTCTTTCCCATAGGAAAAATATGTAGGAAAGAAAATTATCAAAATGTCTTAATAAATATTGAGTAGGTATCTGAAAGCAGTTACATAATTTCAATGTTTAAAGAGAACAGGTTATGATAACCTGAAGTTTCCATTGTTCAAAATAGTTGCAACATTATTGGGAACACTGGCCATAGAGTCCCATCTATCTTGTTCCCTGGCTATCTTTCTTAGGCAATTCTTTGTTTTCTTTCAGAATAATCATGATATACTTCAAATAAATATGAATAATTTCTTCAAGGAGACAACCTAGACAAAAAATCCTGTAATTACGTTGTTCCTTGTATTTTAACTGATTTTATTTAGCTAAAGGATGGACCATACCTACAGACACACACACACACACACACACACACACACACACACACACACACACACTGGATTTCCACATTTCTCTTATACTCTGAGAGCCTGTGTATCTGGATACTTGGCTGGGTTTCTGCCTCCTGCCTGGAGAATAGAAGCATTTGTGTAACAATGTGGACCTTTGAAATGCCAATTCCAGCTGCATTTTCTGAGAAAGCTTGCTCCAGCTGTACACTGAATGCCTCAATCAAGGATACAGCTGGGCTGCTCTCAGGAAGAATGAAGTCTTCCTGGAAAAAGGGAGGCTAGAAGGAAGATGCCCACTGGATCAACAAATACATCTTGCATTTTGCCAAAGGCCAGGCAACATAGTCAAGAATCTGCCAAAAGTCACTAAAGACAAGATGCATTATGATATAGTTCAGTTGCAGGTGAATTACATAAAGAACCCAAGGGGGGGGAAATGCTCTTCTGGCAATATGCTTTGAAACAAGGGGGATTTCTCACTATTCCTAACTTCACACATAACTTTCAATACCATTAAACTTTATTTATATACCAAAAGTGGGTTCTTTGTTTTTGATTGAATGACAAGCCAAGCTCTTCAGCAATATATCCATTTGTATTTTTTAGATAGTGAAAACCAGGCATGACGGGGAATAAAACCATCTAGGAAGAGATGTGAAGAAAAGATTTGCGAAGTTGGTGAAAACAAGATGTGCCAGGATGTAGCTTCAAATAATACTCTAACCAAATCTTTTCTTCACTGGTTCTGTTTCCTGTGAGTGTCTCTTCTTATTGGGTTCTTGTCTAGTAGATTTTCAATGAATGAAATCCAAGGACTACTGAAAGGTATAGAAGTATGAAAGTTTATTTGTAAACCAAGGAAAGTTAGAAAACAAAAACAGCTCCTCTCACACAAGGGAAGGAGTAACCATTGAAGATTTTGGGGAGGGTGACTTTTTATATCTTCTTATAGTTCCACATCTGCTCTTTTGTGATTGGTCAGAATTGGGTTTGGGGGGCCCAATATCTTTTGCTCAGTTTTGATCCTTAACCTGAATCTGTATCTCATGGACTGGCAGACGTTAACTCTTAATACCAATTGTTTGCTCACCTCCGAGTTGTTCCTGTTTATATAGGTTGTCCTTAGAATGCAGCCTATAGAAGGGGCTAAAATTATTTATGTGTTTACTTATTTGTTTATTTCGTGGAACTGGGGATTGAAGCTAGGAACATTCTACCTCCAAGGTGCACTTCCAGACCCATTTTATTTTTTATTTTGAAACAACGTCTCACTAAGTTGTTGAGGGCCTCACAAGTTGCTGAGAGTGGCAGAGAACCTGCAATCCTCCTTTCTCAGATTCTCAAGTACGGGCATTATAAGCATGCATAACCAGGCCCCGCTCATTGTTACCTTTTTATCTTATTAACCTTCTTTGGTTCTGTTTTTTTTTTTTTTTTTTTTTTTTTATAAACATGGCCTCTTTTATCCCTTCTTTTTCATAGCTCTTCTTTTTTGCCTGGAAAATTATCTTCATGAATGAAAATATTATATTCAAATGAGATGTGACTTAGACGCCTGGAAATCTTCATGTGGAATTCTGACTCTAAATATGAGGTAATAAAGAACAATCAAATTGATTACCAACTGAGACGAGTAGTGAGAGTAAATTTCTATCACATACAAAGTTTAGGCATCAGTTACTAAATCACTATTCTTGGAAAAGTGACTGATCCAATCTACCAAAGATAAAATAACAAAAACTCTAAACTGAATGTACTGTCTTTCTATTTCAATCATCTAAAAAGTATGTTTCAAATTTGAGTGTGTACAGGATTGTGTAGGAGTTTTATAAAGCCATATCAAATTCATCAGGCCTAGGGCAGGACCTGAATTTCTCCATTTCTAACAAACACCTAAGTGAGGTTTCATGTTGTTCATCTTCAAGCCACAAATTCAACAACAAGAAACAGAAAGATTAGTCTCTCTCTCTCTTCTCTCTCTCTCTCTCTCTCTCTCTCTCTCTCTCTCTCTCTCTCTCTCTTTTGGTGGTACTGGGGTTTCTGGAAACCCTTCTACCTCTGGGCTACACTCCCAGACCTATTATATATTTTTATTTGGAAACAGGGTCTCTTAAACCAGCGAGGCTGGCTTCGAACCAGTGTGATTCTCCTGTCTCAGCCTCTCAAGTACCAGGATTACAAGCATGAGCCACCACGCCCAGCAAGATTAGTCTCTTTATTATGTTACAATATAAACATAAAATGAAACAATTTAAAAAAATCATTAAAACATTAGGAAAATCAAAGATATATAAAACTCAACCTCAAAGTCACATACATAAAAAGTTCCTTTGAAGACATAATTTGTTCATTTTGCCATTGAATAAAGCCAAATTAGAAGTTTCTTTTAATTTTTAACATACATTAAAATTGTTAGGGGCTAGCCGGGCATGGTGGCACATGCTTACAATCCCAGCGCTTGGGAGGCTGAGACAGGAGGATCACGCAGTTTCAAAGCCAGCCTCACTGGTTTAAGAGACCCTGTTTCCAAATAAAAATCAGTCTGGGGGCATAGCCCAGAGGTAGAAGGGTTTCCAGGAACCCCAGTACCACACACACACACACACACACACACACACACACACACACACACACACAATTGGTAGGGGCTAAGAATTTCTTCTCCTCTAAACTATATAAATTCTCTATCTGTATACAACCAGTGTTCTTAAAATATCAAGCTGTTACTGGGGATTTTTATTTATTATTTAATTCTCTGAGTCTTTTGTGTATTTCCCCACTGTTTCTTCTTAGTTCGTCCAGAAACATACCTAAACTGTTATAAAGCTAAAATCCAATGGAACCTCTACTCTGTTTCTGTAACTGTCCATACAAAGCTTAATTACTGTTCTATCTCTATGAGTTCTCTATGCAAGTTTCTATCACTGACTAGATAATAAACTTTTATGGTAGATTGTATAAAGTGTAATGGTTAAACTTTGATTGTCAAGTTGATTGGACCATCCTTGATCGCACTAGGATATTAGTAAAACACTTTTATGGGTGTGTCCCTGAAAGCATTTCCAGAGATCATAGATATGTGTGTCAGCAAACTCTCGGGTAAAGACCAGCCGTGTATGTGGAAAGCACTGTCAAATATGCTGCAAAAGCCCCTGATGGAGCCACAAAGCAGAAGGAGGAGGCTCAGAAGCTCCCAAGTGGAAGCAAGCTGGATTCTTCTTAAGCAGGTATATATACATTAGCTGCTTCCATTACCAGTGCACATCAGCCCTTCAAAGTGAACTTCTGACAACTTACTCAATAGGAAGTTTCCAGGCCCTCAATCTCAACTGGTGCTGTGCCATCCGTCTCTCTTACTGGACTTCCAGCTGTTGATAAGAGGAGCTATTGGTTTCTCCAGCTATCCTGTGTGTTGACAGTCATTGTGGGATTTTCTAGCCACTGATCATTTAAGCAAAATCCCCTTTAAAAAAAAAAAGAAAAAAAATATATAATATGTATGTGTATATGTGTGTGTGTGTGTGTGTGTGTGTGTGTGTGTGTGTATATATATATATATATTATATATATATATATATATATATATATATATATATATATAGTCTCCAGTTAGTTCTATTTCTCTAGAGAGCCCTGCTAGCATGAATTAAGAAAGGGGCTATTGCTCTATGTTTATATATTTTTTTATTTTACAATAACATGACTAATCTTAGAGATGTATAACTTTGCAGAAGATTTTGCAGTGTAAATTCTAATGCTGTAATGCTGTCAGTGAATCCTAAAATTTCTGGAAAAAAATACAGGTTCAAATAATTTCTCTTGCAGAATAAATACTTTCTAATCAGTAAATAAAGCAGAATCCAGAAAATAGTGTAAACCTTTCCTTGTTGTTCCCTTAAGATGCTTTACTGTACTACTTTCACTCCCAATGAAGCCCAGAAATCTCTTCTTGGTATATTTAAGCTATTTACATGTAAATATTGATATTTGGGGGCTTAAGTTTACCTTATTTTGTTCTTTTAGTTTTATAGTTTTTGTTTATTTTTCCTTTGCCTTACTCTGTGCTTTACTTGAACATGTTTTAAAAATACATTTTTTTAAGTATTTATGAGGTTATTTATTTGTATAGCTCTTTTCTTGCTTCTGAAAAAAATGTTTTCTATGTATGTGTTATGTAGTTGCATGTACACACATATATGCATAAGACAATCTAATATGCTCAAAGAATAAATGTATGTAAATATATAAAATATATATCTATACTTAAATATTACATTAATTTGAGTTGTATTAGGCAGTTTTATAATTATTGCTTCAGTCACCAAATATAAATTATAAAATTCAAGAGAAGGAGAATTTTCTTCAATACAGGATTTGGAGTTAACAGGTCTTTTATTTCAGGATTTGAAAAATGCTGTGTTACTTCCTTCAGACTATCATGGTCTCTGATGTCAAATATGCTATTATTCAAATGATTTATCCTGTACAGTAACTTGAGTATTTCTACTTGGTTTTGAGAAGTTTAACTATAATGGCCATGATGTCATTTCAGAGTGCAATCATATTAAATATAATTTAAAAACAAAAATATGTTTGTTTTCTAATTCCACCTACCTAAAATTTTAACTGTGTATGTATTTAGGTTATTTGATTTTTTTTTTTTTTTTGTGGTTCTAGGGGTGGAACCAAGAGGCTTTCTACCTCCGGGCTATACTCCCAGACCTTTTTATTTTTATATTTTATTTGGAAACAGGGTCTCACTAAGTTGCTGAAAGCCTCACTAAGTAGCTGAGGCTGGCTTCGAACCTGTGCAATCCTCCTGTCTCAGCCTCCCAAGTGTGGGGATTTACAAGCGTGCGCCACCATGCCTGGCTTATTTGATAATTTTAACCTAATTGACTTTTTAAAGTGTTATTGGTCTCATATATTCACAGGGTAATGTTATTCACAGCGATGATGACATACATGCATGCAACACTTGAGTTTTCCTTTGTCTTCCTTTCCACTCCCCCACTTTCTCAAAGAGAATAATGAGATTGACATTTGTATTCTTATATATGTCAGTGGGAGTAATTTCTTCATTAATTCTCCCTCCCTCCTCAAACATCTCTTAAACCACTTTCCTGGCTCGACTAGAGAGTTTCCTCCGTTATCTAAAGGACCTCTTGTATTTCAATTACAACCTACCTTCTGCATATGAGAAAAAACACCTAAGTCTTTACTTTCTGTGACTAGCTAATCTCACTTATCATAATGTTCTCCAGGTCTGTTCATTTTCTGCAAATGACATCATTTTTGTTCTTCTTTATTGCTGAGTAGAATTCCACTGTGTATATTTCCCATAATCTTGTGATCCATTCACCTTTGAGGGACACCTAGATTGGTTCCATTATTTGGCCATTATAAATTATTCTGTTATAAACATGGATATGCACATGTTACTATAATTACAATTTACTTTCATAAGTCTTGGTTATAATCAAATATTTATGGCCAATTTATACTTATATCATCAAAAAGAGCTTGCTCCGTGCAACACATCCAACTTACTGCCTTCACATAGGAAAACCTCATTCTCATAGCTCATAATACCCTTCAAACTACAAATTATTCCTCCTTTTCAGCATTTTCTTTACCCTTTTTCTCTACCCATTAATTACAACAAATAATGAATATACTTTGAGAACTCATTTGTGTCATCTTTTCTTCCCTCCCCTATAGCCAAACCATTGATGATATAAATCAAATACATACAAAAACTTATAAATTTTAATTACCTAAAGGAGATTAGCTTTCTAATATGTACAAATTCAGAAGAATCCATTGTGCCTTATATCATCAAGTGAAAGCAAACGTATCTATATATTTCTACACATTTCTAAAATGCTATCTGAGAAGAGTAGATTGGAAGACCTTAGAGCTGAGTGCAGTGGTACACACATATAATTCAAGTATTTAGAATTCTGAGACAAGAGTATCCCAGGCTTGAGGACAGCCCCAGAAACATAATGAGACTCTAAGAAACCTAGTGAGACCCTGTTTCAAAATGAAAATTAAAAAATAAAAAAGTCTGCAGGTATATCTTGGAGGTAGAATGTCCCTGGGCTCGTAATGCCCATAAAAATAAATAAATAAATAAATATATATATATATATATATATATATATATATATATATATATAAATAAATACATAAATATCTCTCTTTTTTTTAGAATGGCTATTTTTTTTTATTGGTGCACTGTATTCATACATCATAGTGGGATACAAACTTTTGTAGACATACATGCACACATTTCCAGTCAGCCCCACCCGATCCCCACCCCATTCTCTCCCCATCCCTCCCTCCCATGCTTGGCTTAGTGGTTGACATCTAGTATTATAGCAATTTATCCAAAATTAAAAATGATAATCTCTCATAACAGTTTCATTTGTCTGATACCAAGCTTTTGATGACTTAAAGATAACATTTTAATATTTCTTTTTGCTTTCTTTCTTACCAGAGAATATTTTTTTCTATTTTTCTTAGGTGAAACTATCATATATTTATATATTTATTTTTCAGAAAAAATCTATCCTAATATGAATATGGACTCTAGATACCCAAAACGATCTTGAAAAAGAACAAAGCTAGAAGATAAATATTTTCTGATTTCAAACCATATAAAGCTACAATAATTGAAAAAGTGTAGTACTATTCTAAAGGCAGATATATAAACCATTGGAGTTAAATAAAAGCCTAGAGCTAAATTCTTCCCTATATTGTCAAGTTATTTTTGACAAGGTTTCCATGAACATTTGGTGGTGGAAATAATAATATTTTAACTAAATATTGTTGAAAAATAATAATTACATGGAAAAGAATAAAATTGGACCCTTACCTAATCCCATATGCAAATATTAACTCAAAATAGATAAAAGACCTAAATATAAATCTTAAGACTATAAACTTTTAGGAGAAAATCTGGGTCATAAAACCTCACAACATTGAAATTGGCAGTGATTTCTTGGATATGATTTCAATGGCACAGGCAACAGAAGAGTATACAAACTCCCTAAAAAATAAAAAACATATTGTATATCCAAAGACAATGTAAACAGAGTTAACAGTTACTAATAGAATGGGATAAAATATTTCCAAATGCTATATCTGAAGGTATATTAATATTCCAACTAGAAATCCTAAAAATTAACAACAATAAAGACAAACAATACCATTTAGAGATAGGTAAAAGACTAACATAAATAATGAATCTCCACAGATAACCAATCTTAGTTGTCTGTTGGATGGAAAATCTTGTTTCTCTGGTTCTGGTGTGTGCTACCTATTTCTTCTTTGTAGTTAATCTCTTTGAGTATTTTCTCTAGTGCTGGTTTTGAAGACATAAATTCCTTCAGTTTCTGTTTGTCACGGAAGCTTCTTATTTCTCCATCTAATTTGATAGAAAGTTTTGCTGGGTAGGAAATTTTTGGCTGGAAGTTGTTTTCTTTCAGAGTTTGGAATATGTTACTCCAAGCCCTTCTGGCTCTCATGACTTGGTTTGGGAAGTCTGGAGTGATTCTAATTGGTTTGCCTCTGAATGTCAGTTGGCCCTTTGTTTTTGTTGCCTTTAAGATTCTCTGCTTGGCTTCCACATTGGTCATTTTGACAATTATGTGGCGTGGGGATCCTCTTCTCCGATCCTGTCTAAAGGGAGTTCTATAAGTTTCCTGGACCTGTGTATGAACCTCTTGCTCTATGTTTGGAAAATTTTCTGCTATTACTTCCTTGAAGAGATTGTTGATCCCTTTGGTTTCACTTTCTTTTCCCTCCTCTATTCCAATTATTCTTATGTTAGCTCTCTTAAAATGGGCCCATATTTCTTCAATATCAGATTCCTGCTGTCGAATATTTTTTTCTAGATTAGAAACTATACGTTCATTTTTGGAATGATCATCTTCTAAGAGCGAGATTCTATTCTCCATGTGGTCTAATCAGTTGTTTGTGCTTTGAATTGAGGCTTTTACTTCATTAATTGCATCCTTTATCTCTTTTTGGATCTCTCTGAGTTCTTTTCGAAGCACCTCTATTATTTCTACAGTTATTTTCTTGATTTGATTTTCTGGAAATCTCTGATTTTCTGTTTTATCGGGTTCTGATGTTGTGGGGTTGTGGGCATTCATTCCTCCAGTGTTATTCCTCTTTCCCATGATTTCGGAAGTTTGTGCCTTCTCTGGGTTCTTCCCTTGGGTCACTATGACTTCACTTAAGGTGTTCTGGATCTCGAGTCAGTAGTATCTCAGACCCCACTACTCCTTTACTGGGTTATATCACAGAGTCTCCAACCCTGAGAGTCGATAGAGGCTGCTTTAGACTGTGGGGGGTGCCAGGTTGCATGTTCTCCTATGGTGTGATATCTCTGCCACCGCCACTCCCCCACTGGGTCATGTCCCAGGGAGTACAGTACTGGGATTTCTCCTCTGTGGCCAGCACTTTGACTCACTGTTCTTGAGTACGCAGATGTAGCTGTACTGGACTCGGTGAATTCGCTGCTGCTGCCGCCGGTGGCAATATGGCGCTGCTGTTACGCCCTCGGCCATGAGGCTGGCGTATTTCTTCTTGGTTGAGTTCCACTCTGAATCCCTGCAGCGTGTGCTGAGCTCAGCCACTGGGAACTTTAGATGCTCCCTGCGCCGAGAAATCCCGCCTGGCTGTTCCGCAGTGGCTCACCTCAGCTTGCTGTAGCTGTCCGATGAACTCGCTGCTGCTGCTGGCAGTGAAGCACTGCTGCCCCGTCCTCGGGCTCGGGCGTGAGGCCGGTGTATCTCCTCTGTGGCTCTGAGCTTTGTTCTCAGTCCGCTTTCTCTGTGGAGCCCGGTGATTTTTTTGTTTCTCTGGTGATGGTGTTTTCTGGCTATGAAAGGCGCTGATTTTGTGGTCATGGAGATTGGTTGTTAGCGGCGCTCTTAAGCCCCGCTTTTCTCGGTCGCCATCTTCCCGGAAGTCCACATAAATACTTCTTAATGGAATAAATTCCAAAGAACCATTCAAATATCTTTCAATAAGAAATGCTAAAACAGGATATATATACTTGGAATTTATACATGATATAAGCTCAATTACTAAAGGAAAGAAAAGAAAACTGTTCACCTATTAATCATGTAGGTAAATACAAAATATAAATTATTTCATAGTAAATAGAAAAGAGAAAAGTATTTTTCTCTTGACTGGGCTAGCAAAGTTACCATTAGTATGAAAGAAATACAGAAATTTTCTGAAATGACAGAATTATGTTATATGCTAATTACAGTTTCTTATATAGATGTGCATTTGTCAAAGCAAATATTACTGTATGCTTAAGATCTGTGCATTTACAGTAAGTTATAATGCAATATATTAAGAAAATAAATATGAGAAAAAGACGAAAAGGAAGAAAAAGAAAAGATAAAATGTTTATCTGATTTGGCTTTCTATCAACTACCTTTCCTGTTTACTTACTCTAGCCTTTAATCTTTTTTTTTTTTTTTTTTTTTTTGGTGGTACTGGGGTTCCTGGAAGCCCTTCTTCCTCCGGGCTACACTCCCAGACCTATTTTATATTTTTGAAACAGGGTCTCTTACGCCAGCGCGGCTGGCTTCGAACCTGCGCGATCCTCCTGTCTCCGCCTCCCAAGCGCGGGGATTACAAGTGTGCGCCACCACGCCCGGCTTTAGCCTTTAATCTTGAAGAACTTTTGTTTGATTGTTTGCAACATTAACAAAAATATATTTTGGAAAGTGGGGGGTAGATGTTTAAGGGAGAACAGGGCCACCTCAAGAGTGAAAGGTCCCTTTGGGATCTCACAGTTTCTCTTTTCTTTTTCTTTTTCTTTCTTTATTATTTATGTATGTATGCATGTATGTATGTATGTATGAATGTATGTATGTATGTATTTTTGGTGGTATTGGGGTTCCTGGAAACCCTTCTATTTCTGGGCTACACTCCCAGACCTATTTTATATTTTTATTTGGAAACACGGTATCTTAAGCCAGCGAGGCTGGCTTCAAACCTGCATGATCTTCCTGTCTCAGTCACCGAAGCACGGGGATTACAAGCATGCACCACCACGCCAGACCAATTTTTCTTTTAGAGGAGACTTCATGAGGGGCTTGTTAGGGACATACAGCAGGGATGGAGGTCTGATTTTCCTCTGAATCTTCAAGTTCCTGGTATCCCATTGATGGGTGGCTGGATAGAGCCTGGGTTTGACCCAGTGTCAGACATTCCTTAGAGATACATTTCTTACCAAATATTTCAGTATAAATAGATGGGGATAAGGTCTTTAGGATTAAATATGTGGGCCTTTTGAGATGTTTGATTAAGGAAAAACTTCACACTGTAGGTGAAGTTAAGGATTATTATGAAGTTTTTAGATTTAAAGCTACAGTCTTCATTTCCTATTTGTCTCCTTTCTACCTAATAATTTTATTTCTACTATTCTATATCATTTTCCCACTCTGAGACTTGGGTTCCTTAATCTTAAACATTGGTGAAGGGTGAAGTTTGTCTTTTATAACTTCTTTGAGCAGACAAAGTGTCTTAGCCCTGCCTAGCCAGGGATAGAAACTCTCCTCTTAACTGATCTACAGAAAACATAAAAAATAGCCTCATGTGTTGTGATGGGTCCTCTACAGTTGGGTCACAAGTTAACACCTCTGAAGGACACAGCTTCAAGAACTTGAAGGTCTGCAAATGTCTTTTGTCTTCTATGTACCTAAATCTTTAGCACTTCCACTGTAGTAGTTATTCTTTCTGATGCTTCTAGGGTAACTCTTTCAGCTGCTGGTTCTTTCTCATTTTTCAATTTCCAGGTTGTTTCACCACTTTTTGAAACATTTCCTCCATTCGTCCAGAACAAAAAGAGAATTAAAAAATTCCACATTAACGTGTCAGTGCAATTAATCACATTTCAAAATTATATATATGAATACATGTGTTTTTAATTTTTAATATAGTTTTTCAGTGACCATGGGTATTTTGGTCTTGACCGTAATGCTTCTTGCTTCTCTCTTTCCTGCCCTATCAGAAAAACTCATTAATCTTAAGAGCCATAAGGCCAAGGCTCATGGACATTGAGTGACTTTCTCAAAGTCATAGGCAGAGGAAGAGGAATCGTCCTCAAGGTATTGTAGATCTGGCCTGGCATTATGGTGCATACCTGCGATCAAAGTACTTCTGATGTTAAGACAGAATGAATGCAGATTTTAAACAAGTTTCAACAATTTAGTGAGGCCCACAGCAACTTAGCAAGTTCCTATTTCAAAATAAATAATAATATAGGTCTATTATAATTATATTAGGATTATAGGATTATAGTTCCTATTTCAAAATAAATAATAATATAGGTCTATTATAATTATATTATTATATTATAATTATATAATTACATTAGTATGAATTATATAATTATTATAATTATATTAGGATTATAGGTCAAATATAGATGCCCTTGGGTTCCATTCCCAGTACCAAAAAATAAAAATCTTAGAACCTTTGGGGATGGTATTGAATTAGGTACTCGATTAAATTAAGAGTTGTTAAGCTTAGCTCTGGAATCAACTAAATTAATTTAAAGTGAAAAAAATAGATCAAGGACAACTTAAGCAACTGGTTGATAAGATTAACTCTTGGGAGGAGGCACACTAGAGACTTTTTTAGTGATGGAGACAAATTCTGTCATGATAGTGTTGGTTACACTATACATAAGCACAAAACTCAGAATTCTTATTACACTTAAAATAGGTAAGTTTCATTATATGCAAATTATGCCTCAATGAACTTAATTTAAAAAAATGAGAGTTGGACATTGGGATCTGCATACAGTTCTCAAATTCATCTCTTTGGTTCTATTACATAGAGCAATTCTGTGTGAGAAAGCACTCAAAGGGTTTTTAAAATGCTGAATATATTTTAAGGATAATTATTAGCAATCATAGGGGTATTCATTAAATAGTATTTGAGATGAATGTATTTATTAAGTGTAAAAAAAGCCCCACATTTTCTCAAAGTTCAAGCCTTGTATAATTTAGTACAGATTAGAATAAAAGCCATATTGGTGTTAGTGTGTGAGAACCCATGCATGTTCCTTCTTATTTGTTTGTTTTGGCAGACCCTGAGAATCTGGGGCATTGATAATATCTGCAACATGGATGACTTTATGCAAATCTGAATGAATCAGAACCATCCTTTGCAATTTCTCTTAACATTCAAATCATTTTCCCAATTAGAGAAGAAAAGTGTTTGACAAACTGTGTTTGGGTTTCATCAAATTTGCAATGTTTGAAGAACAGATCAAGATGTTTGATGAAAATAAGCAGCAGCTGGATGTGCCCTTCCCTGTCACACACGGCGTTTGTTGGGAGTAGTTCATAAATCCTTACTGCTCACTGACTCTGGGAACAGATGGCTTTTGGAGGCCACATTGATGGCCAAGAAATCATCTCATTATTATCGTGAAAAGCATCTTCCACTCTTCATTTATATGAATGATACAGTGGTATTTCTATCTCAAAGAGAGCTGCTGATTAAAATGGAAAGACTTTTTTCATTTTTTTTTCTTCAATTGAATTTTGATGAGAATCTGAACGTCACCCAGCCTCTAAGATTTCCAATCCTTCTTTTCGAGATACTTGATTTTAATCTCTAATTTTAAATTCTTAATCTCCAAGGAGACATGTTGGCCCCCATCTGTCATCCGACCTTCCAAACATCTATCACAAACTACATCACGGATGCTAGAAGAAAAGTGGGGGAGGAATCAGTTCTTATTGAGTACAAGATAATTTATATGCATTATTACATCCTTTTTACATAAAGATGGAAAGTCTTTGGCAATCGCAAGTGTATACAAGCTTTAAGATAAGTTCCAAACTCATTTAAAGTTAGTTCTGAATATTTGTTTCTCTATAAAAATAACCAAGACAATCTGGTTTAATAGAATGAAAGTGGACTTTGGAATCCAACTGACCTGAATTAAATTCTGAACTCTACCATCACTAATTGTTTAATCATGGGAAAGTCTCCTATCTATACAAATAAGAAAATTTTCACCTATATAATGGGGAAATGAATACATTTCTCAGTGTTATAAAAGTTTTAAAAGCAGGAAGTGTATGTGAATGCATGAAAATAAATATGGCCCATAATTGGCCTTTATTAATATTGAATACCATTTTATTTTAGAGCTTGGAGCTGATGAAATCATCTAACAAAGTATCAAGTTATACTGTTAAGCCAGACGTGGTGGCGCATGCTTGTAATCCCTGCACTTGGGAGGCTGAGACAGGAGAATCACATGGGTTCGAAGCCAGCCTCAGCTACTTAGTGAAGCTCTCAGTAACTTAGTGAGACCCTGTTTCCAAATAAAATATAAAAAAGGTCTGCGAGTATAGCCCGGAGGTAGAAAACCTCTGGGTTCAACCCCTAGTACCACCAATAAATGAATAAATAAATAAATAAATAAATAAATAAATAAATAAAGTTATACTGTTAAAAGGCTGATGAAATCCTGGTTGACTAATTTCAGCAACTTAATAGTGAATTGAGAAAAAACAAAATGTATGATTTGAGAAGTTATTTTTTTTAACAGAAGCCTTAGCTTCAAGAAGCAAGTAAATGAAGTGGTACATGCCTGTAATGCCTGTACTTGGGAGACTGAGGCAGGATGATTGCAAACTGGAAGGCCTCAACAATTTAATAAGATACTGTTTCAAAATAAGAAATAAAAAAGGATTGGAAGTCAAACCCAGTGGTTGAATGCTATGTTTCTGGATTAAATCCTCAGTATACCACCCCTCCACACACACATACACACATGAACACTTTATTTGTATAGTAAAATTAGTGCTTTTATTTTGTTTGTTTTTTTATTTGTTTTTGGTGCTGAAGTTTGAACCCAGTGATACTTAATCATTGAGTGATACCAAAAGCCCTATCTATTTTATATTTTGAAACAAGGTCTCCTTAAATTGCCAAGATTGGCCTCAAACTTGCAATTCTTCTGTGTTAGCCTCCCAGTAGCTAAGATTAAGAGTGTGTACCATCCAACAGAGCAAACTGGTATTTTTCAAAGTAAGGTTATAAACTATTTGTATTAGAATCCTCTAATAGATACATTCAATGAGAATCTCAGGAATTTTGATTTTAAACAAACACTTAAGGTAATTGTTTTAGCACTAATGTACAGAACTAATTTTAGCGCTAATTTTTTCTGATTTACAGAAAAAAAATTTCTAGTTTTAAAAACCCATGGTATCTGTGAATAACCCCAGCATTTAAATTTTGGGGCTTATCTAAAACTTATAGAGCCTCTATAGTTTGATGAATCTGGATGAGTTAGTGCTACCTCACTGGGAAGGGGAACAGGATGGAAATCCATTCATTTTGACAGTCTCCAATCTCAGGTTAGACTCTTATTGTCTGGGTCTCTTTCTGTGCAGCTGCAGATGGGTTCTGACTGGCAAGTCAGCTCTTCCAGGTGAGGATGAGGCGATGCACAAGATTCTAACTGTGTTTACATCAAGATAAGATTATGCAAAGCTGGTTGGACATTGCATTAATGTTACTATCACAATCAAAGATTAGAAACCATCTTATATGGCTCTCTTTCTAGTGGCAAAGTAGGCTACTCATCTCTCTCACATTATCCAGCAGTTTCCTGGCCTGTTAATATTAAATACTATCATACATGTTAATTAATGTTTTTTACATTTATAAAGCATAGGAGAATTCAAAGGATTTCCTCACAAACAACATCAAATTTGCTTGATTAAATATTACACAACCATTTAACTCATTCCTGCCTCTTGTGTTGGCACTTTATATAGAATTGCTCTTTGAAGAGTTATTGCTCTTTACAATGGCTTTATGAATTTGTCCTATAGGGAAGATTATAAAAAAAAAAACCACATGGAGCTACTTGCATTGTCTCTAAAGATCAAGAACAATAAAGCCAAATTCTCTGAGAATCACCTGCAGGCTTGGTGTGATCTAAATGTTTCTCTAGCTCAGTGGTTGATAACATCAACTTTCAAACTCCTGTGTTAAATTTCTAAGCTCACAAGAAAGTTATTTATTTGTACTAAGTTCCCAACTTAAAAAAAAATTATCCTTATATCTACCTGTTGATTAGTGTGTTTTTAATATTCAATAAAGTATCTAGAACCCAGAAAGCCTGTAAAACATTTTAACACTTTGCAAAGTATTATCTACCAAAGTGTTTTGGTGTCATTTTTGTTTTGTGATGCTGTAGCTAGAACCCAGGGCCTTGAACACTTTAGGCAAATGGTCACATCCTCAACCTTCAAGCAGTTTTTTTTAAATGTCAAATTTATTTTTATTCAGGGAAATCACATAGAGAGTTTCATTACTTCTTTTTAATTTTTTATTGGTACACTGTAGTCACACATCTTAAAGGGGTACAAGGTGGTAGAGGCATACATGCTCACATCACTCATTAAGCCCTTCCCCAGTTCCCACCTCTTTCCCTCCCCACTCCTCCTCATGTTCAGCTTAGTGATTGACTTTCATATGGTTGTGAATGTACATTGTGTACATTAGGGAATTTATCTCTCCCTCTTTTCTATCCCCTTCAGTTTGATCACCTTATTTGCTCATCCATGGTTTCTCCTTTCTTGTATAAAATTCCTCCTATGACCCTTTTTCTCTCTAGCTTCCACATATTAGGGAGAGCATCAGATTTCTTTGTTTTCGTGACTAATCTCATTTACCATAATGTTCTCCGGTTCCATTCATTTCCCCAAAAATGACATAACTTTGCTCTTCTTCATGGATGAGTAAAATTCCATTGTGTACATATTCCATAGTTTTGTAATCATCCATCTGTTGATGGACATCTTGGTTGGTTCCATAGTTTGGCAATCGTGAATTGTGAAGATATGAACATAGATGTTTATGCATTAGTTTGGTAGTTTGGTTTCCATTCTTTGGGTAGATACCCAGAGTGGTTTTGCTGGGTCATATGGTAAGTTCATTCCCATTCTTTTGAGAATTCTCCATATTCTTTTTCAAAGTGGTTGCGCTAATTTGCAATCCCACCAACAAAATATTAGAATCCCCATTTCTCCATATCTTAGCCAGCATTTATTGCTTATGTTTTGAATGGTTGCCATTCTAGTTAGAGTTAGGTTAGTTTTGATTTGCATCTCTCTGATTGCTAATGATGTTCAACATTTTTCCTACATTTGTTGGCCATAGCAGTCTTTTGATCCATATAACTGGAATTTATATCTTTTGGCCTTTATAACCTGGTCAAGTGGGCTCTATCCTTCTATGCAAAAGGAGAAAAAAAATGTAATGAATTTCATTCAGTTATGGTATTAATTAAATATTTCATTTAAAATGTTCATCTCTGTGCCTGCTAATGAATAGCTGTTCAGGTCTCTAGAAGGCATCTTTCCTTCTTTCTCAATATTCAGTCTTCTTGTTCTATTTTGCAACCTTTGCTTGAAGGCAGTTTTTGTGGTTGTTGTTGTTTTAATCCAGAACCTTCTTGATTCCACATCCTGCATTCTTAACCCTTTTTATTTTCTGCCTTAGGCCATTTGAGCTGCAATAACAGGATATCACAGTCTTATAAGCATTAGAAATTCACATATCATACTTTTGTAAGCTAATAGTCTTTGATGAAGACACCAGCTGATTCAGGGTCTGGTGAAAATCTGTTTTCCTGATTCACAGACAGTATTTTTTCTGTTACATGGTACCCGGAGGGGCAGAGAAGCCCCTTCTGCTCTCTTTTATGAAGGCAGACATCCCATTCACAAGAGCACTGCCCTTGTGACCTAACCACTTTCCAAATTCTCCTCTTTCTAATACCATCCTATTGAGAAGGAAGGGTTTCAACTAAAGAATTTGCAGGAGACACAAACATTCAGTCTTCCTCATAACCGTTCCTAAGAAATGTCCTCAAAACTTGCACAAGTGTTATAGCACTCTGTAATTTACTGTTTTCTGCATAGTTACTTGCTTTTAATTTTTATTATGGCAATTATTATGGGTGTTGTCATCTTCCTATACTTTTTGGATCATTGTAGAAATGAATGTAGATTAACTATTTAGAGCCATGAAGATAGAGTCTAAAAGAAATGTCGCTGGATAAACTAAAATTTAAAAACTAACAGCAGTTAATGCACTGAAAAAATATAGCTATGAGATTTTGAAATATTCTATTATGAGACTCTGATGATGAGATTGTGAGAATTTGAAACATTTAAAAGAAGTTACCAGCCAGGCGTGGTGGCCCACGCTTGTAATCCCCGCGCTTGGGAGGCAGAGACAGGAGGATCGTGCAGGTTCGAAGCCAGACGCATTGGCTTAAGAGACCCTGTTTCCATTTTTTCATCTAGAGTTCCTCCTATGACCCATTTCTCCTTAGCTTTCACATACTAGGGAAAGCATCTGATTTCTTATTTTTTGAGACCGACTAATCTCACTTAGCATAATGTCCTCCAGTTCCATCCATTTCCCTGAAAATGATGTAACTGAGTTTTTTTGATGGCTGAGTAAAATACCATTGTGTACATATCCCACAGTTTTGTAATCCATTCATCTGTGATAAAAATATAAAATAAGTCTGGGAGTGTAGTCTGGAGGTAGAAGGGCTTCCAGAAACCCCAGTACCACCAAAAACTAAAAAATAAAAGAAGTTACCAGACGTGTAACATATGGATACCAACCACTAATCCAAGCATGGGAAGGAGGGTTGAGGAGTGAATGAGGTGGGGATTGGGCAGGGGCTGACTGGGTAATGTGTTCATGTATGTCTACACAAGAGTTTTTTTTTTTTTATCCCATTTTGATATATGAATACAATATATCAATAAAAAAATTTACCAGTTTCCAGTTTCTCTTATACATGATAAAGCTTCTTTTATATGTGTGTGTGCATGCATGACTGTGATGGTTTGTTTCCGGCCTGTCCCACCAAAGTCTCGTGTGTTTTGTAAGGTTGGTCCACAATGCAGCAAGGCTCAGAGATGGGCCCTTGGAAAGTGACTGGATGATGAGGGCTAACCTCATCTGTCATTAATCCCGTTCAATGACATTATTGGGAAGTGGTAGAAACTTTAAGAAGTAAGGCCTGGTGGTTCAAGCTTGTAGTCTTAGTACTTTAGAGATTAAAACAGGAAGATTGCTCTGATTTGTGGCCAGTCTCAGGAACTTGGTGAGGCCCACTGCAACTTAATGAGAGCCTGTTTCAAAATAAAAAATGAAATAAGGCTGTGCTTGTAGCTCAGAGTACCCCAGTGTTTAATCTCCAGTACCTCCATATCCAAAAAAGAAGTGAAGTTTAGTGGGAGGAAGTTGATTCCCGGGGACACATTCTAGATGAATATATCATATCCCTGGCCAATTCCTCATTCTCTTTTCCTCTTTCTGTTTCATAGAACCCATGGGGTGACCACATGCTCTATGATGTCTTACCTCCCTACAAACCCAGAAACAATGAAGCCAATTAACTATGGAATGAAACTGTGGGTCAAAATAAACAAACCTTTCCTCCTTTATGTTGATTTTCTCAGAGATTTTGTCACAGTGATCCCAATCTAACACAATGTTATTCAAAATTAAAGGGGGGTCTCATATTTAATTCTATAAACTTGTTACTAGTTGATTCTTTAATCCATCCATCTATCTACTTGTCAAACTTTAAACATATGTAAAATGACTGGCACAGGGATGAGTTTTAGAGCAACATAAACAAATGAGTGGACATTCTAAACCAATTAATGATCACAGTATATTAAGATGTTCCAGCCTCCTCTTTCACTGAAATGCTATGGTAGCAATTCATCCATGTTTATCTATTATTATTATTTTTTTTTGATGCTCAAATCTTACCATAAAATTAGGATAATTTGTTGTCATTGTCTTTGGTAAAATATCAGTATATGCTTTAATATAAAATATATTTTAACTAACATATCTACAAACTGCTCTCAGATACTGAAATGCTTATTTTATTCTGTTCTTTTGTGTTCTCTGAGGAGATATCACAATAACCACATTTTGAAAACAGAGGTTCTCGTTAAATTTCAACTTTATCCTCTTAGGTCATGATTTTGTACACTTGTATATATGGCTGTTTGTTCCAGTAGATCTTCAATTTAATTTAGTTCAGTTTACCAAACGGTAACTGTGCTCTGCTTATTGGGAAACACTAAAATGAAAGGGAGGGTGTCCTTGCCCTAAAGGAATACACAGCCCAATAATGGAGATAAATACAGACACAAATAAATACATTATTGGAATTGATCTGTTTTATGGAGTGATATGTCAAATATGTGTCAAATGAAAAGACTTACATTCTTAGTTTTTCCTCATGACATGTAAACTATTATAAGCATTTGAACATATGATTCAATATAATAGCAAATATATAAAATATAGCAAAACTACTTCTAAATGAGGAGAACTTAAAGCCTAAAAATGCCTTCCCAAATGATCACTTTCATTAATCTCTTTTCTTTTTTATTTTAGTCACATTTTAAATTTTCTTGCTGTAATTGATTAATAAAAATTATATGGGTATAATTATTTGTTCCTCATTGACTTTCAAATATACATGCTTTTAAAAATACAGGTCTTAAAATTACCTTGCATTCCTATTTCAACTTACTGAAACACTAAGGGAAAAATACCAAATCCCAAAGTTACAGAATTATTTCATGGAGTCAGAAACTAAATGCTCACAACCTGATATAATAATTTTGTATTGCATTAAAAATAATACATAGTTTTGGCTGAAAGTGTGTAGTTGCTACTATGTTAACAAATTATTATAAAAGAAGCCTATGTACATCTTCAGTGGTGCATAGTAGTAAGCAATTGTGTCTCACACATCCTCAACTTGCAGTTGAAATCCCCTGGAGATATCTATTCTTTGCTAATATTACTGGAATTTCTTTGTCAGTTGTTATGTATGTGCAGGTTGGCTGGTTGCTAGGTTCCATGATTTCTCACTTTCTTATTCACACCAGAGGGTGGCCATGCTATGGGCCTTATGTTAGTGAAAGTATCCTAAAAGTAAGGGCAAGACTTAAAAAAGGATCAATCCTTTTCTTACAGAACATCACATGACCAAGCTGAGAGCCAGACTGGGATGAAAAATGAAATGAGTAGGCTTTTTGTTTCACTGTTTTTTTGCAATCTACCTTTTCTTGTCCTGCAGTAAGCTTACTTTCAGGTGATTTCAGGTGTCATTACAGAATTACAGTCTTAAAAATAACTATAAAATAAAAATAAAATAACAATCTAACTAATATAAAATAATTTAAGCGAGGTGTAGTGATTCATGCCTATAATTTAAGTACTTGAGAGGTTTGGACAGGAGGATTGCAAGTTCAAGGCTAGTGTGAATTAATTTAGCAAGACCCTTCATCTTTCAAAATAACAAATTAAACAGAAAGAAAGTATACATCAAAGGCAGAATACTCCTGAATTCAATCCTCAGTACACAAAATGATGACGATGATGATGACGATGATGATGACGATGATGATGATAATAGTATTTTAGATCTAGAAAGGTCTCAGTTTGTGAACATATTCTTCCTATTGTATATATAAGCTAGCTGTCATCAAAGCTATTAATTTCCCAGTACTGTCAAATAATGGACAGTCCCAAATCAGAAGCGTAACATATAATTAAAATATGATAAATCATACTTCTCTCTCCCCATTCATTAATTTACTATTATCTTTGCTAAGCACTATAAGAGATCTTTCTATTTCCACTTTTATATAAAGTAAACACAAGTAGCAAAAACATGTTTCAAATATTATTAAAAGCTCAGTGAACTAGTAAAGAACTGTGAATGCTAAAATACATTCAGAGAGAATTATCATGTCTGTTATGTGCTGATTTATGTGCTTAATTTCCTTTGACCCTTTTATATTAATTTTGAATTTGGTCAAATACTGGTGCCAATAGTCCCTCTTCTATGCTTTCTTTATTTCTCCCATATAAGGATTAATTTCTCCCTAATGTTGCTCCAGACACTCAGTTTAGGTACTGAAAATTAGAAGTAAAAAAGGCAATGAAAGAAAAACAAACAAACATAAAAAGCACCCAGACCCTACTCCTTGGAGGAATTTACTTCCTATTAAATAGAAAAGGAAAACAAATAGTCCCCCCCAAAATACAAAACAAAACAAACACACCCTTGGAATTTTAAATTGTAATGAGTTCAGAAAGAAGGTTAAGGTCTGTATTATGGAATGGAGTGAAAATCACATTCCAGGCAGATAGAGCATCAAAGACTAGATCCTGAGCTAAGAAAGGGCCTAATCTGTTGGAGAATCTGGAAAAAAAAAAATTACTGCCTTATTTATTTGTTTGTTCATTGGTGCCGGTGATTGAACCGAAGGGCATTCTACGTTTAAGATAGGTTCCCAGCCTATTTTATTTATTTGGAAAGAGGGCCATGCTAATTTGTGAGGCTGGCACTGAATCTGTGATTGATTCTCTTTTCTTAGCCTCTCAAGAACTGGGATTAGAGGCACACAGCATCACAGCCAGCATATATATATATATATATATATATATATATATATATATATATATATATATATATATATATAGCATTACTAAGCTGCTGAGGCTTTACTAAGGCTGTACTCAAGCCTGTGATCCTCATGTCTCATCCCCCAAGTACTGGAATTGTGGGCATGCTCATTCCAGGTTTATACTGAGTAAGTGAAATGAATATAAATGTCATATTAATTTTAAAAATAGAGATCTATGTAAAAAATATTAACTTCTATTTTTGTAATTCTAGAACTTCTATTTTATTGTTCCTCTGATATATAATTAGGGCTAGAATCCACATCCGTTTTAGTTCCAGTGGCCTACTCTTCTTTTTAACCATATTAGAACAGTTTGTTGTTTAAAGATCTAAATGAACACTAAATTCTCAGAGTATTCATTTTTATGGGTGCAAACTGAAAGAGAGACAAATAAGGGACTTAATATATTCTATGAATAAGCAGACTATTTCATTTGCTAATGCTGTTAGTCTTATATTTTTGATAGAAATTACTTCTGTCAGAATATATTCACATTATTTATTATAAAAATGCATTCAAGTAAAATGAAAATTTGTGGACCCTTAAGCAGGAATAAAGAACTAATTTGGTCTGTGCTTAATAAAAGCATGGCACCAAATTCTCAAGGTTACACTCACATAGACTTTTATATTTTAACACTCGGACCAGATTTCTTGATGAAATATGGCTGATAAGCTGTAGACGCATGTACACACATACACGTGCACACACACAAACACAAATGTTCACTTTCAGGGTAGCTAAAGTCATGAATCTCGATTATAGTGTTTATAATAGGGGTGTCATAAGCCAAATGGGTAATTTTCATCGGCTGAAAGTGATAGTTGACAATTCATTTCTCAAATCCACAAACTGAAGTTGAAGACAAGAAAGGCAAAATTACATGAAAAAAAGCCCCAGGAATGAGACAAATAAGAATGTATGTTGGCACATTCACTAAAATAATCAGTTCCTAAAGTGACCTAACCTGACTCTTGGTGAGTGATGGTCACATTAAACTTTAAAACAGGTACAGATCTCCTTATCATCACTGAGCAAGGGATTTGGAGTGACAATTCAATATATGGTGTTATACTTTATTTATAATTCACAAGTGGCTTTGAAATTTTGGCTTTACTCTTTTGACTAGTTCTTGTCAGTTTCCATTACAGCTGATGTCTAAAGGACAGACTGTGTACATCAAGTAAAAATGTTTGCTATAACCAGTTTTGATGATATCTCTTGCCTCTCAAATGGCTACAACATGACTTTTTTACTTCTGAAGGTCAAATCAGAGAGCCATATGTCTTAGTCTTTTATATTAATGATACATTTTTCCCAAAATATTTCAGTTGTACCTAATCTATACTTTAAAATCATTTTTATTATCTTTTTCTTTTTCTAGATCTCTAAATCTTAGATATCTCAACTCTAGAAGAATTTCACTGATTAGGGAGATGACGGAGTCAAAGTTTATAATGGTAAACGTCCTGGCAGGAAACATAAGGCACAATCATGAGACATAAGCAATATATTTGAATGTAGACCATATGTATAACTACATAGATGGAGTTAATAAAAAACAACAAAATGGGGAAGAGCAGTTAATGGACATAATTGAAAATGGCTGTTAACATATCCAAGCCTGAAGGAGCAAAGAAAGGATTGTGTCATGGATTAAATTGCAACCCCAACCCCTGCCTATAAAAGATATGCATTAGGAAACATGTCTAGTACCTTACAGTATTTTCAATAGGGTCATTGCAGACACAGCTATTTATAGCTATTTCAGTTATATTGGAATAAGGTGGAACCTAGTCCAGTATCACTTGGGTCCTTGTAAAAAGATGGCCATGTGGAGAAAGAGAGAAACTTAGGGAGCCAGAGACACAGGACAAACACCGTATGATAATAAAAGCAGAGCCTGGAGTCATCTACAGGCCACGTGAGTGCCTGTGGTTAAGGCAAACCGTAAGAAGGAAGAACAGACTCTATTCTAAGGTTTAAGTGAAAACGTAGCCCTTCTGCTATCTTGGTTTTAGACTTCTAGCCTCTATAATTGAGATGTAGTAAATTTTTGTTGTTTGAAGAAGACCACATTGTGGTAGTGTGATGATATCTATAGGAACCTAATGCAGGTTGGATATGGGGACTCAGTTGGAGAATAGCTTTGTAAGGGAAGGAGGTAGTTGACTTAAGCTGTGGCCGTCTGCAAGAGAAAATAAATATATACCAATGGAGCAAGGACAGAGTTATAAGTCTTCTCACTTCTATTATCACTTTTTCATCTGTCATGAGATGTGATGTCATTGGCTGAATTTGACAAGAAGCCAAGGGCCAGGATATCTCATCTATAGAGACTAATAGATCAGCCTCCCAAGGCCCAAGTAAGGGTGCAAAAGAACAGAAAGGGTGTGAAAAAGTAAGGTTAAGAATATAAAAAGATAGGATAGTGACAAAATGAGCAATATAGTAGGTGGAACAAAAAATTCCAAACTAAAACTAAACCAAAAATTTTGCAGACTCTAGAGTTTCTTTATACACATACTGCTTTTAAAACATTGTGGGTTAAGATGAGCTCATGTTCTTTTCAACAAAACAACATGCCAGATGCTGCTTAGACTACTAGGATGCAGCCGGGCGTGGTGGCATATGCTTGTAATCTCAGCATTCAGGAGGCTGAGACTGGAGGATTGCGGTTCACGGCCAGCCTCAGTTACTTAGTGAGGCCCTCTGCAACTTAGTGAGACCCTGTTTCAAAATAAAAAATAGGGCTAGGGGTGTAGCTTGGAGTAGAATGCCCCTGGGATCCAGCCTTAAACTCGCCCCAAAAAACAAAGTATACTAGGATGCAATGATCAACAATGTGATCAAAATCCTAATATAAAGCTTTTAGTTTAGGGACAAATGGACACTTGATTTAAATCTTTATGAACAACTTCCATCTAAGTAGACCTGGGCTAACGCACACCTCTGGAAGCTTCAGCCTCCTCAACTATAGGGTGTGCTCTGTAATCCATGAGGACTGTCCTGCTGAAACAGTGAAGTCTTAAGACATGGTACCTAAGGAACAGGGAGGCTCACTGATTTTAAGAACCAAAGGTTATAACTCAGGGTAGTATCAAGATGGGAACTAACTTTTCCCTCACCTGCAACAAGGAAGTGAACCTTGCCACAGAAGGAATGAAGTTCAGCATATGGTTAGTGGATGTCACACTGGCCTTTTGTGGTTCAGCCCAGCAGTCTGGGTCTCCCTTCATGACCCAGAGCATTTGTCACCAAAGATTGATGACACACTTATGCTATTCATCATCACCTCGGATTTTCTTTGGCTCCTACTTTTCTGCAACTGGATGTGCCCTGGACATGGTTTTACCAGTCTCTTCTTTCTTGATGTCCCAAAGGAAAATTTGTAACTTACTTTTCTGCTATCTCCTCCCTTCTCTAGTGCTGTGAAGAAACTAAGAATGGGAAAAACACAGCTGGGAAAATTCATTTTAAAAATGTCACAGAGTTCATAAAGTTCTTGTTCTTAGCAGATTCCTGCTGAGTCTGTTCGTCGGCTGATCTACTGTGATGTTATCCTTGCTTTTATTTCTGAAGTTTTCACTTACAAAATTCCAGTATCATCCATTTACCTTTACCCAAGGGAATCCTTATGGATTCTACCATCGTGAGTGTCCCTTTTGTTCAGACCAAAGAAAAAGAAAATATTAATTATAAAGTGAAATTCTGCATTTTTAAAGCTCGTAAGGTTTTCTGAGTTTTTTTTTTTAATAGTACTGGCACATATTATACAAATTAAACTCAGGGGTTATTCTACCTCTGAGTTACACCTTCAGCATGTTTGTTTGTTTATTTATTTGTTTATTTATTTTGAAACAAGATCTCACTAGGTTACTGAGAGGCTCACTACTTTTCCAAGGCTAGATTAGAAACTGCAGTTTTGTATCAGCCTCCTAAGTACTTAGATTATAGGCCTGCACCAACAAGCCCAGCCTTTCTGAGTATTTTAAGAGGATGGTGATAATTTTGAACATGTTATGATCAAAGAAGTTTCTGGATTTTTGAAAGACTCAGGAAAAGAAAAATATTATTTTGAATTTTGTCAGTAAATTATTTTTTAGACTAACTTAAGGGATAGGAGGCAAGATGTTGGCGGCCGCGGTCTCAAAGGTGATTACAGCTGCCGATCAGAAGAACAGAACATACATTCCTCAGAAAATCCCTGGACACCAGATTTTAGATTAAGATCCGATTGGGGCAATTTAAGGAGACATTTTCAGCCATGACTTCCAATCTAGAATCCAGGAGAGAGATAGTGGTGGAATTAGAAGCAAGATGACAAGGAGGAGCCTGCCATGCAAGAAAAGTGATTTTGGGGAAGAACATCCCAGAAGAGATTAGGGAAAAGACCACTTCAGCTGCGCATGCAGGGAACTCATAACATCATACCTTGTAAGAAAAGTGACCAAGGAGTGGTGGAGGGAGCTGAGCAGTCCCAGGCAGGAAGCTGAGCACGCAAACTGGGAGGCCCGGCGCCAGGCAGGTAGCCAAGCCTATGAACCAGGAGGCTCCGCACCTGGAGGGAGGCTGTGCCTGTGTCCGGGGAGACCCAGCGCCAGGCGGGAGGCTGAGCCCATGAACCAGGAGGCCCAGCACCAGGTAGGAGGCCAAGTCCGCAAACCCGGAGGCCCAGCACCAGTCCAGAGGCTGAGGCTGTAAACCGGGAGGCCCAGTGCTGGGCGGGAGGCTGAGCCTGCATCCCAGGAGATCTGATACCAGGCAGGAGGCTGAGCCCGCCAACAGGGAGGTCAGCATCGGACGGGAGGCTGAGCTCGCGAATTGGGAGGCCTGGAGCCAGACAGGAGGCTGAGCTGTGTGTCCCAAAGCACTCAGCGCCACTGTGCTGCTCCTGAGCCCATGGTGCGCTAGGAACAGCAGATCCTGCTCTACAAGGTGAGGCTGTGGGCCTCTGTTCTTGGAAGGGATATAAAATTCATTGCTGCTGAGTGCTTGATCCCACAACCTCTTCAAACCACACATACTATCTTCTTTAAAAAAAAAAAAAAGGAAAAAATATTGGAGAGGAGTCAAGATGGCCGCAGGAACATGTGACATAATGCTGTGTGAAGAGCGTGCTCTGAAGAGAACTGAAATGGCTGTGGCAGTGGCAGCGGTGGTCAGCATTTGAAAGAGGCAGAGATAAATTTAAAGAAATATCCTCAGAGGTATACCCCTACTGCTGCACATGCTCAGGAATTCTGGAAAACAATCCATGTGGGAAAGGTGTTCGGGAGAGAACCGAGATGACAGTGGTGGCAGCAGCAGTGGTGGTGACCAGAATTTGGAGGGGCAGACAGATCCAGTTCAGTCCACCATGAACTTTTGAGAAAATCTCCCCAAAAGTAGACTGCTCCTCCCACACATGACTGGGAATTCTGGACAACATGGTAAGTGGTAAAAGGGCTTGAGGGGTTTCAGAGGGAGCCCCGCATGGCCAAGATTGGCCACCGTACTGCAGGTTCCGGGAGTCAACAGCCCTCACGGCCACCGTGCTCCTATGCACAGAGTGGGAAGCCAGGGTATATGTATAGCAGCAGAGCCTGCTCTCAGGAGTGAAAGTGTGGACCTCTGCCTTTGGAGGGAGGACAAAATTCATTGCCACTGGGTATTTGGTGTCCCAGCTTTTGCAAAACACATGTACTGCTCTCTCATATTAAAAAATAAATAAATAAATAAAGAACGCTGGGCGTGGTGGCACACACTTGCAATCCCGTGCTTGGGAAGTGGAGACAGGAGGATTGGGTCTTTGGGAGTAGAGCCCAGAGATGGAAGGGTTTCCAGGAACCCCAGTACCACTAAAGAAGAAGAAGAAGAAGAAGAAGAAGAAGAAGAAGAAGAAGAAGAGAGGAGGAGGAGGAGGAGGAGGAGGAGGAGGAGGAGGAGGAGGAGGAGGAGGAGGAGGAGGAAGAGGAAGGGAACATCTGTAGACGACCTGCTTATAGTGGCAGAGAACAGAACCCAATGCACAGCAAGATAGCAAGGCCAGTGGCGGGGCCTCTGAGGCAAGGTAGGAGCCTGCCAGATGGCTATGCCAGTGCCCGGGCCAGTGAGGTCGGGATCAGAGCCTGCCATGAGGCAAGGCTGATTCTGGGGCCTCTGAGGCCGGCATTAGAGCCTGCGGAGGGGTGAGGCTGGTGCCAGGGCCAGTGAGGCCGGGATTGGAGCCTGCCATGCAGCGAGGCTGGTGCTGGGGTCAGCAAGGCTGAAATTGGTGCCTGCCATTTGGTGAGGCCATAGCTGGAGCCAGTGAGGCCGAGATAGGAGCTAGCCTAAAGGAAAATCTGGTACTGGGGGCTGGGATTGGAGCCTGCTATGAGGCAAAGGCAGTACTGGAGCCAGTGAAGCTGGGATCAGAGTCTACAGGGTATCCAGGCCGGTGCCGAGGCCTTCAAGAGTGGGATTGGAACTTGCAAAGTTGCTTACACAGAGAAATATCACAGAAAATTTAAAAAAAAATCGATGCTTTCCCTAATATGCAAAACTAGGAAGAAATGGGTAATAGGAGGGAATCTAGTAGAAAAAGGGGCCCTGTGGAGAAGCCATTAAGGTGGCCAATCAGAGAGGATGAGATGGGGGAAGATGGAATCTCATTAAAGTACATGATGTATGTAAATAAATATATCAATGTTAAACACTAAATCAAGCATGGGATTGAGGGAGGGGTAGGGAATGGGATGGGGAATAGATAAAGGTTGATTGGATGATGTGTGCTTGTATATCCTAACAAATCTTGTAATCCATTGTGATGTTTGACTACAATGCACCAATAAAAATACATATAAAAAATAAACTAACTTAAGGAAAAAAATTACCAGACTGGCTGGCATTTCCATCAATAGTAACAATAATACACACACACACACACACGCGCACACACACACACACACACACACACACACACACACCAAGAACAGAGCCAGGGAAATGAAATACCAGCAGGACTTATATCCCGCAAAAAGTAAAACATCATAGAGACATTTTCTTTCAACCAAATGTGACTGACAAATATTTATCAGCTCTGTGAAAGGAACTTTAAGTTCCTGTTGGGGTCATACTTGGTAATATTGCATAGGGTGTATGATAATGATTCTGAGGTCGGGAGAGAGAAAGAGAGAGAGAGAGGATGGGAGGGAAGAAGGAAGGGAGGGAGGGCCAGGTGAGGAGGAGGAGGAGGAGGAGGAGGAGGAGGAGGAGGAGGAGGAGGAGGAGAAGGGAAGAGGAGAGGAGAGAGAAAAAAGAAGAAAGAAGAGAGAGACCAGAATTGTTTTCAGTGATAGGCAATATGCCAATTACAGAAATAAAAGTTTTTGCAAAATATAATTTATTTACAAGGTCAAATCTACCTCCCCAGGGATAAGATTTACAGATATTTAAGGGATAGAAGCAAAGTGATAGAAAAAATATGAAAAGGTGGATGCAGGTGACCTAGTTGGTGTTCTGCGCATGTGTAATGGGTCCTGGGAGCTCTTCCTAAGGTGCGTGTTAAGAAGTAGGCAGCATTAGTTTGATGAGGGTAGATTTTTTTTTTGGGGGGGTTGCTATCAAAACTTCACCCTTCACATACTTGCACAGGCTCAAGTGAAGAGTCAGTAGTTTCAACAATAATAGCCTTCCAGACCCTGAAAAGTCATCTGGGAAACTTGTACCATCGTGATCCACACACCAGAAGCGTTATCTACAGCAGAGCTAGTAGGGAAGTATATATTGCTCAGTTGTATGACCTAAAAAGAGTATTGATGTGTGGTGTGTGTGTGTGTGTGTGTGTTACTGGTAATTGAACCCAGGGGTGTTTTACCTATGAGCTACACCCCAGCCCTATTTTATTTTTATTCTGAAGCAGGGTCTCACTCAGCTGCTTAAAGTATCATTAAATTACTTTGCCTTGGTCTCAAATCTGCCATCTTCCTGTCTCAGAGTCCCAAGTACCAGGATTACAGGCAAGCGTCACCATGCCCAGCAAAAAATTAATGACTTTTATAGTCAAGTAAAAAAAGTAGCTAAAAGCAAGTGAAGCTAGGAAGGTGCCTTTAAGCCTCCTTGGTTTAATTTATCATAATGTGGTATGAGAACAGTTCTTGACAACTTTAATTTTTTTAATTTGCTCATATATTCGGTCTAGATTTACTGTTTCCACAAAAATTCCTTGATTTCAATTTTTTGTGTGTTATTGGATAAATTTTGCCAGGTGCTTTTAAAAATACTGACTTTCGAAGGCATATTTCTGAGTGACCCTGCTACAGAAGCACAGAGTAGGTATTTAGTTAATATTATCTGATTTCAAATCTCATAAAGTAATATAAAAGAAACCATGACAAATAAGAAAAATATATAAATTTTCAGCTTTTTTCAATGGCTATTTCTCTCTCTAGACTGTAAAAACTAATTTAAGGCCCCTGAATAGATTAAAAAAAAAAGCCATCAGTAAAAATAAATAAATAAATAAAATAAATAGAAAGAAAGTTCAAACAAGAATGTGATATAATAAAAATAAAACCAATTACATAACCACAAGTAAAGGTATAAATATGCCAATATGCGTACTAAACAGTGTAAGTAATGTACAACTTCAATAGCCTAATACAAATAAGACAAAATCGATATTGCTGAAATCAACATACATTATGAAAGTAATCAGATTTTATTACTCACCCTGATAACTACTATATATTTATTTGCAATTTTATGGCAGTGTGTTTAATAAAATATCACAGATTTTTTGAGTTTTATGAAGCATTTCATCATCTTAATGCTACAACCCTTTCACATAACTTGAAATAATTACCAAATATTTCCAAACTACATTTCTGTGAATAAATCCATCAGCTCTGTGGGGCTGAAAGCCTTGCCACATCTTCTCATACTTTTGAAATGTTAATGTTCATATTTTATTTGTCAGTTCATTGGAAAAGTATCTTGGAACATGAAAGGTGAAGCATACCACTCTTTCTCTATTTTGGGGTCTGTTTTCTACTCATCTGCTTACAAAGTATCCTAAGCAGCCGTTTTTTTTTTTTTTTTTCTTTGCTTTGACCAGGAATCACACTTTAGGGTTGAGTAATTCCTCCAGTCATCTGAATTACTTCAATAGTCTAATTTAACTTCCTCTATTAGCAAACTATCTGCTAAAATACAGATAGTATATGGTATCATATTCATCTTTAACCACGTCACTCTGTTTTCAAATACTATTAAAGAAACTAATTGTTAGGAGAATGGTTGCTAACCTCCTTAGCATAAAGCCAAGAATAAAATTTGAGTATCTGAAAACATAGATCATAGGTAGAGAACTTGCCTAGCCATATGAGTGGCCCACAAACATAAACAAACAAATAAGTAAGTGAATATAGAATTTTATTCTTTCAATTCTCAGCCATTTTTATAATCATTTTAACAAATATAAATATTAAGGCGAAATATTTTATAATCATTCATTGGCTGCCCACTGCACGTCAAAATTCTGGTCCTAGCCTGGTGTGGTGGTGGCACACATTTGTAATTTCAGCATTTGGGAGGCTGAGACAGGAGGGCTGCAGTTTGTAGACAGCTTCAGCTACTTAGTGAGGCCCTTTGAAACTCAGTGAGACCCTGTATCAAAATAAAGAATAAAAAAATAAAGCTGAGGGTGTCGCTCAGAGGTAGAATGTTCCTGGGTTCCATCCTAGTACTACTACTACTAATAATAATAATAATAATAATAATAATAATAATAATAAATTCTTTTCCTGCCCCTTTCTTGCAGTGCAATATTGTCAAATGTTTGTTTCTTTTATCAATTACAGAAAATCACTCATGTCTTATGACAAAGAAAAAAGGGAGATAGTTATGATACGTTTCTGATAAATTTTAGTTTCTATTATTGCTCAATAATTATATTCAGGGTTCTAATAATGATGTTTTATCTAGTTTCAAATTGTTTCTATACTCCTTCATGGTACAATGTTATGTATCATTTATGAATCAGACTTGGTTCATCCTACTTGAAGAACGAGCTGACATAAGCACTCTAAATTCATTCTTTGAATTCTTCTTTATTTTAAATTTACTTTTGTAAATGGTTCCCAAATATATGCCTGTGAGTTAGGAGCTCCTAGAGAGGGGATTAACTGTGTGTGTGTGTGTGTGTGTGTGTGTGTGTGTGTGTGTGTGTGTGTGTGTGTTATTATTGAATCCTGAAGCATTCTACATCTGAGATACACCCTGGTTCTTTTTATTTTATTTAGTTTTATTTTATTTATATATTGTGGTACTAGAAATTGAACTCAAGGCATTCTACTTTCAAGCTACTCCTCTACCTCTTTTTTAAATTTATTTTTTATTTGAAACAGGGCCTTGATAGGTTACTGAGAGTCTCATTACATTGCTGTGTCTGTCCTCAAACCTGCAAGCCTCTTCTCTTAGCCTCCTAAGGACTGGGATTTCAGGCATCTGTACACGACACCAAGCTTAGATTTTCTTAGCACAATTCTGTGTTTCTTTATTTGTCATCAAGAGGGAGCTTGTGGCAAGTAAGGATATTGTACAAATTATGTCTATTTCCTGTGATAAGGGGATATGACACTATCTTTCTATTGTTATTCTCAAGGATGAGGGAGAGCAAACTTGATAAGGTGACATCTCCCTACCATACTGCTGTGTTCTGAATGTTTATGTCCTCCACAAATCTATACACTGAAATCCTAACCCTTAATGTGATAGTATTAAAATGTTGGGACTTAGAGAGGGGAATCCTCATAAATAGGGTTAGTACCAACATAAAAGAAGCCTGAGAGACCTTACTTTTCTCTTTCTACCACTTAAAGATATCAATAAAGTCCATATTATGAGTAAAAGGCTTTCATCAGACCCTGAACCTGCAGGCTTCTCGATCTTGCAATTCCAATCTTGCAGAACTGTGATAAATAGATGTGTATTTGCCAATCACTTTGTGGTATTTTGTTATAGCACCCAGAGCAGACTACAACAGGCTGATCGTAAAGTGCTTAGTAAACACTGGTTTTCTTTTATGCCACTGCTCACAACCAGAGTTATCTTTTTTCATTCTTTTTTTCTTTTTTGAGGTTCTGGGATTGGAACCCAAGGACATTCTACCTCCAAGCTACACTCCCAGCCCTAATTTTATTCTTTATGTTGAAACAGGGTGTCACTGAGTTGCAAAGGTCCTTACTTAGTAGCTGAAGCTGTCTGGAAATGGTGATCCTCCTGTCTCAGCCTCCTGAATGCTGGGATTACATGCAGGTGCCACCATGCCCACCCGGCTACAACATAGCTATCTTAAAAATATCTTTACTGATTCACTCTTCAGCAACCCATTCTGTGACAATTTTGTCTTAACCAAGGCATAATGCTAGCACTGACATATTTAACCTCATTACCAGCACCATTGCCCAATGAGTTCAAGGTTATAACTGGCACTTCTTTTCCTTTTTTTTTTTTGTTACCTGGAGACATTTGAAAATGATAGATTTTAAATTGTCCCTTGCAGGAACCTGGGTTATGTGCTCTACATCTATCATTCACAAGCTTTTAGCATTCAAGGTCTACAATGGTGGAACTAAGTGCATGGGCTCTGTTATTAAATTATTTCTGATAATATGAAAGGTAAAGTGGGAGAGGAAAGAAAATTTTAAACATAGTAAATGGTCTCTGGATGCAGCTAAAAATAAAGGGTGGATCATCTAGTGACAACTTTTTAAAAATATGACTTGCTCTAATGAGTTTATGTTCACCATGCTAATAATAAGCATATAAAGAATGACCCAAAAGATAAGGAAGGATGCCATCATAGGCTCTCGAACTTAGCAAAAGATATCTGAAGTAGCTATTTTATAAAAAGATAAGTGATTATTGTACATTTTCAAAAAATATTTTTTCTAAATATGTAGGGCCTATTTCATTTTGTATAAACACTGTGAATTAAAGTACTTTTTTTTTTTTTTTTGCAGTTTTGGAGATGGAACCCAGGGACATTTGACCTCCAAGCTACACACCCTGCCCTATTTTTTTATGCTTTATTTTGAAACAGGATCTCACTGAGTTGCAGAGGACCTCACTAAGTAGCTGAGGCTGTCCACAAACCTTGATCCTCTGGTCTCAGCCTTCCAAATGCTGGGATTACAAGCATGTGCCACCATGCCTGGCTTTAAAGTACTTTTTAACTAGGTGTAGAGATTCCTATCAAAATTAGATGCTCCATGTCCCCAAATCATTTCAAATGATAGTTTATCACATGATGTTACAAAATGTTGGATATAATAATTTTTACCAACATATATGTATTTTCTTTCTCTCAATTAATTTTACAAACCAGACAAAACGGACATGAATATTTCTATAAGTCACCACCCATCTTTGAAATTTAATCCCTCAACTCAGTTTACTATAACTTATTTTCTTTGCTTTATTATAGAAATCCCAATGGTATTCTCTGTGTTTGTACACGTGTGTACTTAAAGAGGAGTAGAAGTCACATGATAAATTAAGCAGATCACAAAGTTTATTATCAGAGCTCTCCGCATTGTGTTCCTTGAGAGATTAGATAATAAATCATATCCTTATACTATATTGACTATCTTGGACTTGGAAGAAAATGTATCATTTTAAATCCATAGCCTACTATTTCCATGGTATACATTAAGGAACAAATTTAACATGAGTTTTGCAAATCCATTGTCAGGATTATAGGTGAAGGCAAACAACTATTATCTTTTTGAAAATGGAGACTTACTATAATTCCTTTAGCTTTATATTTAATCAAAGGTTCCAATCACATACATTCTTATTTTTTTCTTTGTGGTACAAGGGATGGAACCCAGAGGCATTATGCCTCCAAGCTACTCCCTCATTCCTAAGGTGCATGCATTCTTGAGAGCAAAAGTATAATATGCATCTAGAAAAATGTTACTAGCACTAACAATTCAATGCATATGCCTTTGAACCCAGGAGTTATATACAAAATAAATTGGATAGACAAATGAGTTCTATTTCCTGGAAGATGAAATAAACTTTCCTTTCTTATCCCTAAGCACAATTAGTAACTGTGAATATTATGTGTAGAATTGTAAAATGATCAAGGTTCAAAAATCAGTATTTTAAAAAATTTAGTGAAAGGGAACATAAAAAGAAGAGAGGTAACATAAGAAGAAGAAATTGCCCAATAAAAAGAACAAAAAGTTTTTACAGACTGAGAAACAAAATGTAGGATCATCCCTGGTAGTTGGACTGTAGAGAAAGATCCACTCTTCTTGGCTTTGGAGTTTCAGAAAGAGAAAATGAGAATTAAGAAGTACTCAAAGAAATAATATCTGAAAGTTTCAAAATTAAACAAAAACATAAACCTAGAAAGTTAAGACAACAAGCGAGGCCTCCATTGTAAAAAATACAGAGAAATCCTCACCATCAAACACTGCAGTCAGACTTCTAAATAACAAGACCAAAAAAAAAAAAAAATTATGAGATCAACAAAAGACCTTACACACAGAGGAAATACAATTCAAATGAAGGATGATCTTTCATCAGAAAAAAATGGAGGCCAGAAGGAAGAGGCATGATATTTTTCAAGGACTGAAAAAAATAATTTTACTCAGAAATCTCTATTCAGCAAAATTATCCTTCAGGGTTAAAAATATAATCAAGATACTAATAAAGGCAGAAAAACTGAAACCATTTGGCCTAGTAAATGGACATTAAAATCAGATAAGGAAGTTCTCAAAATAAAAAGAAAATAAATAAACTTGAAACATCAGAAAAAAGAAAAAAAAAACAATAAAAATAAATACCAGATATATTTATTCTTATCTTGAATTTTAAAAATAGTAACACAGGAGAGTTGAAGAAAAAATTCTAAACTGGGCGTGGTGGCACATGCTTGTAATCCCCGCGCTTGGGAGGCTGAGACAGGAGGATCACACAGGTTCGAAGCCAGCCTCAGCTACTTAGTGAGGCTCTCAGCAGCTTAATGAGACCCTGTTTCCAAATAAAATATAAAAAAGGTCTGGGAGTATATCCCAGAGGTAGAAAGCATCTGGGTTCTACCCCTAGTACCACACACACAAAAATAATTCTAACATTCTGATATTATTCTAAATATGTGTAGAGAAAATATGGGAGGATTAAGAGACAGAAAGGGAAATAAGGTTATTATGTTTCACTTGAATTGGTAAAATGATAACATCAGTAGACTATGATAAGATTCTGTGTGTGTGTGTGTGTGTGTGTGTGTGTGTGTGCATGCATGTGTGCCTATGTAAGTTAACATATTAAGCAACTACTAAGAAATATTCAAAGAAAGAAATAAAAATACTATCGAAACATCAAAGTAAATTTGTAATAATTGTCCAAGTTATTCACAAGAAAACAGTAAAATGGAAGCATTAAGACAAAATGAGAGAACATACAGAATCCAGAAATAAAATGGCTGTCTCAAGCTTCCATATCCCAATGCAGCTATGTAACAATGGTCTAAACATCAATTAGAAAACAAGGGTTAGGGGATTGAGTTAAAATACAATATCCAACTAGGTACTATATGCAAATGTATATATATATATATATATGTTTATATATAATTATATATATGATGTGTATTTTAACAGTAAAAGGATTATAAGATATAAAATATGCAAACATTAAAAAAAAGGAATGACTATACTAATTGATATTTTATTTCTGTTATTATTATTAGTAGTAGTCGTAGCAGCAGCAGCAGCAGTAGTAGTAGTAGTAGTATTAGTATTAGTAGTACTGGGGGTGGAACCCAGAGGCTTTCTACCTCAGGGCTATACTCCCAGACCTATGTTTTGTATTTTATTTGGAAACAGGTTCTCACTAAGTTGCTGAGAACCTCACTAAATATCTGAGGCTTGCTTTGAACCTTTATGATCCTCCTGTTTCAGCCTCCCAAGCACGGGGACACTAATTGGCATTTTATATGGAAAAGTACAGATCCCAAAATATAAAATAAAATAAAAATAATGAAATTATATAACAGTAAGTAGTTCACTATACCAAAGAAGATGTAACAGCCTAAAATATGTATCAACCAAACAACTGAGCAAAGCAGCAAAACAGATGAAGCGAAGATGAATAGAACTAAAGGAAATAGAAAAATCCACAATAGTAGTTCAAAATGTCAACAGTCATAACTCAGCCATCAATCATACAATTAGACAGAAAAGTAGTAAAATTATAAAGCAACTCACTTAACATCATCAACCAACTAGATATGACATTTATTAAACACTCCACACAACAGGGTATACATTTTTTTTTAAGTTCTCAAGGAGCATATTATCATGGAAGATCTTAAGTCAAAGAGAAAATCCAAAGTAAATTTTTAAAAGCACATTGGGTTAAATGAATATGAAAACACAGTACATTAAAATGTGAGACAAATTTAAAGGCCTGCTAAGTGAGAAATGTATAACATTAAATTCAAACACTTGAGAAAAAGAAAAATATATCACAATTCAATAATCCCACTCAATCCTTACAACAACAAAAGAAAAGAACAAATAAACCCAAAATAAAATAGGAGAAAAATGTAGTAAAATGTAGTTAAAATCATAGATAATAAAAACATATCAATAGAAAAGATTAATGAAATAAGAAATTTTGGGGAAAAATTACGAAAGTTCACAAGTTTTTAACAAGTCTAATGAAAAAAATATTGGAGATAAATTTCAATATCTAGCATAGCAATGGATGTCATTACTAATTCTACAGACTAAAAAAGGATAATAAGAAACAATCCGAGAGCTTTGCCTGCATAAAATTGACAACTTCGATAAAATGGATCAGTTTCTAAAAAACACAAACTACCATAACTCACACAATATAAAACAGATAATTTGAATAGCTCTGAATCTATTAGGAAAATTAAATTTAAAATTAAATCTCCCAAAATAGAAATCTTAATGTCCACATGGCTTCACTGGAGAATTCTAACAAATGTGAAAGAGAAATTAATACAAATTCTAAATGATGGTTTCCAGAAAGCATAAGAAAAAATTTTTCAATATATTTTGTGAAGTTATTCTTTAGCAGGTCTAAAATAACATGGTGCAAAATAAGAAAAATATGACTAATGACTCTCAGTAATATAGAAGAAAAATTCCTAGAAAACTAGGCAAAAATCAGATTCAGAAAAATGTGAAGAAAGTGTGCACAACTATCAAGTGGAATTTATCCTCAGGATGTGAATCTGGTTCACTATTCAATAGGCTAAAAATGAAAACTCACATTATCATATTAATTAATGTAGATATAGAATTTGACAAAATTCAACACCCATTTATGATAAAAGTTCCTTGAAAATAGAAATGAAGAGTAACTTCCTCTACTTGATAAAAAACATCTATAAAAACCTATGCAACATTATGCCTAATGGTGTTCAGGAATAAGACAAGAAAATCTAATAATTATTTAACATAGTGCTAGAAATTCTACCCAGATTTAACAAGAAATATAAATAGAATTATACTAATCAGAGCAGAAGAAATTAAATTATTTACAGGCTACACTATTCACATAAAAACAATGAATATTTTCAAATCTCTATATAAAATCTTATGTCATTAAGGTTGCTGAATACATGGTAAACATATAGATATCATTTATATTTTCATAGCAGTGAAGATAATCACTGCTAAAGATATTAGATAACAACTAATAAAACATACTTAGAAACCTAGCAAAACTTGTACATGATTTCTTAAAACTATAAAGTACTGGTTAAAAAAAAAAAAACTAAAGAAATACAGAAGTGGTATAGAAGTATTAACATAAGATGTCACTGGTCCCTCAAACTGATACATAAATTTAGTGCAATTCCTATAAAAATCCTAGCAATTTTATGTAGAAAAGGATAATATTATTCAAAGATTCATATCAAAAGACGGAGGAGAGCTGGGCATAGTGGTGCATGCTTGTAACCCCAGCATTTGGGAGGCTGAGACCAGAGGATTGAGACTCGAGAACAGCTTCAGCTACTTAGAAAGGCCCTTTACAACTCATTGAGACCCAGTTTCAAAATAAAGAATAAAAAAATAATCGGGCTGGAGGTGCAGCTAGGAGGTAGAATACCTCTCGGTTCCAGTTTCAGTACTGCAGAAAAAAGAAAAAAAGAAGAAAGAAAAAAAAAAAGACGAAGGAGAACCAGATGGTGGTACATGCTTACAATTCCAGAAACTGGGAGTCTGAGACAGAAGTATTGCAGGCTGGAGGCCCAACCTCATAGACTTGTGAGAACAAGAAATTAGCAAGACCCTATTTCAAAATAAAAATTAAAATGGGCCGGGTGTGTAACTCAGAGATAGAACACCTCTGGTATTCAATTCCCAGTACCTCCCCCCCTCCCAAAAAAAAAATACAAAAAATAAAGACAAAGGAAAAAAAATACCCAGTGCCATGTGAGATATTTCAATTACTCTGAACCTCATTATGATTTATAATTATGATGTGCCAATAAAAGTATATCTCAAAAACACATTTTGAAATAAAAGTAAATGTGGAGGAATCAATCTGTCTGACTTCAGTTCCTATTAAATAGCACTAGTAAGAGTATGTGGTATTAGCTAAGAAAGATGCATAGATCATGGAACAAGTTAGAGATCTGTAGAAAATAATGTATCCTTTTCAACTCATGGTAATGGAACATTGGCCATTTATAGGCAAAATGATAAAACTTGACTTAAATCTCAAACCTTATGCAAAACAGACTCAAAATGATATTGAACAAATGTGGAAATACAAACTTTATTTTGAAAAATAAGCAAAATTCCTTAGTATTGAGGTCTATTCAAAGATTTCAGTTCATGTCTCTTTAAAGACTTGAATCTGAAATTTTAAAAAAATCTTAAAACTCAACCATAAGAAAGTAGGCAACCCAGCTAAAAAATGGGTGAAAGAAACAAACATCTTTTCCAAAATGAGATAGGCATTGCAGATAAACATATGATAAAATACTCAACATTATGTGTCATTAGGGAATTTCAAACTATTTTCAAACTAAATTGCATAACTATTAGCATGGCTGCTATCCAAATCTGATGGCAATAAATGCCAAAAATGTACCAAGGAGTAGGAAAACTCTTTTCTTGCTGATGGGAATGAGAGCTATTAGCATCACTTTTTACAAAGCTAAATTTAGTCTTACCACAAATGATAGTGTTCCTGGATACTTACTCAAACGTTAAAAATCTGTGTTCATTCAATAACCTACACATAAACATGTATAACTGTTTCATTCTTTTTTATTATAAATACTAGCTATTAATTGTATAAATTAATGGGTGTCACTCTGACATTTTCTTACTTGTCTATCTCATTTTCAATCATATCTATCCTCTCTACTATCTGCTCTTTCCCTCTCCTCTTCTTTCAGGTCACCTTTTCTTACCCTAATAGTCACTTTTTTATTTTCAATAGCCACATATGAGAGAATGCATGTGACAATTGTCTTTCTGTGTCAGGCTTATTTTACTTAGCATGACGACCTCCAATCTAATCCATTTTCTGTAAATGACAGGATTTTTTTTTTCTTTGTGGCCAAAGTATATTCCATTGTGCATATATACCATATTTCTTAATTCATTGACACACACTTAGATTGGCTTCAGGATTTGTCTCTTATGCATAGTACCTAAATAAAGATAGATGTGCAGGTGTCTCTTTTGCAATATATCAATAAAGATAGATAGATATATTATTTTCCTGTGAGTATACATGGATCATTAAGTAGTTCTACTTTTAGTTTTTTGAGGAACTTCTATAGTTTTCTTCATAGTGGTTGTAGTAGTTTGTATTTCCACCAATACTGTATAATACCTCCTTTATCTTTACATCTTCATCAGAACTTTTGTTGATAACAGTTATTCTGAGATAACACAGAATATAAAGATATTTTTTTATTTGCATCTCTCTATTCACTGACTGTGCTTAATACATTTTTTCATATATTTATTGGTAACATGTTTATTATTTTGAGAAGTGTTTGTTTAGATCATTTGTCCATTTTTTATTGGATTATGCATTTTTTCAATGTTACGATTTTTGAGCTTTTATATATTTTAACAATTAATGCTCTGTCAAGTGAATAGCTAGGGCCCAGATTGATGGTACAGGCCTGTAATCCCAGTCTTGGGAGGCTAAGACAGGAGGATCAGGAGTTTGCAGTCAGCCTCAGCAATTTAATGAGTCCCTTCACAACTTAGTGAGACCTTGCTTCAAAATAAAAAAAAAAAAAATAAAGTAGGGCTGGAGGTGTAGCTAAGAGAATGCCCCTGGGTTCAATTCCCAGTGCTACCAAAAATGAATAGTTAAAAAAAATATGTTTTCTCACTCTCTCTATGGTCTCTTCACTCTGTTGATTATTTTCTTTGCTCCTAAGAAGCTTTGTAAATTGATATAATTCCATTATTCAATTTTTCTCTGGTTTGAGGATATATGGTACCTGGGATTGAATTCAGAGATATTCTACTTCTGAGCTATACTCTCAACCCTATTTTATTTTTTGTTTTGAAATCAGGTCTTACTAAGTTACTACATGCTGGCCTCAAACCTGTGATCCTCCGACTTCCATTACTGTGATTAAAGGTATGTACCATCATGCGTGGCAATCAAGTCTTGCTTTTATTTCCCAAGTTATGAGAATTATACTAAGGTAATGATTGACTGTGCTTCTATCTTGAAGTGTTTTCCTTTAATTGTTTCAAAGGTTGGTTTTACTTTAAATTCCCAGAAACTGTAAACAACAAAGACATAATTTATTAGGTAAACAAACAATCTGTGATATATCATTCAATGGAATTATCAGTTTTACATATGAGCTGTAAATCTTGACTAATACAGAGTATTCTCAATTGCAAATTTCTAAATAAAAGAAACGAGTCCCAAGAGACCACAGAATTCATAATTGCGAGTAAATGATATTCTGAAGGAGGAAAAAATATTGAGAACGTGAAAAGATCAGTAATTACCAAAGATTTGGCGGAAAGGAGTAAAGAAAGATAAATGAGGCATGGACAATTTTGGGGGGATGCTGAAACTTTTCTATAGGATGGCGGATATATGTCCTTATTCATTTGCTAAAACCCATAGACTATGCAATACTAAAGTCCTCTCTAATGCAATGTATGAACTTACTTAAAAGAGTATCAGTATTTATTATCAGTTAGAACAAATATACTACACTAATGAAAGATGCTAGCAACGCCGGGCGTAGTGGCGCACGCTTGTAATCCCCGCGCTTGGGAGGCAGAGACAGGAGGATCGCGCAGGTTCGAAGCCAGCCACGCACGCTGGCTTAGGAGACCCTGTTTCCAAATAAAAATGTAAAAATAGGTCTGGGAGTGTAGCCCGGAGGTAGAAGGGCTTCCAGAAACCCCAGTACCACGAAAAAAAAAAAAAAAAAAAAAAAGCTAGCAACAAGGAAAGTTAAACTGTGAGAGGGTTTATCTAAGGGCCCTATGTGTTATATGCACATTTTTCTTTATAAATTGATGTAAAATTTTGATCCATCTTGAGTTGATTCCTGTGTTTGGTGAGATATAGGGGTTTAGATTCATCTTTTTACAAATGGTTAGCCAGTTCTCCCAGCACCACTTGTTGAAAAGGCTGTCTTTTCTCCAGCGTATGTGTTTGGCCCCTTTGTCAAAGATTAATTGACTAAAGATGTGTGGGTTTGTTTCTGTATCTTCTATTCTAATCCACTGGTCAGTATATCTGTTTTTGTGCCAGTACCATGCTGTTTTTACTACCTGAGACTGTGAAGCTAGTAGAGGAAAGCATAGGTTCAACACTACAACATATTGGCACAGGCAGTAACTTTCTCAACAAAACCTCCAAAGCTCAGGAAATTAAAGCAAGAATAAACAAGTGGGATAACATCAAACTAAAAAGTTTCTTCTCATCAAAGGAAACTATCAATAACCTAAAGAGGAAGCCTACAGAATGGGAAAGGATCTTTACCAGCCACCATTCTGATAGGGGGCTAATATCCAGAGTATACAAAGAGCTCAAAAGACTCTACACTAGCAAAACAAACAACCCAATCAAGAAATGGGCAAATGAACTAAATAGACACTTCACAAAAGAAGAGATACAAAGGGCTAATAGATACATGAAAAGATGTTCTTCATCACTGGCCATCAGGGAGATGCAAATCAAAACTACACTGAGATTCCATCTAACCCCAGTCAGAGTAGCAAGCATAAAGAAATCAAATAACAACAAATGCTGGCGAGGATGTGGGGAAAGAGGAAATCTTTTACACTGTTGGTGGGAATGCAAACTAGTTCAACCACTATGGAGATCTGTGTGGAGATTCCTAAGAAAGGTGGGAATAGATCCACCATATGATCCAGCTATACCACTCCTGGGTATCTTTCCAAAGGAGTTGAATTCAGAGAACTACAGCAACATATGCATACCTATGTTCATAGCAGCACAATTTGTAATAGCCAAAATATGGAACCAACCCAGATCACCAGCAACAGATGAATGGATAGCAAAACTATGGGAAACACACACAATGGAATTCTATTCAGCCATAAAGAAGAACAAAATTATATCATTTGAAAGAAGATGGAAAGCCCTGGAGAACATTATGTTAAGTGAGATCAGCCAAGCACAGAAGAAGAAGATACATATCTTTCCTCTAATATGCCCAAACTAGGAAACACAAAGAATACCAGAGGGACTCCAGATATTGAAGGGGAAATACTAGCTAAGTTTGGATGGTAAGATAGGAGAGGAGGAAGGCCAGTCTTGATTAATAAGGGTCTACACTTGAACATGTGTAAAATTATGAATAAGACATGGTTAACCTGGACAACCATTGGTGGGGGGGAAGGGAAAATGGGGGCGGGGCGGAGGGCACCAAATATAGTGTAAATGTATACTATTTATGTTCAATAAAAATTGTTATAAAAATAAGTAAATTGATGTAAAATTTTTAATATCATTAATCAAAAATAAAAGGTGAGCTACAGTGTTAGCATTGCATTCCTGTAAAATGAGTCAAATATAGTCTGCTAGGCGTGCTGGCCCAGGCTTGTAATCCCAGTACTTGGGATGCTGAGATAGGTATATCGTGCAGGTTCAAAGCCAGCCTCAGCAACTTAGTGAGACCTTGTTTCCAAATAAAACATTAAATAGGTCGGAGATGTGGCCTGGAGGTAGAAGGCCACTGGGTTCCATCCCCAGTACTAAAAAAAAAAAAAAAAAAAAGGTAGTAGAGTAGTAGAGTTTCAGGCTAACTGATTAGAGTTGGGCTACAATAAGAATCAATATTATACAAAGGAGGTAAGGAGGTGAGAGGAAAATTAGATTTAAAAGTAAAGATATTGAATATTTGTCAAGAGCTTTCTGTTATTTTCTTAATTTGCAACAACAGAAAACACAAAAGGAGAAGGTCTCTTTTTGTTTCAGATATTAACTAAAAATTAATTAACTTCTCTGACTAGCTTATAAACAATGACCTAAGTAAGCAATTGATTTAAGAACTCAGAAGAAAAATACCCATATATGCTACTGGTTCAATTTATAGGCTAGAAGATTATAATGCCAGTCAGCAAATTTAGGGTCCAGAATAATATTTTTCTTTGAGATCTCTTAAACTGCTTATTTAAAACTTGATTTCTTTTATTCTTAATTTTTATTGGTGCATTGTGGTCATACATCTTAATGGGTTACACTATGGTAGAGGCATACATGCACATATCACTCATTTGGCCCTTCCCCAATTCCCACTCCATCCCATTTTCCCTTCTTCCTTCTCATGTTTGGCTTACTGATTGATATATTTATGAATGTACCTTAGGGAAGTAAAATATAAAATTATGAACAGATATATGTATAATTTTTTTCAAATGTTTCACCAAGGATTTTTTTATTACCATCATATAAACTCATGTTTTATCTTTGTCTAGAAAATGAACTACAATTTAAATTGATGCCTATTTTTCTTTATTTTTACTTTTCCAAAACTATGTACATATATCATTCAGAACATTTAATTATCATGAGATAAATAACCAGTATTTCCATACTGGACTAATATCATTTCTTCCATGAAAGATGTTATTTTATTTAACCCATGTAACTTTATTGAGTTTCTCCGCCAGGCTTTTAAAAACACTGTCAATTTGTTCTGGGAATTGCATTAACTTTATTGGATTTTTATGAAGATTAATGAATCATATCAAACTTCATGAAAAGTTTAACGCAGTCATTGAAAGTAATAGGAGTTTAAAATATGAAGAACATTTTAAAAATAAGCATCATCACCAACAACTCTCTCCTCTTTCTCTTGATTAGCATCATCTTTTATTCTCTTTTAGTCATGTTATGAACACACTTAGACATAGAACACGTAACTATACTGCTTTGTCTCCCTTTCTTTTACAGGTAGTCAATGCCTACTCTTTCAGTGGAGTTGAGTCATTGTCTTTGCGTAATAACTTGCACCCTCCTAAGAACTCTCTAAGTATTCCACATTTTTCTTTCATTTATATTTTAGTTATTTAATTCAAGAAGTGTGCAAGTGAATACTCACTGTCAAACTTTTCTAGTTACTGAGACCACAGGGATATTATTAGTGATCACACACGTGCTTGGAAGAGTTAATACTCCGGTGTTTACATCTCATGCACCTGAGTATTTTATTGATCTTAAAAACCATCTGTTGTCATGACTGATAATAATGTTCAACTTGAGATTAGAAGATTACTTCTTGTCTATGTATCTCTATCTCTCACTCTTTCTTTTGCACTTACCATTTAGTAGATGGTTGATATTAGAAATAATATTTGTTGATGGAAAAATGGATAACCTGAAAACATGCTACTATTAATTTTGGGGGGGAGAATAGGTATTATGCAGGTATTTTTATTGACAATAGCCTAGGTTTGCAAGGCAGGGGATGCGGCTACTCTCCCCTTAAATGACTCTTAACTTTACTTCTGAGTAGCTTTTATGTTTCAGAAAAGGCCTCCAGAGAAAGTTAAGAGGAACTCTGCTGAAATTTCAGAGTCACTGGGCTTCATTCTGTTTAGGTGGCTTGAGTAAACTTTGTTCGTTATAATACTAAATGAACCATTCTAGAGTGTTTGACCTCAAACTGAACATACTCAGGAATGTGGTGACAAGCTTTTCCCATATGAATATGCATGACCCAAATAAAAGCAAGTCCCTTTCTTTCTTTGTTCAGAGACTCAATGATTTGAGGATTACCTCTATTGTACTCTTTACTTGCTGCAAGTAACAAGGCCTTCTTCACTCTTATAATAATTATTATATAATATAATGTTATAATATAGTATAATGATTATAATAATTATTATACTTGTTATTTTTTATTATTAAGCATTGGAAGTTGAATCCAGGGGCATTCTACCTTTGAGCTATACCCCCAGCCCTTCTTTAAAATATTTTGTTCTGAAACATGTTCTTGCTACATTGCTGAGGCTGTCATCAAACCTATGATCCTCCTATTTTAGCCTGCTAAGTACTGGGTTTTATAGGCATGAGTTATCACACTTGCCTACTTCTTCACTCCTTGTCTCTTGGTTGGTCTTATGTGCTTCTCATTCAGCAAGGGGCAGATCCATTACTTTGGTTTTATCTCCCCTAAAACAAGTAAGGGATAGTTTTTTTTTTTTCTTATACTGACAGTGTACGATCATACTATGCCACTCCCCTAAATATGTATTCTGAAAAAAAAAAAAAAAGTCCCAGGTATCATCCCATGCTGAATCCTGTCCTTAACGCTTCACTAAAGAGGCTTCTAACATTCATTTCTCTTTTTCTTTTTCTTTTCTTTTCTTTTGGTTTTCATTACTTTTATTTCTTTTCTTTTTTTAAATTTTATTGATGCATTATATTCATACATCATATTGGGGTAAAAAACTTGGGTGTACAGACATGTACACATCACTGATTTAACCCCTCCCGAACCCCCCCCCCCCCATTTCCTCCCCATCCCTCCTTCCCTTGCTTGGCTTAGTGGTTGACTTCAATATGTTTCAGTACATTGTGTGTTTTAGAGATTTTCCTCTCCCCCCTCCTTTCTCCTCCTTTAGGTTGTCTTGTTTGCTCCTCTATAGGATTTCCTTTTTCATCTAGAGTTCCTCCTATGACCCGTTTCTCCCTATCTCTCATATATTAGGGAAAGCCTCTGCTTTCTTATTTTTTGTGACTGATTAATCTCACTTAGCATAATGTCCTCCAGTTCCATGAAGAGTACAACCTGTGGAGTCCGCTTGAGATTTAGCAGGGACCCCTTTTCCAACTTTTTTTGGGAGATGCTGTGTTTGTCTCCAAAGATGTAATGTCTAATTTCCTCTTGTGCTTTTCCTCTTGTGCTTTTTAAATTAAACTACTAGTCTCTTGAGTTGTATCTTTTGCCTGAAGCTGTCATCATGTCCAAAGATAAGAACACTGTATTTACCATTACACACACACACACACACACACACACACACACACACAGAATAGCATGAGAGTGAGAAAACTGTTTGACCTATTAGTGATAGTGTCTTTTCATTATACAATAATACACTGCTGAACTGACAGTTTGTGCCAAGAGTTTAATTTACAAATGTATTTCCACATCTGTGTGCTCAGTTAATTTCACTGTGGTTTCAAAAATAAGAGGATATTTTAATCAGCACAAAGAAATTTACCTTTTAATTCAAATGGGTGTTTCACACTGACCCAAACAGTCTACGTACAGTTGGAGCTAGATACTATAAAAGAAACAGCTAAAAATAGAAAAATTAAAACAAAAATAAAATTTAAATAAAATAGGTTATAAAAAAATCACTTTCATTTTTAATTCTCTTTTGTCAAAACCCTAGTATGTTTAGTTAAAGGACATATTTTATGAGCTGTGACTATGAATAGAATCTAGTTATAATTGTAGCCTCTAAAGGATTAAAAAACTAAGTCAATACCTATTTATAGAAAATAAAGTTATACTAATTAAATTTTTTAAATTGGATGCAAACGTGGGCTGACTATATTTAGAAGTATTTTAATTGCAAACAAAGTGCCAAAGACATTTTTACATGCATTTATTTTATATTTGCATGCTTGCTTTGTTTAATTTTACATTCTAAATATTTCTGAATGCTTAACAAGCTGCATGGTCAAATAGCAGGCTTACAGGATGGATCTATAATCTCTAGTATGTAGTAGAATGATAATGTCTAAGAAAATATATTACAATTGAGATCAGAGATGCATAGAGAGATATTACTAATAGGGCTGATTTTGAAGAAGAAAAACTCATAGATACAAAAGCTTATTATTTTCTCCTTTCTGAACCAGAGAAATATCCAGAAAATAATACCTTTTTGTCCCTGAAATCATTCTAAACTCTGGGTCATGTCTCAAGCCTAATCAAGGTCAATATTAGGTGATTAATGCTAACAATTATTCAGAGTACTGAGTTTTAATGATTAAGGATGACATAGTCAGGACTCTTTTGAGAGAGAAAAGTATTTGAGTATTAATAAGTGTTATGCATGAATAAAGATTAAAAACCTGTACTACTTTAAAAAATGAACAATAGTCACACTAGGTAACTAAGATAACTAGTAGAATAAATGGCATCTAAAAATTTGAATGAAATTGACATTATCAGGAAACATGAGCTTTAGTCAAGTGATGCCTTTTAATGGGCACAATTTCAATTATTTGTCCCAGCGTGGAAAACTAGGCAAAAAACAGCTGGAAGACATTATAATTGGCTAATAATGGGCTTAATATACAACAAAAAGTGTCTCTGAATATGATGATTGACAGTGTGTGTGTGTGTGTGTGTGTGTGTGTGTTCTCTGATACTTTATTTTGAGGATGGGACATCATTTTCCAACTCTGATTGAATATGAAATATAGAAATATAGAAATTCATAGCCATTTTTCCTATTACCACCCAACTCTATCCAGACTTAACAATGTTAGACTTCCCAAGCAGACTAATTGAAACCTGATACTAGAACCATAACCATTATCATCATCTCCAACAATGACATTTATCCCCCAATTCTATATTTTCATACTGTGCTTATTGTGTTGGTGGTAGTAGGACCCATCAAGATATTTATTTTTGTTCCTTACAGTCTTGTTATTTCATAAGACAGATAAACTGAAGGTATGATCAAAAGAAATCCATGAGATCAAGCACTAGTGCTCATATCCTAACTTTGGTTTTGAAGGCAGACATCAGACTTTTGGTTTGATCTTTATCCCACATTATGTCAACTTGGGAAATCCACTTAAGATATTTTGTCTGTAGTAGCTCCTTTTACATGAAGATAATAATACAATCACAAAATTCTCTAAAATGATGATATACATATATACACAAAGGTATCTCTCTCTGGCCTGGTTATTTCCCATGCATGTTAGATTTTTTATAATACTTTCATAATACTAATACTTTATTACTGGCATGCTTGGGATGAGCAATCAATGTCCATTCTCTGTTTCTCTACTCTAGATTTCAACTTTATTTCTCAAAGAAAATATGTACCATCAGTATTTAAGAAACCAGTTCACATGGTGTACTTAAACATATCAAAGTTAATTACTAAGCCAAGCTTGGGAAGGAGGGAGGGGAGTGAATGAGGTAGGAACTGGGTAAGGACTAATTGTGTGATGTGTAACTGTATGCCTCCACCATCTTGTACCCCATCAAGATGTATGACGACAATACACCAATAAAAAAGTAAAATAAAAGAAACTAGTTCATGTGGCAATCTGGGGAAACACCTAGCTTGGAATTAGTGGCCACAGATTTGAATCCTTGCTAAGATGTCCTGTGTCATTTGAGTGTTGGTCTACACTCATTTGAGTTTTCTCATGCATCTGCAATAAGCATCTAACCAGAACAAGCTGGAGGAAGTACATACAGTTTTACTTTTGACATAATTCATATACACTCTGGGCTTTTCCCAGATCAAATCTTTTTATAGCTTAACGTTCAGTATCTATTTTGGAATGACATCAATCTATCCCCCTCTCGTTACAGTATTGATAATAACTTCAGCACATTTATAGATGATATTCTAAATGTAAATAATCAGATGATCACGAGGGTCCTCCAATGTTTATATCATATATTTTGAATCGATTTAGACATACATAGTTTTTTTGTGTGTGTGTGATACTGGGGATGGAACCCTTCCACCTCCGGGCTACACTCCCAAACCTATTTTATATCTTATTTGGAATCAGGGTCTCTTAAGCTAGAGAAGCTGGCTTAGACCTGCGCAATCCTCCTGTCTCCGCCTCCCAAGCACAGGGATTACAAGAGTGCACCACCACACCCAGCGACATATGTAGATTTTAAAGCAAACTATGAGAAAGTCAAGTAGGAGGTGCAAATAAAAAACCTGATTTGGAAAGAGCTGGGGAGAAGATGTTTGTTTTCTTGCTTTTTCACTTTGTCAGTCCAGTTTCAGTTAGTTTAAAACTAATTCTCTTCCCCCATCTCAAGACCAGTGGAATTTGTGTGATACATTAAATTTTCAGGAGAAACTTTTCTAGAATAAATATGGATTTTGCCTTAGAGTGAAGAGGTATTTGCAAACATAGGCACATAAACTCAATCAAATAAATATCCTATTGGAATAATGCCCAATTCATCAATTTTTACCTGGGTTTTGGAACAACTGTTTCACAGTATCGCCGTAATATAGATGGCCTTAGAAGTTACACAGACTTATATCTGATTTCCAGTTATGCCACACAATGTGACAATTATTTCCTAGTGGCTAAATATAAACCACTTATTAAGACAGGCACTTTGTTCAGATCTGGTAAGACACGATTTCTGCCTTTGATGTGTGGTTGGTGTCCATTGGTTTAAATTGATAAATGAACAAACATGTTATTATTTTGTTTTATAAAGGCCCTCTAATACAAACATGCAAGGCATCATGAAATCAGAACTGGGTCATGTTCAGCATATACAATAGTGAGGACTAGGGAAAAATATCTTTGAAGGTTTAAATTCCATTTTGAAGGATAAATAAAACTCATAAGGAAAAAAAGTTGAGATGGAAAGAAACTCGTTCTAGGCACAGAGAATCATGCTTCCTACTCAAATAAACTTATGTAGGCTTCTTGTCTTCTTTGGATTTCATTCATGTCGTAAATGGGAAATAAAACATTTAACTTATATAATTTTACTTATATTTTAGTGAACTATAATCCTGATTCAGTGGCTAATGTCTGCGATTGAATCAAGAAATTCCAGATAACTTCCCTTTCTTTTTCTTTTGTATTATTTCTTACAAATGACTTGATAATCTCTAAAACAATTATTTTAGACTCAAATCATCATGTACAGCTACATTTTATTAAGGACAAGAGGAAACCATTTAGCACTAGATTTTAGGAAATTTAAATGAGAATTAACTAAGAGTAATAGATGTAAGCCAAATCTCCATTACATTTTCATTGCTGAGATTTGGAATTTAACATGCTTAAAATTTTCTCGAAGATGTCAAATAGCCAACATTTTCAGAGGCGAATCCATTTTTTACTACTTTCTACATTCAGTGAAAGCTATGCCGTGGTACTTTCTTTAGATCATAATTTAGATGTCAATCTTTACTACTCTAAAATAGTGGCCCTGGAGTTTTAGCTCTACTTAAGACCAGCTTCCAAATATAATAAAAAATAGCTATGAAATCAGAAACCTCTTAGTAATTCTACTGGCTCACGGCAGGACCACTTGAAAAGTCACTCAATATAAGAAAGAAATAAAATGTGCGAGGTTCAGAAGGCAGTGCCAGAAATGAAGTCGAAATGTTCAGAAATATTGTTTTATACCACTTCATCCTTAACCCTTTTCTGACATTTGAACAAAAAGTTTTATTTGAAGTTCTAAATTACATTACATAGGACATTGCCACAAACTTTTAAGATCTTTCTCTTCAGGAGATTGATTTTCTCTTGGTTCATGGCTATGATCTAGACCAGAGATCTGCATACACAAGTGTGTCTAATTAGATGCTTTCTCTGACTACCAAGACTCATATTCCTAATGCTTGGCTTTTAATTCATTAAAGTAAGAATTTCTCCCCATATATTAATTCAGTAAACTGAATCAAAGTCAAAGCTTTCACGTATCCAATTTGGTGGCCTTGAAAAAAATAATTTTTTTGTAATTTCATGTTTAATATCTATAGAGCAGATGCTTAGTTTTTAAGAATTTTTCTGGCAATAATGAATAACATTGTTATTAAAAGTATTTTATTTATAGTTCTATCATAACTATGACAATTAATACACAAGTCTGCAGTATGTTCATGACTTCAGAACTTACAGAATAATGATGTTCGTTTGTTTCCCACAATGTTTAACTCCAGCTATTATTTCTATCTTCTCTTTTTATTTATTTTTTATTTTCTGTGATTTGGTTTGCTGTTGCCATTGTATTGGAGGGTGTCATTGCTTTTCTATCTATTTATTAAATTAGATTATTTTTGTTCTTTGTTGTTAATGTCAGGTTTCCTGATGTTTAGCTTGCTGCTAAAACCCAGTGTTTTTATTTCTTTTCTCAGAAGGAGGGGGACATTTTCTCTTTTTCCAATGTCCTTATTGGAAACCAAAAAATTATTTCAGTCATTTCTGAAGTAGGACTAAATGTATCTAAGGGAAATTCTGAGTTAGTTTCTTAATAGTATTGTATCTGTAGCTCTTTGGGCAAATTATAGATCTAGATATTGGGTTTGTTTGTTCCTTCAGTATATTTTCTATGTAAGAGTGAATAAAAAATTTCAAATATAAATAAAATTGTCCAATAAAGTTGAACCCAAGAAACATGGAAATTAATAAGACATGATTTCTACTCCAAGAATCTCACATTTTCACGAGGTAGAATGACAATAATGTTTGGTTTATAAAGGCTGCATCACAGTAAATGCTACAGGATCTGGGTACCCAGAGCAGACTCATCTAACACATAGGGATATTGGAGATTGATTTGCTGGAGGCAATATCAGTGCTGATATCTAGCAGAAGAGCAGGGACAATTCAAATGAGAACAAGAGGCCTTACGAATAGTGGAAGCCACAAAGAGGTATAATGAGCAGTTTGATGTGCGTACAGGGAACACACAGTTCAAGAAAAAGTTGGTGGTCAGAAAGAACTTCAGAATAAAGAGACAATTATTTTTTGTCCTAAACATGATTTGCCATATATATATATATACATATATATATATATATATATATATATATATATATATATATGTGTGTGTGTGTGTGTGTGTGTGTGTGTGTGTGTGTGTGCATTACCCTTTGATAGTCAAAGAGGTCTTGCCTTTTTCTCATTGCCATGTTGATGAGCTTTTTTGAGTGAGCTTCCGTTGTTCTGCCATTAAAGAAATGGCAACCAAAAATACAACCGAGGCTGAAGGAATAGGTGAGAAGAGAAGCAGAAGAAAATTCATGAGTCAGGAAATTTGAAGCATGATTCGTGATGCAAAGAAGGCTAAAAAATATCAGGTTATTTTAGCAGGAGACACAACCCATCACGGTTTTGGACAGAAAGGAATGCATTTAATGTATGAGTTTGAGAACTTCTTGGGCCCAGAGTAACTGTTGCTTTTTTCTTTAGGGATGCCTTTAATTTAAAAGAGAATTTTTAAATATTCTTATCTTGTATGTCCTGCATACTAGTATCACCGAATAATGTCATTATTTTGATGAAACTTAAAGAAATATGACATGCTAAAAGGGGAGATTCAGTGTCAACTTCTCTGAAGTATTTTTAAATATGCAAAAATAAGATAGTTTTTTTTTTTTTACAACACCCTTTGGGTGCAACTCTTTTTTTAAAGTTATTTTGAATCTTCAGATTATAGTTTGCTTGATAAACTGTGACTGACACTTCCAGCAGGGGGTTGAAGATTACATTTTAAGCTACACTAGTGGAGAGATATAATGAAGATAGGCTACTAAGATAATGCGGTTTAACTAATGGATTTATCATGTACTGTAGATACACATGTTTAGAGAGAGAAAAAATAAAGTTTGCAGTTATTAATACCAGTCAGATTGAAGTTGCTTCAAGATGGGAATCAAATTTGTGAGCTATAAGTGGTACAGACTATTGAAAGGTTCTTAAAAGTTTATTAATGATGCAATTCTGTGTGTGGCTTAATGAATTATGTGATATATTTTCAGATAAAAGTGTAAAAATGTTGAACATTTGCAATACTATTTACTTTGGAAGTTGCTCTTAAAGATACCTATGTACATACATGCACACACACACACACACATACACACACACTGTATACAGGACTCAAATTTTCTCAAATATCTAATTTAGGATATAAGACATAAAAATGAAGCATTATATAAAAATTTAGTACATATATATATATATATATATATATATATATATGTATATATATATATATATTCCAAAAATAAGTGATATATACAGTCATGTCACACACGGGATATCATCTGAACCCAGAAGGAAAGTTTAATATAAGTTGCCTCTGATATGATTTACAGATTTAAATATTTATAGGCTTCAACCAACTACAAACATGTCCTCAGAGGTTTTCAGAGGATTTGTCACAATCTTTGTTGCTGTATGTTAATCTATTAATCTTTCCACTGGATTTTGGCTCCTTGAAGGCAGAGATTATACCTTAATGACTCTTAGTGTACAAAATATATAGCTCTATACCTGGCATACAAAATACATGTATGACTGTGCCTCATGCAGACAGAAAAGGGGGCACCAAGTGATAGCAATTATTGATAGCTTTGTCCAAGACCCTGCAACACATGACATCAAATAATTACAGAGGCTTCGAAAACATACTTGTTTTACAATTATTTTACAGGAGGAGGAGGAGGAGGAGGAGGAGGAGGAGGAGGAGGAGGAGAAGGAAGAGGAGGAGGAGGAGGAGGAGAAGGAGGAGGAGGAGGAGGAGAAGGAAGAGGAGGAGGAAAAGGAAGAGGAGGAGGAAAAGGAAGAGGAGGAGGAGGAAGAGGAGGAGGAGAAGGAAGAGGAGGAGGAGGAGGAGGAGGAGGAGGAGGAGGAGAAGGAAGAGGAGAAGGAGGAGGAGACATTTTAGATGAGTGTAACAACTTGGAGAAGAAATGCTGTTAGAAACACTAGCATAGTTGTTATGGAATAAGAAAATACTAGATATTGCAGTTCCCTCTTTGTACGGCTAAACATGGAATACTATTACAGGAATAGATTATCTTAGCTGTGTGTATAGTGCAGATTATAGAAAATTTAACTGATCTGCTCAGTATATGTGGACCTATGGGTAACAATGATTCCAAACTAAATTGGGAGTTGAACAGATTTCAAAGTCTTCATCATGTCACTGATCATTCTTGGCTTGGGAGAGATCACAGTTAGAGTGGGCATTATTTTCAGAAAAGCCAATGGCAGCCTGAGGTGCTGAAAAGACCACTAATCAAGAGGGAGAAGATCTGATGTCTAGACTCAATTCTGTTATTAGGAAACAGTGTAGCTCAGTTTTCTTGCCTGCAGAAGGAAAGGTAGTGGGCTCCACTCACACTTTAAAATATATACGAAATTGCTCTATCATTCTGTGAATCAAAATGATGTCTCCAGTCAAGGAAAAAGAATAAAATGGAAATCTGTATTGTAAACTGGCATGTTTGCTTTCTTCTGCAGGAAATTCTATGTTGTCCAACCATAGATTGAAAATTGCAGGTAAAACTATGATAAATTGATGAATAGCATTGTATTGGGGATAAAAATAATCTGGATTATGGAATGGTGACTCTACTCTTTGGAGCTGTTAAAGTTGTAAAGTGAAGATAGAAAACCTATGTCTCCAGGCTAAGTAAGAGCCTAATGGAGCATGCCTGATACAGCCTGGGAAACAGTGGGTGTGGAAGACACTGCTGAAATTAGTTCCCCCCATGTGGCCACACTATGTCATTCTGCATTACCCTAATCGTCTCCAGACCACTTCTAGGATGGGAACACATCTAATTTTAAGCCTTTTAAAATAGATAAGGAAACCAGGTGTGGTTGGCGCATGCCCTTAATCCTAGTACTTGAGAGGCTGAGACAGGAGGATCATAGGTATGGAGCCAGCTTCAGCTATGTAGTAAGGGCCCCCTCCTCAATTTAATGAGACCTTCTCTTCTTATAAAAATAAAAAAAATTATCTGGGGTATTGTTCAGAGGTAGAATACTCCTAAATTCAATACATAATACCACACAAAAAAATAAGAAAAATTAGGATTAAAGAGATAGAGCTTTTTTGCTGAATATAGTTATACTAAACTCATAAAATGAAGGCTTGGGCTTAAAGGTCTGTGAGCTCCCTCATATGCTCTTGCCTGTCAAAGACCTATGGAACACACAGAGCGGAAAAAAGGGTGAACCTGATGGTGCTAGAGAAACCAACAACATAGCCCTGAAACACAAACATAAATGCTAAAGGATGTTAACTATCCCTTTATTTGCCACTAAAAAGGGAATAAACTCATCCTTTATTATTTCTTTCACTTACCAATTCAATATTATTCAGGTAACTTCTGTTGCTTAATTAACCCCAACACATTTCCCATAACAAACCAGTACAAAATTGGAATACTGTGTCATAACTGAGAAGAATTCTCTTGAGGCGACCTTTGGCTTCCTCTTGGTCTCAGAACTCTAACTTTCCCTGTTGATCCATGTCACCCTTGCTGATCCTGGACTCTGCTTATTCAACATGCTAAGCCAGATCTTCTCCTGGGTGTCTTTGGGTGTATCTCTAGCTGGAGAGACTATATGTGGAAGGCATCTGCTCATCATTCAAGTTGCAGCTCAGATGTCTCTTTCATAAAGATGTCTTTCTTGACTCTCTAAAGTGCCTTTGTGTCCTGGGCATTTTCAGCTGCTCTGTTGTACATGATTCATAGTATTTTCTTTTTTGAATATCATTCAGTCACTTGATTCATTGTTTGTTATCTAATTTATGTCTGTCTTTTCTATCAGATAGCAAGCTCTCTGAAAATAAGGCCTATTAATTTGTTCACTGTTCTATGTGAGGGGACTATAACAGTGTTTGGTATACAGTATGTATTCAATTAATATTTGCTGAATGAGGAATGGATGGATACTCGGCCTACAAGTGCCCTGTCTTATTTCAGGATTGGAAAATCTGCTCCCCATTAACCTAGCCTTAGGACAACTTCCTTGAGTATATCTGGGAAAAAGAAAAATAGGCTTTTTATCTAGTATTGGTTCTTTACCTGGCTGCAGAATAGCATTACTTATAAAGTCTTTGAAACATCCAATTGGTGCTTCCTTCACCAATGAAATCAGCATCTCTGTGGCTGGGTCCTAAACATTGACTAAAACAAATAAACAACCACAATAAACCCTAAGTTTCTGATACGCAATTCAACATGACAACTGCTGGTTTACCATCCTCATCCCCAAAAGAGCTGTATTATGCTTTAAAAATTCCATGAAATGATATCTGGAATAAAGTTTGTGATGTGTTCCACTGGCACAGACAAAGAATAAGCAAGTAGAAAGATGTGGCTTTAAAAATAGGAGTGGAAAGAAAGGCTGAAATCTGACCTTGGTTCAGTTGCTTTGCCCACTTCAGATATTCTGTCCTTGATTTTGTTTGCCTCTCATTAAACCACTGGCGCTTTTGCAGCTGGTCATTGCTCTGTGATCTATATTTTGTTTGCTCTGCTTCTAGCTTTCAGGATTGCTAGGATCTCCTTTATGCAGCATCAGTACAATTGTCAAAGTGCCTTGGATGACAGTGGCATTGTGCTCTATCATGTTGTAAGAAGATTAAACAGTGGTATGATTTGAATGGAGGTTGTGTAACATGGTTGCAAGAGCCTAAATATTTGCAGCAGCTATAGCAGAGATCAGCAAAAGGATGAAGTGCAACTGAATTGAAGAAACAAAGGCAGGAGAATCCCAATTTATGCAGAGCTGTGAAGAAAGGCTTTTGCTATCGCCAGATCAGATTTTCTCTCAAAGTTCCCAATCACATACATTAAATTCTCTTTGGATATGTGTATACACATTGCTCCATATTGACTTTTGAAGGTGGAATTAGTTAAATTTACATATTAATCAATCCAGATGCAAAGGACCATTGTAATTGCCTACCATTTGGAAACCAAATCTTTCTGATTAGGATTTTGAAATGACAATTTATTAGAAGAACAGAACAATTCTAAATGATTTCCTCAGGAGAATCTTCTCATTATTAATTATTAGCTAAAGTTGTTCCCAAAGAGCCCACCAAAGGAGGATGGAAAGGAAAAAAAAACTATATAAAGAGGCAGAGAAAGACAGATTGATATAACTGTACTAAATGCACCAGGCATCAGAACCAAAGAGATTTTTTATATCTCTTATTATAAAGAAGGGAGATAATTTTAAATATCTGCAAGAAAAATTATAAAGCAGAAAGCTGCAAACAGATATCACCAAGCAATAACACCTTGTCACTTTTGTGACATGAACTTGTTTAGAGGCTGGCTTCCTCTATGCCCCAGCCATGATTTTCCCCAATGACTTTTCAACCATACTACTTACAGTGAAAGAGAGAGAGATGATTAATTTGTCTCTGCCCTGTTCTGAAAAGACACACTGTATAGAGGCTTTGATCTGATCACACAGGGGTGTCTCCTTATGGTCCAACCATACTGGGTTGGAATCAGAGCAAAATATCCTATGATTATATGTGTCATGGTTAATTGAACACAAATGTCACTGTTCATTAGGAACAAAGAAAAATGTAACATTGCAGCCAGGGTTTAACATTCTCATTAAAGTATCACAATAAGTGGTCTCTGTAATACCAAAGTCACTATGCACCTTCATGGAGAGGAACATAATGTGTGTGTGTGTGTGTGTGTGTGTGTGTGTGTGTATATATATATATATATATATATATATATATATATATATAATCACAGATGAGCTTCTTTGAAGCATTGGTCTGAAAACCTGTTATTTGAAAAATTTGAAGGAAGCACTCTTTTGTGTTGATAGCAATAAACCATATAAGTTCACTAGATAGATAGAAAGATAGATAAATAAATGATAGATAGATAGATAGATAGTGTGCTTATTGTCTTTCAAAGGCCCAAATTTGTATAAAGGTTAGAAAAAATTACCAGAAAACCATAACCATCTGGCATTATTAAATAGCCATTTGAATATAATTAGTTTAGGATTATGCTTTTTACAGAAAGGATACCAGGAATTTACACAATTTAAAACATGGTTGATATTTGTAAATTTTCCTCCCACTGTCACCTGATTATCTAGGAGGTCGTGTTTCTGGCATTTGAAACTCTTACCTACATGAATCTCCCCAACCCCAATTTACACCAAAGCTTTTGTAACAGATTTCTAAGCAGGTCTCTTCCATTGTACCTGGCACCTCTCTCTGTCACTTACCCTCATCCCTAATAATAATAGGAGAGATGAGCTTCTTTGAAGCATTGTCCTGCAAATCTGTTAATTGGCAAATTTGAAGGGAGCACCCTTTTTTTTTTTTTTGGTGGTACTGGGGTTCCTGGAAGCCCTTCTACCTCCGGGCTACACTCCCAGACCTATTTTTTACATTTTCATTTTGGAAACAGGGTCTCCTAAGCCAGCGCGTGCGGCTGGCTTTGAACCTGCGCGATCCTCCTGTCTCTGCCTCCCAAGCGCCGGGATTACAAGCGTGCACCACCACGCCCGGCAACCCTTTTTTTGATGATGGCAATGACCCATACAAGTTCCTAAGTATAGAGGTATGCCCGGGCTACCAGGTGAAATCCATCTCACCCTGAAAAACCTAGGATGGGGACTGTGATGAGTTCTTTATAAAATATTTTCATGTCAAATATGCCGGTTTGAGTTATAAAAATAAAAACAAATATCACATCCAGTTCCTGAACTCAGATTTGAGTCACAACAATGCATCAAGTAGGTGGGAAGTGGGTGGGGAAGTGGGACTTAAAGATCAGTTGCTCTGGATGGAAAATGATCCCAGGAATGATTTCCTCTGTGAAGACATAAAACTAGATAACTTTGAAAGTTGTTTTTGAATGCCCAAGTACTAAAAATGGAAGAGGAAAAGCTTTCTTGTAACTCAGCTTGCCTTGTAATTATGAGGGCGAAAATTTTTCTAAAAGAACAAGTCAGGCTTCCTGAAAGCTTCCTGTGAAGTTTAAAGGTGAGTGAGGTGCACACAAATAAGTCGACACAAGGGAGGGAATGGGTTACTGCATGCCAAGTTTCTCAGCCTGCAGAAATGTTTTTTTTTTTTTTTTTTAGCTCTTATTTTATTTTATTTTTTTTAATTAATTTATTTTTTTAAATTGGTGCATTGTAGTCATATATCAATCACATTGGAGTACAAGACTTGAGAGGATATACAAGCACACATCATCCAATTAGCCCTCCTCCAGCCCCCGTCCCATTCCCTCCCCCTCCCTCCATCCCACACTTCTTTGGTGATTTACTTTGATACATTTGTTTATGTACCTCCTGCATTTTAAAGAGGCTCCGTCCTCCAGTATTACATACCCTCTGATTGGTCACATTAGTTGCTTCACAATAGGGCCCTTTCTATAGCTCAACCTCTTCCTGTTGCCCTTTTCCTCCTAGTTATTGCTGATTAAGAGAAGCGTCTGATTTATATTTTCTGCGATATTTCTCTGTGCATGCTGCGTTGCAAGTACCAATCTCACTCTTGATGGTCCCAGTAGTGGCCTGGCTACTCAGTGGACTGATCCAGACCTCGCTGGCTCACGCAGCAGCCTTGCCTCATGGGAGGACCCAGTTCTGGTCTCGCTGGCCCCTGAACCGGTCAAACCCCTAAGCTGGCTTTGGTCCCGACCTTAGAGGCCGCAGGAGTGAACTTGCCTCACGCCAGGCTTCGATGCTGGCCATTGGCCCCTGCACCGGTCTAACCCCTTGGCAGGATTCCAATCCCGGCCTCGGAGGCCCCAACACTGGTAATGCCTCATGGCAGGCTCCGATGCCGGCCTCACTGGCCCCAGCACCGGCCTAACCCCTTGACAGGCTCTTATCCTGGCCTCAGAGGCCCCAGTACCGGCCTTGCCTCAAGGCAGGCTCCGATGCCGGCCTCGCTGGCCCCAGCACCGGCCTAACCCCTTGACAGGCTCCGATCCCGGCCTTGGAGGCCCCAGCACTGGTCATGCCTCAAGGCAGGCTCCGATGCCGGCCTCGCTGGCCCCAGCACCGGCCTAACCCCTTGGCAGGCTCCGATCCCGGCCTCGGAGGCCCCAGCACTGGTCATGCCTCAAGGCAGGCTCCGATGCCGGCCTCGCTGGCCCCAGCACCGGCCTAACCCCTCGGCAGGCTTTTATCCTGGCCTCGGAGGCCCCAGTACCGGCTTTGCCTCACGGCAGGCTCCGATGCCGGCCTCGCTGGCCCCAACACCGGCCGAACCCCTCGGCAGGCTCTTATCCTGGCCTCGAGGCCCCAGTACCGGCCTTGCCTCAAGGCAGGCTCCGATGCCGGCCTCGCTGGCCCCAGCACCGGCCTAACCCCTCAGCAGGCTCTTATCCTGGCCTCGGAGGCCCCAGTACCGGCCTTGCCTCATGGCAGGCTCCGATGCCGGCCTCACTGGCCCAGCAGCGGCCTAACCCCTCGACAGGCTCCGATCCCGGCCTCAGAGGCCCCAGTACCGGCCTTGCCTAACGGCAGGCTCCGATGCCGGCCTCGCTGGCCCCAGCAGCGGCCTAACACTTCGGCAGGCTCTGATCCCGGCCTCGGAGGTCCCAGCACTGGTCATGCCTCAAGGCAGGCTCCGATGCCAGCCTCGCTGGCCCCAGCACCGGCCTAACCCCTTGGCAGGCTCTTATCCTGGCCTCGGAGGCCCCAGTACCGGCCTTGCCTCACGGCAGGCTCCGATGCCGGCCTCGCTGGCCCCAGCACCGGCCTAATCCCTCGGCATGCTCCGATCCCGGCCTCGGAGGCCCCAGCACTGGTCATGCCTCACGGCAGGCTCCGCTGCCGGCCTCATTGGCCCCAGCACCGGCCTAACCCCTCGGCAAGCTCATATCCTGGCCTCGGAGGCCCCAGTACCGGCCTTGCCTCACGGCAGGCTCCGATGCCGGCCTCGCTGGCCCAGCACTGGCCTAACCCCTCAGCAGGCTCTTATCCTGGCCTCAGAGGCCCCAGTACCGGCATTGCCTCACGGCAGGCTCCGCTGCCGGACTCACTGGCCCCAGCAGCGGCCTAACCCCTCGGCAGGCTCCGATCCCGGCCTCAGAGGCCCCAGTATCGGCCTTGCCTCACGGCAGGCTCCGATGCCGGCCTCGCTGGCCCCAGCACCGGCCAAACCCCTCGGCATGCTCCGATCCCGGCCTCGGAGGCCCCAGCACTGGTCATGCCTCACGGCAGGCTCCGATGCCGGCCTCGCTGGCCCCAGCACCGGCCTAACCCCTCGTCAGGCTCTTATCCTGGCCTCGAGGCCCCAGTACCGGCCTTGCCTCAAGGCAGGCTCCGATGCCGGTCTCGCTGGCCCCAGCAGCGGCCTAACCCCTCGGCAGGCTCCGATCCCGGCCTCAGAGGCCCCAGTATCGGCCTTGCCTCACGGCAGGCTCCGATGCCGGCCTCGCTGGCCCCAGCACCGGCCTAACCCCTCGGCAGGCTCTTATCCTGGCCTAGAGGCCCCAGTACCAGCCTTGCCTCACGGCAGGCTCCGATGCCGGCCTCGCTGGCCCCAGCACCAGCCTAACCCCTCGGCATGCTCCGATCCCGGCCTCGGAGGCCCCAGCACCGGCCTTGCCTCACGGCAGGCTCCGCTGCCGGCCTCGTTGGCCCCAGCACCGGCCTAACCCCTCGGCAAGCTCTTATCCTGGCCTCGGAGGCCCCAGTACCCGCCTTGCCTCACGGCAGGCTCCGATGCCGGCCTCGCTGGCCCAGCACTGGCCTAACCCCTCAGCAGGCTCTTATCCTGGCCTCGGAGGCCCCAGTACCGGCCTTGCCTCACGGCAGGCTCCGATGCCGGACTCACTGGCCCCAGCAGCGGCCTAACCCCTCGGCAGGCTCTGATCCCGGCCTCAGAGGCCCCAGTATCGGCCTTGCCTCACGGCAGGCTCCGATGCCGGCCTCGCTGGCCCCAGCACCGGCCAAACCCCTCGGCATGCTCCGATCCCGGCCTCGGAGGCCCCAGAACTGGTCATGCCTCACGGCAGGCTCCGATGCCGGCCTCGCTGGCCCCAGCACCGGCCTAACCCCTCGGCAGGCTCTTATCCTGGCCTCGAGGCCCCAGTACCGGCCTTGCCTCAAGGCAGGCTCCGATGCCGGTCTCGCTGGCCCCAGCACTGGCCTAACCCCTCAGCAGGCTCTTATCCTGGCCTCGGAGGCCCCAGTACCGGCCTTGCCTCACGGTAGGCTCCGATGCCGGCCTCACTGGCCCCAGCAGCGGCCTAACCCCTCGGCAGGCTCCGATCCCGGCCTCAGAGGCCCCAGTACCGGCCTTGCCTCAAGGCAGGCTCCGATGCCGGCCTCGCTGGCCCCAGCACCGGCCTAACCCCTCGGCAGGCTCTTGTCCTGGCCTCGGAGGCCCCAGTACCGGCCTTGCCTAACGGCAGGCTCCGATGCTGGCCTCGCTGGCCCCAGGAGCGGCCTAACCCCTCGGCAGGCTCCGATCCTGGCCTTGGAGGTCCCAGCACTGGTCATGCCTCACGGCAGGCTCCGCTGCCGGCCTTGTTGGCCCCAGCACCGGCCTAACCCCTCGGCAAGCTCTTATCCTGGCCTCGGAGGCCCCAGTACCGGCCTTGCCTCACGGCAGGCTCCGATGCCGGCCTCGCTGGCCCCAGCACCGGCCTAACCCCTCGGCAGGCTCTTATCCTGGCCTCGAGGCCCCAGTACCGGCCTTGCCTCAAGGCAGGCTCCGATGCCGGCCTTGCTGGCCCCAGCAGCGGCCTAACCCCTCAGCAGGCTCTTATCCTGGCCTCGGAGGCCCCAGTACCGGCCTTGCCTCAAGGCAGGCTCCGATGCTGGCCTCGCTGGCCCCAGGAGCGGCCTAACCCCTCGGCAGGCTCCGATCCTGGCCTTGGAGGTCCCAGCACTGGTCATGCCTCACGGCAGGCTCCGCTGCCGGCCTTGTTGGCCCCAGCACCGGCCTAACCCCTCGGCAAGCTCTTATCCTGGCCTCGGAGGCCCCAGTACCGGCCTTGCCTCACGTTAGGCTCCGATGCCGGCCTCACTGGCCCCAGCAGCGGCCTAACCCCTCGGCAGGCTCCGATCCCGGCCTCAGAGGCCCCAGTACTGGCCTTGCCTCAAGGCAGGCTCCGATGCCGGCCTCGCTGGCCCCAGCACCGGCCTAACCCCTCGGCAGGCTCTTGTCCTGGCCTCGGAGGCCCCAGTACCGGCCTTGCCTCAAGGCAGGCTCCGATGCTGGCCTCGCTGGCCCCAGGAGCGGCCTAACCCCTCGGCAGGCTCCGATCCTGGCCTCGGAGGTCCCAGCACTGGTCATGCCTCACGGCAGGCTCCGCTGCCGGCCTTGTTGGCCCCAGCACCGGCCTAACCCCTCGGCAAGCTCTTATCCTGGCCTCGGAGGCCCCAGTACCGGCCTTGCCTCACGGCAGGCTCCGATGCCGGCCTCGCTGGCCCCAGTACCGGCCTAACCCCTCGGCAGGCTCTTATCCTGGCCTCGAGGCCCCAGTACCGGCCTTGCCTCAAGGCAGGCTCCGATGCCGGCCTCGCTGGCCCCAGCACTGGCCTAACCCCTCAGCAGGCTCTTATCCTGGCCTCGGAGGCCCCAGTACCGGCCTTGCCTCACGGCAGGCTCCGATGCCGGCCTCACTGGCCCCAGCAGCGGCCTAACCCCTCGGCAGGCTCCGATCCCGGCCTCAGAGGCCCCAGTACCGGCCTTGCCTCACAGCAGGCTCCGATGCCGGCCTCGCTGGCCCCAGCACCGGCCTAACCCCTCGGCAGGCTCTTATCCTGGCCTCGAGGCCCCAGTACCGGCCTTGCCTCAAGGCAGGCTCCGATGCCGGCCTCGCTGGCCCCAGCATCGGTCTAACCCCTCTGCAGGTTCCAATCCCGGCCACGGAGGCCTCAGTAGTGGCCTTGCCTTCAGCAAGCTCCGATGTCGGCCACTGGCCCCGGCGCCCGCCTAACCCCTCAGCAGGTTCCGATCACTGTCTCTGTGGTTATTATTTCAAAGGTTCCAGTTGTAGTTTATCAGATCTCTGCCTCCCCCGAATATTGGCCACTGGCATTGCCACTGCCTCCACCGTTTCAAATCCTTCCCAGGCTCTTTTTCCTCTCTGAATGTTGTCCAGTGTTCCTAAGCATGCGTGATGGTAGCATTCGACATTTGGTGTAATTTCTCCAAAAAAATATAAAGTTGGTAAGATCCGGTTTCTGCTTCTCCTGAATACAAGTCTCCACCACCATCGCGAAGAACTCTTTCAACACCGCATTTCTCCTTGGTCTCCGCTAAACTCTCTCCTTATATGTGATGTCTGAGATTCTTAACAATATAGAGAAATAGCAGTCTTCTTTCACGGAGAATTTTTCCATAAGTTCCAGTGCATTTAGATAAGTTTTGTCTGCATCTCCAGTGTCCTGGCATCCATAACGGCTTTCTTGCCACCTCTCCGATATTTTTCTTTATCTTTTTCTGTTCTGGGCCCGGTTTCTCCAGGGGTCTGGCGTGCTACTCGCAGTTCGGTCGGGACCCAGAGTCCCGCGATCCGGGCCCCAGCTGTCGTGCCCTGTGCTCGACCCCCGCCCAGAACCCAGCGTCTTACTGGGCCTGGTTTCTCCAGGGGTCTGGCGTGCTATGCGCAGTTTGGCCCGGGGCTCAGGGTCCCGCGACCCAGGCCCCGGCTTTTGTGCGCCTCGCGCGACCCCTGCCCAGAACCCAGCGTCTTACTGGGCCTGGTTTCTCCAGGGGTCTGGCGTGCTACTCGCAGTTCGGCCTGGGGCCCAGAGTCCCACGACCCGGGCCCCATCTGGCGTGCCCAGCCCGCGACCCCAGCCCAGAACCCAGCGTCTTACTTGGCCTGGTTTCTCCAGGGGTCTGGCGTGCTATGCACAGTTCGGCCTGGGGCCCAGAGTCCCGCGACCCGGGCCCCATCTGGCGTGCCCAGCCCGCGACCCCCGCCCAGAACCCAGCGTCTTACTGGGTCTGGTTTCTCCAGGGGTCTGGCGTGCTACGCGCAGTTCGGCAGGGGCCCAGAGTCCCGCGACCCGGGCCCCATCTGGCGTGCCCAGCCCACGACCCCCGCCCAGAACCCAGCGTCTTACTGGGTCCGGTTTCTCCAGGGGTCTGGCGTGCTACGCGCAGTTCGGCAGGGGCCCAGAGTCCCGCGACCCGGGCCCCATCAGCAGAAATGGTTTTAAGAGTGTCTACTCTCACACCCAAAGGAAGGAGAGGAATTAGGTTAAAAAAAAATCACAGGTATGCTATAGATTATTAATTTCTGATTTGTCTGAAAAGATTTAATATATCAAGTACAGTAATTGGAATTAGAAAAGAAAGGAGTATTGAAAAATTAGGTGAGGGAAAGAAAAAAGAGTCAGGGAAAAAGAGAAGTAAGAAAAGAGGGGAGAGGAGGAAATATAAGAAGAAATTTTTTAAAAAATCAGTGTGTGTCCAGTTAGCCCAAAATAGAGTTATTTTATTATATATGTTTTCAATAAGCCTTATTAAATATCTCTATTCCACACATTTAGTTTGATGACACTACATTTGCCACCATGAAACTTGCACAGCTCATGAAAAGCCACAGGTTGAAGGAAGTACTGGTCAGTTTTGGCTTTGAGTCTCAATGTCTAGGTGAGGTCTGGGCTACAGTCATGAGTGGAATTAAGAATGCCATTTCATGACATTTTTTTGAGTAAGAGTTTTCAAGAGTGAAGCTGAATGGGTAGCCCACACTGAATTCTGTGAAAGGCTGGCATTCAAAGAATATATAGGACAAGTTGGTGTTGAACAGAACCAGAGCCAGAGAAGAAGGAAGAAGTAAAGAAAGCTAAACCAGAAATATGTCTTATTCAAGTGGCAGAAAACGATAGTCAACGACATAAGAGACCATAGAGGGGTGAACTACACTGAAGACTGACAAATATTAACAGTATTTCGCAATATTGGACCACTGTGGATTTTCAGTTTGGGGATTTAATGTAATAAAAAAAATGATTGACTTTTTTAAAAATGAAGAAATTCATGGAAAGTGAGTAAAATATAGATCTAAAACATAATTGTGTCATCATAAACTTAAAATGTAATTATGTCATCAAGTAATTTAATTAATATTTGAATTAAAATATGAAATTGAATCAGTCTATTTAAATATATTTCTTTTTGATGTTATATCAATAGAAACAATATGACAGTTATTACTATCTGCTCTATTTTATATGGCATAAAATTGGTACTGAAATAATTTTAACTCAATGAGAATTAACTAGATACTGGGCTTTGCATAGATATAGAAACTAATATTAGTGACAAGGGTTCAAGAGACGTTTAAAACACTGAGTATAGTAACACTAAGTAACTTGGGTTGTTTCCAAAAGAATTGAAATTAGATGTGGCCAAGCAAATTAAAAATCAGCAAAAGATACTAAGGATTTATCTCATAGAGTTTTGGGGAAGATTAAACTAGTTGACAAGTGGATTCTGAGGATATCAGTAGAATTCAAAACAGGCTGAATGAGAGGCTCCTATGTCATTTATTAGAAATTTCCATTTTCTTTGTTATGTAAATTAGGCTCCTATGGAAGACATTTTATGAAAGGCATTTTGTGTCTAAAAATAACTTTGATTTTGGAAACACCAGCAATAAGCTATACACAATAATCCCTTCTCCACATCCCCCACTAATAATTCAAAATTCAGTTTTATCATATTGAAAATTTATCAATAGTCTGTTGAATATTATTAAGATTCTACAAATATAAAAAATGAAAAAGTATATAAGACTGTCTAAAATTTTATATTCTTTGGGCTACTTGAATTCCCATAAGAAAACAGGAACCTCAGCTTTGAAAAGGCTTGTATTTAAGTGTATGCCTTGTCCTAGTTTTGAAAATAATGTTCTTAACAAAGTGAACTTTGAAAATATAGCCAGTGGCTTCCCTTGATTTCTCCCTGATACCAATTAACCAGTCTAGAAATGATAAGTTGTTTTTCAGAAGCTTTTGAGGGAAAAAAAAAAAAAAACCTTTTAGAATCAGACTAGATATAGCCTTTTAATTTCAATTCCTAGTTACAAGAAATAAGGAAGTGCTGTAAGGATTAATATGCTGTTCCTTTGTAGTCCCAAGCATAATAATATTTCTTTCACAATAAGCCTTTCTGTGATCCCTTCTGAGGGATAAGGTCCTATGCTACCCTACGAGGTACTTATTATAATCTAGATTTTGTAAGGTCAGAAAGTTTAAGTAATTTACCCCAACATTCAAACAGCTAATATACAGCTAATGTAGCAGTCAAAACCAAATCTTTCATGTTGTAAGATCATTGCTAAGAATTTGTATGCTGTTCAGTTTTTTTTTTCCCAGTAACCTCTCTGCTTTCCCTTGTGTGACAATGAATTTAGGTTAATCACCAGGAAAGCCCAATATATTTATGCATTCTCTTAATCTGAAGCATTACGTGCTAAGAATGTTTGTGTAGGTTCATGAAAAATCTCTTATAAGTTAAGCCCCCACTGCGTGAATGTTTTTATTTTGTTAGTTTGGTACTGGGGGTGAGCTCAGAGGTATTCTACCTGTTAGCTACACCCCCATTTCTATTTTGTTTCTGTTTTTGAAATACATTCTCACTAAGTTGCTGAAGCTGGCCTTTAACCAGAGGTCCTCCTGTCTCAAACTTCTATCCCACTGCATCTGGATATATACAGTTGTTTTTTATCCCTTGAGTGGTATGAGGGTCAAGAAAACCAAAATGAGTTATGTGATGGATGCTCAGCTTCGAGCATCCTCCTTGCTTACATTTAAGATTCTATAGCTGGATCATATGGTGGATCTATTCTCACCTTTCTTAGTAATCTCCACCATATGACCCAGCTATACCACTCCTGGGTATCTTTTCAAAGGGGTTAAATTCAGAGAAATACAGCAACATATGCATATCTATGTTCATAGCAGCACAATTTGTAATAGCCAAAATATGGAACCAACCCAGATCTCCATCAACAGATGAATGGATAGCAAAACTTTGGGAAATGCACACAATGGAATTCTATTCAGCCATAAAGAAGAACAAAATTATATCATTTGCAAGAAGATGGAAAGCCCTGGAGAACATTATGTTAAGTGAGATCAGCCAAGCACAGAAGGAGAAGGTACATATGTTTCCTCTAATATGCCCAAACTAGGAAACACAAAGGATACCAGTGGGACTCCAGATAATGGAGGGGAAATACCAGCAAAGTTTGAATGGAAAGATAGGAGAGGAGGAAAGCTGATCCTGATTAATGAGGGTCTACATCTGAATATGTGTAAAATTATGAATATGACATGGTTAACCTGGACAACCATTGGTGGGAGGGGGGAAGAGGGCACCAAATATAGTTTAAATGTATACTATTTATGTTCAATAAAAAAAAATTGTAAAAAAAAGAAGTTAAAGTGGATAAAAACTTAACATATTAAAGTATACTGAATTTGCAAAAGTACTGTTCTAAACCAACAAATAAAGAAAACAACAATAATGAAAAAAAAGATTCTATATCTTTGTGGCAAACAAGCAAGCAAGCATCTGAGCAACAACATAACACACACACACACACACACACAATGTTGTTGTTTTTATTTTCTCAAATTCTATAACCAACAACAAGCACCCTAGGAAGACAAGTAAGATAAATATTGTGATTATGACAATAATAAACCTTTTTGGAAATAGGAGAAAAAGATAACCAAGAAGTCTTTTAGAAGGTGGTAGCCTTTAAAACAGGTCATGAATTCTAAGCAAATACTTTGACAAATGAAATAAAAGAATGCAAATTCTCTATAGAGGGAATAGCCTATGAGGAAACCAGAAGATATGCTTTGGCATAGTTTGCTGGAATTGTGGAAGGAAGTATTCGCGGGAGAAATGTATAATATGAATATGGAGAAAAAAGGCAGGAGATAAAGCTGAAAACCTAGCTCAGAACCATATCATGCAGATCTTTAAACTTCAGGCTAAGATATTTATCTTTCATTCTATAGGAGGTAGAAAATCATCCTATGGTTTCATTTATGAGCCAGCCATGATTAGACTGATTTATAGAGATACATCCTGCAGTATGTGGAGGATGGATCAGGATAGACAGAGACAAGAAGGAAGGAAAAATGATCAAGTCTTCCTTTGGAGAGCAAAATGCCATGTTTATTGGGTGAAATATTGATGCATCTCCTTGAGCCCTGTCTCATCGCTCTCAATACTGTTTGTGTTTGTTTAAATATGGGAAATGGAAACATTTTAGCTTGCTTATTGCCTGTTTTAATGAAATAAAAGCTTATTCGTAAGAATAAGCAGTCTTTAAAATACTTGAAAATGCAAGCACTTTGATGAGCTCAAAGGATAAACTCATAAGCAATGCACAGGAAACTAAAAATGTTAATATCCATTGAGAAGTTTCAGAAGCAGCTTGTTCTACACCTGGAGTTAATGATTGATCAAAGTCGATACGCTAATATAATTTAGCAGCAAGGAAAAATTATGTGCCTAGTAGTATGGATCCAGCTTCTAATTTATTGGCCCAAAATGGACAAGATTATCAAATACAGATTTCATATTTTTAAAATTTTAAAATATCTATTACCAAACAGGCAACTTTGACTTTTAAACATAATGAATCCTTAAGGTATTAAAAATGTTGTGCTGAGGGAGATATGGGCATAGTTTGTGCTGCATAGGTGAGAAGACTTGTGTGTCACCACTTACCACTTCATCAAGGCTGCTTAATTGACAGAATCTACTGTATCTTGCCGGGCGTGGTGGCACACCTTGTAATTCCTGCATTTGGGAGGCGGAGACAAGAAGGACTGCGCAAGTTTGAAGCCAGCCTTGCTGGCTTAAGAGATCCTGTTTCCAAATAAGACTATAAAAAATAGGTCTGGGAGTATAGCCCAGCAGAAGGGTTTCCAGGAACCCCAGTACCACCACCAAAAAAAAAAAAAAAAGAATCCACTGTATCTTGTCTTTTTTGAATCTGTATTAGTCTTCTTAGCTGAGATTTCCACTCATTTTTAGCATTGTTTATTAATACAGTGGAGTATTTTTTTTTAACTGCTTTAACCTGAAGCATCTATAGCCTCATTTGCCTCCATGAGAACTGTTGATGGCAAATACATTTCTTGTCACCTTTCATGTATGGCAAAGAAACCCCATTTTCTTAATGTTAACCATTTTTGCTATCTATTCATTTTTAGGTCATGGATTCTCTGGCTTGAATTTCCTATAAGTCCTCAGCTATTCTAACTCTCTCAGGTGGCTTTTCTTTTTCTCTCTGTTGAAAGGAAGAAAGGAAAGAAAGAAGGAAGAAAGGGAGGGAAGGAAGCAGGGAGAGGAAAATGAGAGGGAGAGAGGGAAAAAGAAAAGAAATGACTACACAATGAACTTATTATCTGCTCATCCTTTTTAAAATGAAGACAAACCCTGTCTTGGGCTTCCTTTACCTTATCTCTCTCTCTCTCTCTCTCTCTCTCTCTCTCTCTCTCTCTCTCTCTCTCTCTTTTTCTGTGATCTTAGTTATATGTTCTGACATTTTATAACTTCTATCCCAGTGCATTTTGAACATGCTACTTTCCACAATAAATAGTATTTCCTTGCTTATTTGCCTCAACCGAGAGCGAAAACAGAATGGGAGATTTTTGCCAACTACTCCTTTGATAGAGGACTAATATCTAGAATACACAAGAAACTTAGAACTAAGGAAACAAATAACCCATTCAAAAAATGGGCAAGGGAACTAAATAGACACTTCATAAAGGAAGAAATTTAAATGGCCAATAAATGTATGAGAAAATGATCAATATCATGAGCAATTAGAGAGAGGCAAATCAAAACTACCCTGATATTTCACCTCACTCTAACTAGAAAGGTAGTCATTCAAAAAACAGGAACATATGCTGACAAGGATGTGGAGAAGTAGGAGCTCTAAAACATTTTTGGTGGGATTGCAAATTAGTGCAACTACTTTGGAAAATAGTAGGGAAGATCCTCAGAAGAATTGGAACGAACGTACCATATGATCCAATACCACTTCTTGGTATCTACCCAAAAGAAAGGAAACTGAACTACCAAACTAATCCTTGCATATCTATGTTCATAGCTGCTCAGTTCACTATTGCCAAACTATGGAACCAGCCAATATGTCCATCAACAGATTAATGGATTACTAAATGATGGGATATGTACACAATGTAATTTTACTCAGCCATAAAATAAAGCACAATTACATCATTTACAGGGAAATGGATGAAATTGGAGGACATTATACTAAGTGAAATTATTCAGTCACCAAAATAAGAAATTGGATGCTCTCCCTAATATGCGGAAGCTAGGGAGAAAATGGGTCATAGGAGGAACTCTAGACAAATAAGGAGATTTTCCAGATGAGCAAATAAGGCGAGCTGAGGGACTTAGAGGAGGGGAAGAAGGAAATTCTCTAATGAGAATTTAATGTGTTTGTTTTATCTCAGTACTGTACTGTTTTAGTTACTATAGCTTTGAATTATAATTATAAATCGGACATTGTGATGACTTATGGCTATTTTTGGCTCAAAATGCATATAATGTACTTTTTTTCCTTTGGTGTTACTTAGGGTGGAGCCCTGGTGCTTTCTACCTCCAGGCTATAATCCCAGACCTATTTTATATTTTATTTGGAAACAGGGTCTCGCTGAGTTGCTGAGAGCTTCACTAAGTAGCTGAGATGGTCTTTAAAACTGTGTAATCCTCCTGTCTCAGCCTCCCAAGCATGAGGATCATAGGCTTGTGCCACCACACCTGGCCACATGATGTACTTTAACAAACATATCAATGTCAATTACTAAGCCAACTTGAAAAGGAGTGAGGGAGAAGGAATGGGATAGGAATTGGGTAAGGCCTAATTGGGTGATGTGTACATATATGTATCCACTATCTTGTATCCCATTAAGATGTATGAATACAATGCACTAATAAAAAAATAAAAAAAATAAAAATCGAAAAAGGCACTAACAGAAGACTTCTATAGCTTATAAACAAATTTAGTAAAGTGGCAAACATCAATAACTTTTCTCTACACTAAAATTGTATTTACTTAGAAAAAAGTCAGAAAAACAACTCCATTTAAAATAGTCTAAAAATACCTAGGAATAAATCCAATCCAAAATTTCATAGGTTCCTACAATGACAATTACAGACAGCTAAACCAAAATATAGAAGACACTAAAAGATGAAAAGACTGCCCCATATTTCTGGATAGGCATAACTAATATTGTAAAATGGCAATATTACCAAAAGCATCACACAGACTCATTGCAATGCCTTTGAAAATACCAATGACATTTTTATAGATCGAAAAAAAACCCTAAAATTCACATGAAAGAACCAAAATCCTAGGACAGATGAAGCACTTTTGAGCCAAAAATAGCCATAAGTCATCACAATGTCCGATTTACAATTATACTTTAAAGCCATAGTAACTAAAACAGTACAGTACTGAGATAAAACAAACACATACAGCAAGGGAATGAATAAAAGACACAGGCAAACTCTCACAAATATAGTCATTTTATCCTTCCCAGAGATAAAAAAAAAACCACCCACTTTATCTCATTTTATATAAGAGATAGACTTTTTTTTTTTGAAGAAATGGATCTGAGGAAACTGGATATCCACACAGAGAAGAATGAAACTAGATTTCCTTCTCTCACCCTATACAAAGTTCAAATCAAAATGGACTAAAGAACTACAAATTAGAACAGAAACCTAGCAACTGTGAGAAGAAAACATAGGTGAAACACTCCAACATGTAGTTGCAGGCAACAACTTCCTCAAAAGGACTCTTAAATCACAGAAAATATCACAAATTAATAAATTGGATATAATTAAATTAAAAGACTCTGTACAGCAAAAGAGACAATATCACAATGAGCAATCTTATCAAATGGGAAAAAAAAATCTTTACTAGCTTGTTCTCTACAGATGACAAATATCCAAACTATATAAAGAACTATATAAAGAACTCAAAACACTTAATAAATAACATTACACACACACCACCACCACCGCTGCCAACACCACCACCACCAGCAAACAACACATAACCCAGTGAATAAATGTGCAAATGAACTAAGCAAGAATTTCTCAAAAGACAAAATAGAAATAGACAGCAATATATAAAACTGTCTTCAACATCAGAAAATGTAAATCAAAACAACACCCAGACTTAATCTCACTCTAGTTAAAATGGCAATCATAAGAATGCAAACATTACAGATGAATGGATTATAAAACTGTGGGATATATTACAGAATGGAATTTTATTCAGCCATAAGGAAAAACACAATTACATCATTTACAGGGAAATGGATGGAACTAGAGGACAGTATGCTAAGTAAGCTTAGTTAGTCACAAAAAATAACAAATTGGATGCTTTTCCTAATTTGTGAAAGCTAGGGAGGAATGGGTAACAGGAGGCACTCTAGATGAAGAAGATCCTATAGAGGAGCAATTGAGGTGACCTAACTGAGGGGATGGGAGGGAGAAAGCGGGAAACTCTCTAAAGCACATGATGTACTTAAACAAACATATCAAAGTCAATCACTAAGCCAAAATGGGTAAAAGGGATGGGGAGGGAATGGGAATTGGGTAGGGGCTAATTGAGTAATATGTTCATGTATGTCTCCACCATTTTTTATCCCATCAAGATGTATGACTATAATGCACCAATAAAATAAACAGAAAATCAGAGATTTCTAGAAGATCAAATCAGGAAAATAACTGTAGAAATAATAGAGGTGCTTCGAAAAGAACTCAGAGAGAGCCAAAAAGAGATAAAGGATGCAATTAATGAAGTAAAGGCCTCAATTCAAAGCACAAACAACTGATTAGACCACATGGGGAACAGAATCTCGCTCTTAGAAGATGAGCAATCCAAAAATGAATGCATAGTTTCTAATCTAGAAAAAAATATCCAACAGCAGGAATCTGACATTGAAGAAATATGGGCCCATCTTAAGAGAGCTAACCTAAGAATAATTGGAATAGAGGAGGGAAAAGAAAGTGATACCAAAGGGATCAACAATCTCTTCAAGGAAGTAATAGCAGAAAATTTTCCAAATATAGAGCAAGAGGTTGATACACAGATCCAGGAAACTTATAGAACTCCCTTTAGACAGGATCGGAGAAGAGGATCCCCACGCCATATAATTGTCAAAATGACCAATGTGGAAGCCAAGCAGAGAATCTTAAAGGCAACAAAAACAAAGGGCCAACTGACATTCAGAGGCAAACCAATTAGAATCACTTCAGACTTCCCAAACCAAGTCATGAGAGCCAGAAGGGCTTGGAGTAACATATTCCAAACTCTGAAAGAAAACATCTTCCAGCCAAAAATTTCCTATCCAGCAAAACTTTCTATCAAATTAGATGGAGAAATAAGAAGCTTCCATGACAAACAGAAACTGAAGGAATTTATGTCTTCAAAACCAGCGCTAGAGAAAATACTCAAAGAGATTAACTACAAAGAAGAAATAGGTAACACTCACCAGAACCAGAGAAACAAGAGTTTCCATCCAACAGACAACTAAGATTGGTTATCTGTGGAGATTCATTATTTATGTTAGTCTTTTACCTATCTCTAAGTTGTATTGTTTACCTTTATTGTTGTTAATTTTTAGGATTTCTAGTTGGAATATTAATATACCTTCAGATATAGCATTTGGAAATATTTTATCCAATTCTATTTGTAACTTTTAACTCTGTTTACATTGTCTTTGGATATACAATATTTTCTTTTATTTTTTAGGGAGTTTGTATATTCTTCTGTTGCCTGTGCCATTGAAATCATATCCAAGAAATCACTGCCAATTTCAATGTTGTGAGGTTTTATGACCCAGATTTTCTCCTAAAAGTTTATAGTCTTAAGATTTATATTTAGGTCTTTTATCTATTTTGAGTTAATACTTGTATATGGGATTAGGTAAAGGTCCAATTTTATTCTTTTCCATGTAATTATTATTTTTCAACAATATTTAGTTAAAAGATTATTATTTCCACCACCAAATGTTCGTGGAAACCTTGTCAAAAATAACTTGATAATATAGGGAAGAATTTAGCTCTAGGCTTGTATTTAACTCCAATGGTCTATATATCTGCCTTTAGAACAGTACTACACTGTTTCAATTATTGTAGCTTTATATGGTTTGAAATCAGAAAATATATATCTGCTAGCTTTGTTCTTTTTCAAGATCATTTTGGGTATCTAGAATTCATATTCCATATTAGGATAGATTTTTTTCTGAAAAATAAATATATAAATATATGATAGTTTCACCTAAAAAAACAGAAAAAAATATGCTCTAGTAAGAAAGAAAGCAAAAAGAAATATTGAAATGCTATCTTTAAATCATCAAACGCTTGGTATCAGACAAATGAAACTGTTATGTGAGATTATCATTTTTAATTTTGGATAAATTGCTATAATACTAGATGTCAACCACTAAGCCAAGCATGGGAAGGAGGGATGGGGAGAGAATGGGGTGGGGATCGGGTGGGGGCTGACTGGGCGATGTGTGCATGTATGTCTACAAAAGTTTGTATCCCACTATGATGTATGAATACAGTGCACCAATAAAATAAAATTAAAAATAAAATAAAATAAAAAGAATGCAAACATTAATAAATCCTAGCAAGGATGCAAGAAAAGAAATTTTTACACAGTATTGGTAGGCTCATAGATTAGTACCATCACTATAGAAATCAGTATGGAATTTACTCAAAATTGTATGACACTGCTATACCACTCTTTGACATTTATGCAAAAGTGTTTAAACCAGAAAACTCTAGTTATACATGTATATATTCTAATAATAATATAATTCATAATAGCCAAATTGGCTAGGGGTCTGTCAATAAATGAATGGATAAAAAACATAGGATACACACACACACACACACACACACACACACACACACACACACACCGTAGTTACTCGGCCATGAAAAACAAAATATATTGCCTTGTGTAGTGAGGCACACTTGTAATCCCAGCATTTGGGAGGCTGAAATTGGAGGACAGCGGTTCATGGACAGCCTCAGCTATTTAGTGAGACTCTCTGCAACTTAGTGAGACCCTGTCCCTGTTTCAAAATAAAGAATAAAAAATAGGCCAGGGATGTAGCTCTGAGGTCGAATGCCCATGGGTTCCATCCCCAGACCAGCAAAAATAAATAAATAAATAATAAATAAATAAATAAATAAACTATATTATTTGCAGGAACATGGATAAAACTGTAGAAAATCATATTAAATAAATTAGGCCAAATTCAGAATATCAAGGTTTCTATGGTTTTACTCATTTTTAAACTAGAGAAAAAGAATAAAAATAGGAAGGAGGATTTCATGAAGGTGGAAGGAAGACCCATATGTTATTGGACGTGGAATAGTGGAGGGAGAGTAGAGTTCAAGGTTAGGTACTAGAGAAAAAAATTGACCAAAGTGTGTTCTGTGCATATATGAATATATCACAAAGAACCTCATTCACATCATATTTCTTATGTATCAATTAAAAATGTCAGAAAAATGAATAAATTAATGTAAGAATATCAGATTTAATTTTTTTTACTAGATTCTGGCTTCACAACTCATCGATTATGCGACTGATTTTCTCTGATTTTCACTAAACTCAGATGTAAAACAAGAATATAATGCCAACATTTAGGGCATATTTAGAAAGTAATAGGAGGCAAACCAAGTGTGTTTGCACAACAGGGGTTTAGGAGGAACAACCTAACACCTGCAACACAGTAGTCACTCAGGGGCACAGCTTGGGCTCCCAGAGCAAATTCTAAGATGCATTATGGGACAAAATAATCAGAATCAAACAGAGGGATAAATCAAACCGTAACCCAAGCTTTGCAAACTCTCAAACCACTCAATACTATCTCGTAAAAAGGTTGTTGTGACCTTTGTGCCCTGCCATGCTCAGTCATTGGCTACAGGATGTCAGGAAAAGTGAGATCTTAGTAGAACAGATTCTTGGAGTTAAAGCTGACCATGCTGGAGCTGAAGACCTTCTGGGCAGCAAATCCTTGAAGTGAGGTCTATTGTATCTCTATGCCTATAATCTTCCTTGTTACCTTCATTCATGTGGTCCTTTGGTCAGTCAATCAGTCACTCTTATGAAAGGCCCAAGTGACCTCTAACACTCCAACATGTGTTCAAACTGAGCAGTCAAAAGTACCGGTATTAAATCTTTCCTGATCAGTGACACAAGAACCCAGGGGACACAGAAGAAAATGATAGATGCTGAGAAGAAGGAATTGGAGGGAAAAATGTCAATTAATCTCAGGCTGGAGATCACATAGCCTACTGAGAAGTGAAATTTTTTTTTTCAGGAGGCTGGTTGGCTAAACCTATTAGTTCAAATGCTATGAATATTTTTCTAGCCACTCTCTATGTGTTTTGTTTCCAAAACTTGAATAATGTGTAAACAAAGTCATTTAAAATGAAGGAAAAAAACCAGAACCCATACTGATTTAAATTAATTTTATTATAAGCTTATGCAATAAACATAAAACTAGTTAAAAACTTGTAATAAGCAACTATAAAACCACAGTTTTATAATTAAATACACAAAAACTACAGATTAATAAATTTCATATTAAAAATAGAAATTTTATTGACAAGTTTTATTGTTTTGCTTGAATCCCTACCTGTCATGTGATTGTTATGGGCATGGTTCTTATATAACTGTAATGCCAATTGTACCATCTATGCTGGGGAAAACAAATATAATAATTTTTCTCCATTTAACTTACTAAGAACATTTGTTGTTGTGGCATGGTGAGAGTAATTTGACCTTCATTTGACACATTGATCTCACTCACATTGTATAGAATTGCCACCATTTTCCCTTCATTGCTTTCTAATCAACTGCTCTTTATTACTAACAATACTAAAATAAGTAACGCAAATATGAGTCATTAGATCTCAAGGAAGTGATGTCCTTTATCATTTGGCTAACCAAGTTATCCAAATATAGTGACACTGATATTTCACGAGTTATTTTTTGAAATAAAAAGCTAGGCATGGAGGTGCATGCTTGTAATCCCAGCATTTGGGAAGCTGAGACAGGAGGATCATGGTTTGCAGACAACCTCAGCTACTTAGCGAGGCCCTTTGCAACTCAGTGAGACCCTGTTTCAAAATAAAGAATAAAAAATAGGGCTGGGCATGTAAGTTGGAGGTAAAATGTATGAATGCCCTTGGGTTCCATCCTCAGTACCGCAAAAAAAAAAAAAAAAAAAAAAAAAGGAAAGGAAAGGAAAGGAAAATAATTTTGAAGGACTTTAGTACTTTCTACTTTATAGCATTTATTGCTGATTATATTTAATAGACCTTCTCCCTTTTATCTTTAATTACAGAATCACTACCTACATAATAGGACATATTTCCCAATGCACCTTATAGTTGAAGGGTCAGCACAGGAAAGACCCAAGGACAGCAGTCAGAGATAAGCAAGCAAGCAAGCAAGCAAGCAAAAGCTTTATTAAGACAGCCCAGCTCCCTTTTATATCAGGCCGCTGGGAGGAGGGGGCTTCCTCTCACAGCGGAAGATCGCACAAGGTACAGGGCATTTACTGATTGGATGGTTCCTACCCCAGTGAGTGTGTTATCAGGGGACTGGTTGTTGGGCATCCCGTGGCCCCCTTTGGCTGCTATGAGGTAGCCAGCACAATCCGGAAGAGAAGCCGGAGAGGCGCCATCTTTGGCATGACTGGGCTGCTTATCCTAACAATAGCTATATAAGGTCATATGTTGCTGTAAGAGATATTACTAGGAGATTTGAGATATTGTCATCAACAATATTTAAAATTCAGTCAATGGGTATTCTTTCTTCTCTATCTGGGTTATGTATCTGATGGCCAGAGTGGTAAAAACTATCTTGGGTTGTGAAGATGAAAACATTCATTGGGTATGCTGGAGTAAAAAGCTATGATTGTCATGAACTCTCACAACCTCAAATCCAGTACACAAGTCCTGGTTTTCTTTTACATGAGATATACAATAAAATACAATTCTAAGCTGGGCGTGGTGGCACACGCTTGTAATCCCTGTGCTTGGGAGGCAGAGACAGGAGGATCGCGCAGGTTCGAAGCCAGCAATGCTGGCTTAAGAGACCCTGTTTCCAAATAAAAAAGTATAAAATAGGTCTGGGAGTGTAGCCTGGAGGTAGAAGGTTTCCAGGAACCCCAGTCTCACCAAAAACAAAATGCAATTCTATCTCAAGAATCAAATATTTTCCAAAACTCTTTAATAAACATAGTCCTAATAAAAAATATAATATGGACTCATTCAACTTTTATCACATTATTCAAAATATTTCTCTAAATGTGTATTTATTTATTTATCCCTGTGGGAGATAGACAAGAGTCTATGCCATCTAGTCAGGATCAAAAGTCTGATTCAGTCACTTATTAACTATGTGACCTTGATAGTTGCTGAGTTTTTCTAAGTATTAGTCTCCTGGTCTATAAAATGGGGACAAGGATATTGTAGTGGTGGAGGGAAGATTGAATATAACCATGCAAATAAAATGATCATCAGAATAAATTAGTGATTTAAAATTCACAACAATATGATGGCAATGAAGACCTTTGTGCAAACAGGGACAATTACCTCTCACTACACTTCCCACCCATCCCTTGGACAAAGAAAAAAAAAATGTAAAAAAGAAGATTGGCAGTCATTTTGGAGACCTCTAAAGACATGCCCAAGGAACTCTACATATTTCAAGAATAGGCAATTTGATGTTACTGACTTTTAATGCAAAAACTATAATCTTGCCAATTGTACAAAAGAGGATGCAAATTCTTCTTTCAGGCTATGATGTTTCCATATAACGACCCCCTGAGAGCATGTGTGTTATGAAGCCATCCAATACATATGTTGCGGATGGCCCGGCATGTCCTTAATAAGCACACAAGCCCTTCTTCACTGCACCTTGAGGAATTTAGCATATGTTGTCAACATCTCTGGATTGCCTAGAGTGCAATTCAACATGAATCTCAGTAAAATTGCAACCGATTAAACACTGCGTGGCATGATACTGCATCTCATAGAATTAAAATGTTATTTTATAAATTTGTGTCAGTCCCTCATCATCCTATGGCAATCTAACCCCCACCCCCTTGCCAGTCATTCTCGTTGACATAGCAAGTTTTGAAAGCAAGAATGACTTCACAAGTTCTTCAATATACATCTGGAAGGGAAAACACGGTGCAAAAGATCTGTTGAACCCCATAATTTTGAATGAACAAAAGCACAGGCTCATTTAAAGTATTTTCCAGCTGCCCCACTCCCAGGAGCGGTGGATGGTCCAGAGCCTCCATGAAGCGAGGCTGCCCTGGGTGGCTCGGGCCAAGATGATCAAGGAAGAACCTCTCCCAAAAAAGGTTCGACTTAGTGAAACAGACTTCAAAGTTATGGCACAAGATGAATTAATTTTAAGATGGAAACAATATGAAGCTTATGTTAAAGCTTTGGAGGGCAAGAACACAGACCTTAACTCAAACGACGTAACTGGCTTAAAGGAGTCTGAAGAAAAACTAAAGCAACAGCAGCAGGAGTGTGCACACAGAGAAAACATCCTTGTAATGCAACTCGCAACCAAGGGACAAGAGATGTAGGAGTGCACTACCCAGATCCAGTATCTCAAGCGAGTGCAGCAGCCGAGTGTGGCCCAACTGAGATGAACAATGGTGGACCCAGCGATCAGCTTGTTTTTTCTAAAGATGAAAGGTGAACTGGAATAGACTAAAGACAAACTGGAGCAAGCCCAAAATGAACTGAGTGCCTGGAAGTTTACGCCTTATAGGTAAACAAATCATACTCCCCAGTCAAGACTTCTCTGACAGTCCCACTACGAGAAAGCTGTGGTGGGACAGCCAAGCGCTCGTTTCCACACCAAGACTCGGACTTTTTGAGCCAAAAAAGCCACATTCTTACACCGTCCAGCTTGTAATGATTAATGTAAAACTTACCAGATGAACCTTGTATTTCAGCTTTTTTCTCTTCCCTTCCACTTTGCTTCAGAGGCCTGATGTCATCGGACTATTCCGAAGAAGAGGCCACCTCCGAAAAATTCCCCTTCTAGAACATGTAGACACTTGAGAAATGTTTCTGTTTGAAGAAAATAGAGGGAGAAAGAGAAGTCTTTAGTCTGTGGCACATTGTGTCTTCAGATAGTTTGGAGGATAGAAACCTATCGATTTAAAAATCACGAATTGAGCCAGGCGTGGTGGCGCACGCTTGTAATCACAGCACTTGGAAGGCCTAGACAGAAGGATTGCGCAGGTTCAAAGCCAGCTGCTGGCTTAAGAGACCTTGATTCCACATTAAAAAAAAAAGTATAAAATAGGTCTGGGAGTTTAGCCCACGGGGGGTGTAGCCTTGAGGTAGAAGGGCTTCCAGGAACCCCAATACCACCAAAAAAGAAAAAAAGATACAAATTGAACATGTAAAATTCCAGTAAAATGTAAAAATGGAATATGCATCGCTCTTAACCTTGAGCATAATGACTTAGAGACACTGTATATCAGTTTTGCCAATAAGACTGTGGACTTCATGACTGTTGTTGAACTTCTGGGTTAAAACTCAAATGAGGTGAATTTTACCTTAAAAGGATTTATTCGCTAAAAACCAACTTTTTTATTAGTCATGAAAAAAAGATCAAATAATAGACTTCAGTACAAGTAGTATATATATTTAACCATTTACCTTAGGGCTCTGTTTTATTTGATGGAGCCTTAACTTGTGGTTTTAATGAATGGTTTGTTCTTTGAATGGTTGCAAAAATTGTAGATACTCATAACAGGACTGTACAAACATGAAGGTGTGGTATCAAACTTCAGGTTTAAACTGTTGAAGCATTATAAACATTCATTTCACAACTAGATTGTACAAGGACACTGGCTGTGATGAGATTGCTTTTTTTCCTCCAGTAGTGAAGTTTATGAAACCCCAGCCCATTCAGTAGGCACATGTTAAAAGAGTATTGTCGTTGGTGTTAATGGGGGAATGTGTTCCTTCATTGTATTTGGGTCTTTTGTATTACACTCTTGATATTAAATTATATGTGCCTTGAAAAAAATAAAGTATTTGCCACTTAAAATAAAAATATCAAATGATTCCTATTTTTTATCTCAAACACATATCAATAAATTCTTATGTCTCTAGCTGTAAAATACTAAAATTGGACAACAGTTTTTATATGTATTAATGTGGTGGATGCTGTGCTAATTGATTTCGATTTCCAAATACAATATTGTCCCCTTTACTCTTATTTGTGTGGAAGGCCTTACTGTGATAGTCTTGTAAAGACATTTCTTTAAGTCTCATAGCTATTAATTGCACAGCATCTCACAACTAGTAAACAATTCAGACAGAATTAAAAAATATCAGTTGAAACCTGAAATTTCATTTTGTGAGTACCAAGCTATAATAGCAGTGGAGGGATAGCAAGACAGAGGAAAATAAAGTTCCACATTTACCAAATTCTAATGAAAAATTGTCATTGAAGTAATACAGGTAGGTAGATGAGTCTAAATGATAGTTATGTTGTTTGTAATTTTTAAACATTCTAAAATATTTTCACAGTTGATTTCCATAATAATTTCATAAACTGATATTATTATCATTTTTAGTTGATAAAGGGTGAAATCCAGATGACCTTCTAGTGGTATCAAGCATCTCTATTAACAATCCTGCCAATCTTAAAAAAAAAATGTCAGTACTGAGTAATACCCATGTCAGGAAAACAATCTCATTGGTTATCATTGGACTGACATTTATCATTTCTTGTCTTCTTAGGCCTCCTCCATCACATGAGAAGCCTAATCCTGTCTTCTGTCTCAGAAAGATGAAGTAGAAGAAATAGAACTACAGTCAAGCTTCAGCTTGGAGATGAATTCAGCTATGTTGAGTCTGGCCTCAAGTAGACTGCAGAAAGTTGGACAGATAAAAATAAAGAATTGTGTTTTAAGCTACTGCTCTGAGTTTTGCTTTCAGATGTGTGTGTGTGTGTGTGTGTGTGTGTGTGTGTGTGTTTCTGGCATAGGGTCAGAATTTCCTACATTCAAAGAAACTGCAATATTAAAAGGAAAATATAGCATTCAATGATGTTTTTTTTTTAAAGAGGAAGCTCTTTATTTTCTTTCTTTCTTTCTTTCTTTCTTTCTTTCTTTCTTTCTTTCTTTCTTTCTTTCTTTCCTTCTTTCCTTTCTTTGGATTAAACCCAGGGACATTTTACCTGTTCTGCAGCCCTTTTTATTTTTATTTTGAAATATGTGCTCACTAAACTGCTGAGAGTATCTCCGAGTTGATGAGACTGATCTTGAGCCTGTGATCTTCCTGTCTCAGCCTCCCAGATACTGGGATCATAGGTGTATATCACCAAGCTCAGTTTTGATAGTGCCTCTTTCAAGAAGAAGTGCCTTTATAGAAATAGAGATGGAGTTAGCCTTGTAGGGAAAAAAAAAATCACATCTTGTGTCTAGCTATTGAATTGTCCAAAGAAGCCTTGAACAATTCCTCACTGTTTAATTTACCAAAGAAAAAATCATTGGCCTCAGAATTCGGGCCACAGTGATTGTTTCCGTTAAAATAATGTAATCACTTTCTCACAAAGCATATTTAATACCATTGTGAGCCAAGCAGAATCCGTTATTTTATTGTTAAATTACCTAATTACCTGCCTTAAAAGAAACAAAAGCTACATGCTTACACACACTCCCCAAAATCATCAATAATAATACAAAAAAGTACCTTTTCTTCTGTAGTATGAAAAAAAAAACGAAACACAAATGTATTTTAAAAGCCACCTGCAGGCTTTTGGTTTTGTTAAAAGGCTTCACCAAAATGGTATTTTTAATTTCCCTCACTGAGTACTGGAGTTTAAATGGCTCAGAATGTTGTTATGCACCGAGTGCCTGTTTGAGTTGGGTCATTTCCCTTTGTTCTGGCCATGGTTTTCAGACACTTAGTTGTTCTTTTACTTTTTGTTTTGAGCTGTTTTTTGGGAAGGAGGTATAACAGGTTAAGTTAGAAAATGGGGCCACAGTAATAAAATAAGTCCATGATGAAGAAGGTTACATTCTAGAGAAAGGGTTGAAGCAGAGGCAGAGAGACAGAGAAACAGAGAGAGGAGAGAGAGAGAGAGAGAGAGAGAGAGAGAGAGAGAGAGGAGAGAGAGAGAAGAGAGAACAGAAAGGGCCTGTTTTACAAGGGTGAGAAATAGCATGAGACAAAGAAATTACCCTCCAGAAAGAAAGTCTAAAGTGGCCTGTTTCTGGGAGTGGAAAACAGCAATGGAGTCTTCCATGTGGAGGGTTTTATTTGGCCTGGAGTCCTTTCTTTCTAATTGTTGTGATGGATTCACAACAGAAACCCAGACAAGCATGAATATAAGGTATGTTGTTTAACTTATTGGGAAGTCCTAACTATGAGGGCCTCAGCCAAGGGACTCTCACTGATCACTGGAGAACAGGTCCTTGTCTGGAGGTCGTTCACCAATCGCAGCAGCAGGATCTTATATAACAGTGGGGCAGGCTTCTGTCACTCACTCTATGAGCCTCTGACCATCATCTTAAAGAATAGCCCACTGGCTACCAGGGAGTGCCCTGGCCAAGCCAGCATTCAACCTCACAGACAGCAGAATAGAACTCAGAGAGTCTTGTTTAAGAGCTTGTGGCTGTGGCTTATATATGGTTTGTCCTTGTGTGGCTAAATAAGATAGGACAGCATGTCTGTCCCATATGGTGTGTTCTTGCAGGGACACAAATAATCTTCTAGTGGAGTTTCCCTGGCTAAGGCAGTCATATCTCTCTAAGCAGGCATCAGCCTATATTCTCACAAACATGGTAAATAGAAGGGGAAAGTTATCACTCAAAGAAAAAAAACATAATAATGCATATTATTCCTAACAATCATCATACTTATGCCAGTACATGACAATAATGCATATGCTTTTGAAGAGGTCATTATCTCTCCCTCTCCTCTACACACACACACACACACACACACACACACACACACACACACACACAGCTTAGTACTCTGGAATACCTTAGTAAGTTTTAGTGAATTTGCTTTGTCTTGGCCCCTTGTAACAGTGAGGGTCTCAGTGAGGTCCTGCATGCGGTTTAGCCTTCCGATGGATGCTCTTGGTGGTTTTCTAGCCACAGATGTTTCATTTAAAGGAGTCTATTTAAACTCTTCTCTCAGGTGCTTCAGGTTTTTCCCCATTTAAGCTCACCTGTTCCTCTAACTACCTAACATTTCCCCCTTGAAGAACTCGAAGCCCTGAAATATTTCAGGAAATAGGGCCAGAAAGTCAATTTTCTGTAGCGTCTTTGAGTTGGACAGAAACACAGACATGCCCAGGCCTCTTACTCTTGATTGCTCTTAGATTAGAAGCTTTTTGGACTGGAAATATTCCAGAAAAAAACAGGTTGGTTTTGAATTTTCCCATCATTGTCAACCCCTGGACTGAGGAGAGGTGTTAGTAATTTGGCCTGAGAAGTTTTATGGCATTGAGCTGAGAGGAAACAGTTTCCATTAGCAAAATTCAGAAGAGCACAGCCAAAGGAAAAAGGAGTAATAAGACAAAAGAAGTCCATGAAAGGCAAAAACAGACCATCTGGCTGGTTGACTTAAACCAGAACAAAAAGCAAGGTTTAGTTCTTGAGGGAAGCATCCAGTCTTCTATGGGTTCACAGCTCCACTCAAATTTGGTCTAATTCTTAAGTTCAGGATAGGCAGGGCCTAACTCATATATGAAGAATCCAACTAAATATCATAGATATCTTTATTGTTGTTGAGTGACTTCAGATATAAATGAAGGGTCATTATCACTCTGAAGGGACCTACATCAATTAGAATCAATAAATCGTTTACTTGAGGAGTGCTTTAGATACCTCCTGTGAATATTATGTCCTGGTGGGAAAGTCTTCTCTCCAGCTTGTGAAGGTATCAGTGAATATTAAAAATAATGTATAACCTCTGAAAGGAATAACTGTGAAATCTAATTGCCAATCTTTACCTGAATAAAAATCCTTATTCTGTATTGGCTGAGGCACAGGGGGAGGCCTGGTATCCCAAAGGTTGTATTAAGCACAAAGATGGTATATCAGATAAACTCTTTATGATGGCAAAGATTCCTTTACCTGTGAACAGTCTTCTGTCTGTGGTTGAGGAGGGAAAGTCATGGAGTTCCCAGCCACTGAAGATAAAGGGATATAAAGGGATACCCGTTTTATGAAAGAGGTAGAGCATTTATACAATATAAAATTTTGTTGAGATAATAGAAAATTTTCCTCAGGAACAGTATAAGAAAGGTTTAAATTATTTTGTTGGCCTTCATTTGCCCACACTGTCTGGCAGGATATAGAGGGAAGGATTCCAGGATAGGATTTAGTACAGAGAAGGCAAGACCTATATGTAAAAGAAATTTAGAGACTACTTACCATATCCAAAGTTGCCCTGAGTTGCATCTCTTTGAGGAAAATCTCTGATGTGGGAGCCCAACTGGAGCAAAAGACACTCTTTGTCAATGGGTCTGGATCATGGCCCCTTCAGTTCATGGGGCAGTCGCTCCAATGATTTGACCTTTGTGCAGAGGACAGGGTACTCAGTACCAACCCATTTTTTCTCTCTGGACATTTGTTTTTACTGGGGTCCAGGCTTTCCACAGCAGCCAGCATCTTCCTTGAAGTAGGGTCTCCCAGGGAGGCAAAATGGAGATGACTGTTAAGCTTTGAGAAGAGCCAAATTAAGGAATCAGCCCAAGTGTTCACCAACAGATGAATGGATTACAAATCTATGGGATATGTACACAATAGAATTTTACTCAGTCATAAAGAAGAACAAAATTATGCCATTTACTGGAAAATGGATGTAACTGAGTAAGATTACTCAGTCACAAAAAGTAAGAAATAAGATGCTCTCAATAATATGTAGAAGCTATGGAGGAAAAGGGTCATGGGATAAACTCTAGAGGAAGGAGGAGAAGCCATAGATTAGCAAATAAGAAAACCTAGCTGAGGAAGAAGGGAGGGGGGAAGAGATAAATTCCCTAATATACATGATGTCCATTCACAAAAATATCAAAGTGAATCACTAAGCCAAACAAGGTAATTTATAATGAAGGCTAAATCACCTGCAGAAACTCACTTAGACATGCCTTCCTGTGGGAAGCAGCGTACTAAGATGTGGTGCAAAAACAGGTAGTGACTTTTTCTAATGCATATTCATTAGTGGGAGGGTTTCTAGGCTGAATAAAATTGTGAATTGTGCAACTATGAACAGAAATGCATAAGAAGGAGGGAGTGGGTTGGGAATTGGGTGAGAATTGGGAGAGGGCTAAATGAGTGATGTGTGCTTGTATGACTCTACCATTTGTACTCCATTAAGATATATGACTGCAATGAGCCAATAAAAATTTTAAAAATTAAATAAATAATAAATTACCTTGTTTGTAGTATTCCTTTATATCATCACAAAGTGGACTAAGAGAATTATGTATCAATGGGGAATCTTTTAAAAATATAAATTCTGCTTCTTCACTTTGGGGGCAGGGCCTGAGACCCTGTTTTAAAATAAAGAATAAAAGGGCTGGGGGTATAGCTCAGAGGTAGAATGCCCCTGGGTCCCATCACCAGTTATGCAAAAAAAATTAAAATTAAAAAAAATACTCTTATACCCCACTCTCTAGAGGCTGACACTCACAGTAATGATTATATACAAGTAGGATACTGGTTTGCATAGTGCAAAGAGATAGGAAGGCCATGGATATTCAAAGGGGTAAGACATAGGGGTGAAATACTCATTTTGACATAGAAAAGTGATACAACATAGAGATTTCAACAAGATGTTTGCAGTATGGTGGGAAAAGTGCGATTTTTGATGACACGGTTAGGTTTTCTTTCACTGTACATTGTCTTGTTGTTAATGAGACCTTTTTGACTAAATTTGGTCAATGAAATATGGTGATAGTGTTTAGTGCTGCTTACCATCTAAGCAATGAAAGCCTAATGTGATTATTTTTCAGAATTTTCTCCTTCCCTGTTGACTGCATTACTCATCAGGTAACTGTGTATATAGCTTTTGTTGCAAAAGACCATTCGCTTTCTTTATGAAGCAGATTACATTGAGTAATGCATTGTCCTTTCTAAAATTTTTAGGTGCTTAATCAGCAGAGAGAGAGGGGTTAAAAGGTTTCAGGGAGAGGGACCAGTACTTTAGTGAAAGGGTGAGGCTATCAAAGAACAGCATAAATAATATCTCGAGAGCTTCTTGGGTTGAGTGTGTGTTTCACACACTTACACAACCAAAAACTAAATCTGGAGGGTAAAATGGCGCCACAGTGTGGAAAGTCTTGAGTAGGAAAAAAAAAAGGCTTTGGAAAACCTAACTAGTATCCAATCAGGCCAGATGAGACTCCAGTTGAGATTAGGAAGATCAACATGGTTTCAACTTGAGAGACAGATCAAAAGGAATAGAAGACAAAGGGAATCAGACCTTTAGACTAATCAAACAGCATCTTGATGAATCAAATGATGAGTAGTGGAAATAAAAAGGACAATAAAGAAAGCTGGCATTCATTGCATGTCTTCTATGTGACTACCTTAGTTCTGAGCACATAATATTATTTCATCTTCACATCAATGAGTTCAATCTGAGTATTTCTTCTTTTACGTTGTATTTTAAATCAAACACTCAAGCACCAGTCATTGACTTTGACAGCTTTAAGAAAATCAGAGAAAAGCAATAAAAGTCATCTATGTTCAATTTTATGATTAGATATATAAATAATATCTAGGACTTCTAATATTAACACACATGTATGTATATTACAACATACAACTAAATCCTTTAAGTGATTTTATAATGTTATTTTATTCACCTACAGATATGTCTCCACCCTCAATTTATACATGAGAAAGATAAAAAGTTTATTTAAGTTGAGAAAAGTCACATCAAATTCATGGTGAAATGGGGTCAAAGTTGTAGTTACTTGAAACCAAGTTTCTTACTCAATGCTCAGTGTCCCTTTTCCTAATAAAACTCTAGATGAAGAAGAAAGCATTGGTGAGCAAATAAGGTGACCAAGGTGCCCCTTGAGGGCAATGGGCGAGGAGGAAGAAATTCCCTGATGTAAATGACATACATTTGCAAGCATATCAATCAACCACTAAGCCAAACATGAGAAGGAGGTAGAAGAGAGGGAAAGAGAGGGATTGGGGAAGAGTTAAATGAGTGATGTGTGTATGTATGCCCCTGCCATCTTGTATCCCATTAAGATGTATGATTACAGTGCACCATTAAAAAAATTAGAAATATGTGAACTGTAGGAGAAGGAAGGTGGGAGACTAGGTAATGTGAAATTAGATTTTCAGAAATATCTTTATGTAATAAAATATTTAATATATTTAACAATGGCTGTTTCTATTGTACGTTTTTATTTTGTTTCATTTTAAAAGACCTTTGTCTATATTTTTTGTGAATTTTTTTCCAGCTACTTAAGGCAAGCAATCTAAATATATTTTAGAGCAAATAACCTAATCATATTTAAGAAAACATTTCTATGTCTGTCAGCCAAAATATACAAATATCATTATTTTCCACAATTTGCTTTCATAAATCATATAAAGTCCTAGTCTATTCCTTCCCCGGGGAAAGGTGAAACTCGGTAGATTTCAGCCATTGAGATCATGACCTCAAGTTATACCATCGGAAGTAATTTATTTTAAATCAATGTTCATTAAAGTTTATACAATAGGACAGATTGAAGCCACCAATACAATAACATCAATCACCTATAAAGTTGCAGAACAACATGCTTTATTGAATGGAAGACAACAGGAAGGTATTAAATTCAGGAACTTACATCTGACCTACAGGTTTGGTGAGTCCACAATGATTAAACGGCAGCACTGTTATATTGGAAACAGCTACAGAAATTTCTAATTGAGGAATTTATTTTATATTTGGATAGGTTGATAATTTTGTTAACATCTGTAGTAGTGACTACTGATAAAGACTTAATCGTGTGAGAAAAGACAAATAATTCTGAAGAATGGCTAGATAGGTAAGCACAATTTTTCTTCTCTCTCAGAAATGTACATTTCTATAAGTGAAACAGTCTAACCAAATTCACAGGCCTGTCTTATTCCACTGATATTTTATATTTTTCTTTATACATTGTAATCATGTCTCATAGTAAGTTCAAAATGATACATCAATACCTGCACACATCAGTTGGTGTATTTTCGCCCATATCCCACTATTGCTATTTTAATCTTAAAGTCATACCTAAAAGGACAAAATAGAAAATCAACAAAAGATTGAACATGTACCTATTTTTCAAATATGAGACTTCTTTCTCCTTTAGATACTAATATAATATTAGAAACTAGGTTAACTAAAATTTAGAGGCTGTTTCAATTCATTTTATGATCAATATCCTATTTTAATTTTTTTTTTTGCAGTATTGAAGATGGTATCCTGGGGCATTCTACTTCTGAGCTATACTCCCAACTCTGTTTTTTATTCTTGATTTTGATACAGGGTCTCACTGAGTTGCAAAGGGCCTCATTAAGTAGCTGAGGCCGTTCTGGAACCTCAATCCTCCTGTTTCAGCCTCCCAAATGCTAGGATTCCAAGTGGGCACCACCACTCCCGGCACCAATATAATATTTTAAAAATAGGTATTAATATGTTTTTATTCTTAATCTTTGAATGAGGCTGCATAAATATTTATGGCAAAGTATCTTCTCATTCTCTCTCTCTCTCTCTTTCTCTTTACATTTTTGTTCTTTGGCATGTCTTCAGTGACTTTTTGCCTTCTGATTTTCCTTGTGTTAGGAGAATCTTTAATTTAGCCATTCTCAAGGCCAAAGATGACAAGGTATCCTACTTGTTTGTCTATTACAATACCGATCATGCGTGCAGTTCCTCTTAATTAATATTCTCTCTTCCTTCCTCATGGGTTCCTAAACTTCTCAAACTTAACCTTAATTTGCACAGTCAGTAGCACACACTGTGTTGCTGATCACACACATGGCTTTTTCTTAATTATATTAACACTCTGTTCTTTACTTCTCAATTTGCATTCCCTTTCAAATCTACTATAGTTCTTTTCTTTCTGAGTATTTATGGCTTCCCACTCGTCTCAGTTTAGTTTAGTTCTTTTTACCTTGTTTTGTCTTTGATTTTTTCTTTTATTCTCTATGTAATATAATTACATAACTTTTTGCATAGTATTTACATCTTATTAGGTATTATAAGTGATACAGACATAATTTAAATTGTGTAGGTGATGGATGCATCTACATTATATACAAATGCTATCCTATTCTTATAGGGAATTTAAGCATCCTCATATATTGGTGTCAATGGAGTGGGAACTAGAGGGGATTCTAGAACCAATCTCCAAAAAAACAAAGGGACGACTGTATTTGCCACATAACTTTTGTCAAGCAGACACACTCGATTAGCAACATGTTTCTACCTTTTAACTAAAACTCCCATAATCAGCTCTTAAAATTTCATGTCAACAAGTTCAGATGAAGTCTTTCTGAAATCATACATTTTGATTTATGTATTTTAGCCATTGATAGACTAAATATGCCAACATGAATGAATGTAACTATGAGCTATTAGTGCATTTCTCAATCATCTAAACTTGACACTAAAACTTAGAGATGTCTTGTTTATGATCTCATCTGATTTTGACATCAGTCTTATTTTATGTTCAATACAGTTAGGGATGTACAAATTACGGGGGCTTATGAGAAATCAATTTAACAAATTGACTCTACAAAGTAGAAAACCTTCTTTTTTTGCTACATGAACTATTCTGTAATGCATATGCATGTATAAAGACTTCTAAAGTTTTTTTTTCCAACCCCACTTTTCAAGGCACTCAACCGTTACACTATGAGACAGCTAAGCTCCTGGCTTCCTGGGTCTATACAGGTATCATATTTGTAACCATTAATATGCAGACAGGAGATGATTAAATGCAGGCATGATAAAATGTGACACCCCATAATAAATGAGAATGAAAAAATAAATTTGTAACCATAAATCATGCATTAAAATTTATGTCATAGGCTTACATTGATGAAGACAATGTAGAAATAAGAAAATATGAGATAGACCTATTTAGAAATTATAATAGAGGACACTGAAATTTTATGACTTTTTTCAACTCTTTATCTTATGTTGAAGATTTGACTTCTTGCCCCCAAAGGTAGAATACTTGAACTTTTTGGTTTAGAATAAGACATTGGACAGTTAACAGTTTCATTATAATGCAAATTTTTAACTTTAACATTTTAAAATATGAGGGCTCTTGTGCATCTAAGACAATGAAATACCACTATCTTTACAGAAAAGAAGAAATAAAATGTCTATTTTAAAAGACACAAATTATTAAAGTTTAGTTTTGCTAAACTAAAAATGACTATGCTATTATATGTTCTTTTGTGTAAAGTTTTAACAATAATCATAAAAATTAATTTTAGGTTTAAAGAAAGCACAATCTCTCAAACTAAATACTATAAATTCCTTCACTAAAAAAAAAAAAAGAAAGAAAGAAAGAAAGAAAAGGAAAAAATAAAGAAAAGGACAGAAAAACGAGCCAGGCATGGTGATACACTCTTGTAATCCCAGCATTTGGGAGGCTGAGACAGGAGGATCATGGTTTACAGACTTAGGTACTTAGTGAGGCCCTATGTAACTCATTGAGACCCTGTTTCAAAATACAGAATAAAATATAGGGCTGAGGGTATATCTTAAAGGCAGAATGCCCATAGGTTCCATCTCCCTAGTACTGAAAAAACAATTATAAAAAGGAAAACAATATTTTTAGGAATAAAAAAACCGTAGCCTTAAGTCGCATTTAAAAAACTATAATGTGCTGGGTGTGATGGTGCACGCTTGTAATTCCCGTGCTTGGGAGGCTGAGAAAGGAGGATGGCATGGGTTGGAAGTCAGCCTCAGCTACTTACTGAGGCTCTCAGCAACTTAGTCAGACCCTGTTTCCAAATAAAATATAAAATGGATCTGGGAGTATAGCCCGGAGGTAGAAAGCCTCTGGTTTCCACCACCAGTACCACCAAAAAAATAAAAATAAAAATAAAAAAGTTAAAAACTATAATGCTTAGAGCATCATTAAAAATAACAGAATTTGTATTTCAATACACTTTCCATTATTTGATTTTCAGATGGATGTTATTGCTTCAAATGTACCCTACTGGTAAATTATAAAATCACTCCAATGCTATTGAAACAAATTTAGAAGTCCTTTATGTATGTATTACTTAGTTTATATTAAAAGATGAATTTCAGAAAATAATTCCTTGCATTATTGTTTTGGAAATGTTAAAAAGTATTTCAATCATCTATTAATACACAGCTGACCTCTTTTCTTATATTTAAGGGCTGTCTGATGCAGTAGAGTATATCTGGAGTTTTTCCAAAATTTCAAAATTCATAGTGATTTTCCAAAGTCACATTTTATATTACTGTTATGGATTGAAGTGTATCCCCCATAAGATGTATTAAAGTCATATCTCCTAGCTCCACAGAATTTAACTTTTTTGAATATACATTATTTATTAAGGTAATCAAGTTTAACTATCATAAAATCATTAGGATTATTGTTATTATTAAGGAGATATTTGGACACAAAAAAACATGCATAGGGCAAAGACATTATTAAGAAACACAAAGAAAAGATAACTATCTATATGCCATGGTAAAAAATTTGGAGACTATTCCCTCACAGCCTGCTGAAGGAACCAATTCTGCTGACCTTGATTTTGAATCTGTACCTTCTAGAACTATGAACTAATAGATTCTTGTTATTTATTTATGTGTGTGTGTGTGTGTGTGTGTGTGTGTGTGTGTGTGTGTGTGGTGGTACTGGGGTTCCTGGAAGCCCTTCTTTATTCAGGCTACACTCCCAGACCTATTTTATATTTTTAAAACAGGGTCTCTTAAGCCTGCGGCTGGCTTTGAACCTGCATGATCCTCCTGTCTCTGCCTCCCAAGCGGGGGTGGGGGAGTGGGGGGGGATTACCCGGTGCAGATGGTGCAGATTTTTGTTATTTAAACCAGCCTTTTTTTTTTGGTACAATCATGTGCCGCTTGATGATGGGGATATATTTTGAGAGATATAGGAGAGTTCACTATTGTGTGTTTATTATACATTATAAAGTATGCTTATCAAATCAAGATACTATAGTCCAATACACATTAAGGATAGATAATACATATTGTTTTGTATACAGCCCAGTATTGACCAAAACATCATTATATAACACATGTTTGCACTTCGTTATGATAGCCTCAAAAAACTAAAACATCTCCCATAAGGCAGACATAAGCTTTCTTGTCTTTATTTTGCCATGATAGTCAGAAGCTTAAATAACATCTCTTTGGTTATGTCCCATTAGGTATAATGCACTGTGGAAGGACACTAGTAGATGTTTATCAAATATCTGTTAAGCTCAAAAACCTGTTAAGCCCAAATGTCCAATACCATTTGAATGTCAAATAATTATAATGATGCACACAGTAAAAACTCCAATCTACTCCTACTGACTGTTGAGCAATTTAGAGGTTAGGGAAGAAGTCTATTTAGGAGAGAGGAGTCTACTACAGCTTCTTTTTGTTCTTAAACCCCTGCTTTTGCTATATTAATAGCAATTTGCTGAATTATTCTGTTGTCTTCAGAGTTAGGTCTTATCCTGTCATATATTGCCAATAACAATTCTTTCCCTTAAAATTTTTCTAATGATGGTATCAGATGAGGTGGTGGCAAAGTTCCAGGTGACAGAGAAGAGTTGTGTTGAATACTCACCATAGAATATAAAGTCCTGAACTGAATATTGGGCAACTGAACCTTTAGTAGATATTTATTTTGGCTAACAATTTTCTTAATTTGTTCCTCTATTTTTTTTCAAAATAAATTTCAGAACCCCTTATCTTGTTCACTTCTCAATTTCTCTCTCTTCTCACTCCTTTTTACTGAGGACTGAATCATCCCTCCCAAATTCAAATTCTGAAAGGTCTTGCTCTTAAATGTAATTGCATTTGGATACGGGCCCTTTAGGAGGAGATTATGTTTATGTTATTATGTTGATGTTTATGTTATTATATTTTATGAGTTTATAAAAGTGGGGTTCTTATTTTGGGATTAGTGCGCTTGTAAGAGGAGATGTCAGAGAGCTCTCTCTCTCTCTCTACCCTCCACATCAAACACACAGTGAGAAAAATCCATCTGTGCACAAAGTAAGGACGATCTGCAAGTCCAGAAGAGATTCCTCACTAACACCCAGCCATATAGGCACCCGATTTCCAGACTTTCACTCTGTAACTGTGAAAAAATAAATTTCTGTTGTTTATAAGACATCTAGTGCTATGGTGTTTTGTTATACCAGCCAGATCTGAATAGAATAGAGGTTATTGTAAATTTAGCCCCCATCTCTTTATTTTGCTAATAAAATGAGCTTTGCACCTATTACTATGCTTTCCTATGCAAATCCAGAGATTCAAAAAACTTTATGAAACAATGGTCCTCTTATTTTAGTGTTATATCTTAATTGTACAGAAAAACAACAGATAAAGAAAACATCTAACTTTTTGTACTCACCTTTAATCATCTACAAGAAAGAGCGGTCATGTAGAAAGAACATCTTATATATAATCTATATAATATAAATTTATAGTGTATTTATATATTTTATATTTATAAAATATAAATTTATTTATACTTACATTTTATATATTTCATATATTAATGTATTTTTATGATGGTTATTATTCAGGACACACACACAGACACACACAGACACACAGACACACAGACACACACACACACACACACACACACACACACACACGCACACATTGGGTATTTAACTCAGTGATATTCTATCTCCAAGCTACATTACAGCAATTTTTTCATTTAAGTTTTTTAAACAGGGTTTTACCAAGTTGCTAGAGTCTCACTAAGTGCTAAGGCTGACCTTGAACCTGAGATCCTTCTATCTCAGTCTCCCAAGTACTAGTATGAAAGTTATGTGCATCATGCCTATCATTAAATATTATATACATTTTAATAATATATGCCACTCTACTTAGAAGTCAGGAGTAACTAGAGTCAATTTGGGATTTTAAATATAAACTCAGTATGCTTTACAAATACCAGTACACTATTCAAAAGAATTAATTTACAATTTAATAATAATGCTACAGAAAAGGACTGTGGAGAACAGAATCAGTCAGGACTAAATTCAAATTCATGATTATTTACCACCTGTGTGGCCTTTGAAGTAAGTTTCATCAACATTATTCTTATGTGTAATATTATATTAAAAATGTCTTTCTGCAAGGGTTGCTGTCAATTAAATAAGATATTGCACATAACCTTGTGGTCTGGCTAGTCATAATTGCTCAAAAAGAAACAAGAAAATGAAACAAGGAAATGATTGTGACCTTCTCATGGAAAGTCTAAGCCTCAGCATCATCCTTTAGATTTACTTGTAGTGCTCATGATTTGAAATAGAGCATATGTACACACATTCATATGTGTGTGTATGTATGTGTATGTGTATATATATATATATATATATATATATATATATATATATATATATGTATGTAGTTTTCTGTCACAATTTTTTCTTTTTATGCAAGACAAAAATACATTACTCAAAGAGGATGAGAGCTTTTAAAATAAGGACTAATATTTAGTTTAATTTCTGAAATGCGTTAGTTACAGCTATGTTTAAAAGCTCGGAAAAGTGTTTTACATGTCATATATATGTGCAATTGTGTTCAATCTAAGTGTATTGTAAGAGTTTCACATAGGTTTAGAATTAGGATTACAGTTAGCGTTAGGACTAATATAACATTTAGTTTAATTTCTTAAATGCATTAGTTACAGCTATGCTTAAAAGTTCGGAAAACTGTTTTACATGTCATATATATCTGCAATTATGTTCAATTTCAGTGTATTGTAAGAGTTTCACATACGTTTAGAATTAGGATTACAGTTAGTGTTAGGACTAATATAACATTTAGTTTAGTTTCTTAAATGCGTTAGTTATAGCTATGTTTACAAGCTCAGAAAAGTGTTTTACATGTCATATATATATGCAATTATGTTCAAAAAAATAAAATATAAAAAAAGAAAAAGAAAAGAGGTGAAAAAAGAAGAAAAAAAATAATTCAAACCAGGGGCTCATGCTGAAGACTTGCATGACAGTGTGGGTGAGCACGCATATGTGGGGAGGCTTATAAAATTTAAAAGGAGAAGGAGGAGGAAGAAAAGGGGTTAGTTTTATTCTACTGTTTAAATTTTATTTTCAAAAACTTGCTAAACGTGATATTATATGAGGAAAACATTGTTTTCTCAGCAACTCTGAAAAAAACTAGTTGACAATAAGTAGTCCCTGGAGGCAAGGTTCTTCCCCACAGCACTGTTTACTACAGTATTTGTTCAAAATTGAGGAGTGATTTGTAAGATCTGTCCCTACAAGAACAAAGTGATATTGATGCCATGTAGCTAATGTAGAGCCAGAAAAAGAAAAAGAAAAAAGAAAACCCAAACCACTGAAATGATGAACATAGCACCACTTTCCATTTTTCCTTCAAGTGAAAGATTCATTTTGTAACATGTGAAGTAATCCCCAGTGTGATCTAGCTGAAATATAATAGAAATAAAAAAAAAATAGTAGGTTTTCATAGAAGGAGCTCTGGAGTCTCCATGAGCATTTATTAATATTTCTTCAGCATTTTGATTTCTCTTGAATTCAATCAAATAAAGAACTTTACTAAGCACCTGTGCCAGGTCCCCTATTAGACAAAGTAGGCGCTATAGTCAAGAGTGCTTTTGTGAACCCATTGTATACCATGCCACACAGACACTTTGTTGATGTTGGGATTACTGTAGAAATGTCAATGGTTAGATCATTTAAATGATTTCCCCATGCTAAATCCTCCTATCGGGCACACAATTTGGTTTTCAGCCTCAATATGTTGGGCTCTTTTAGTTAGCAAGGGCTAGAGGGAGGCAGCTGGGGTTTATTTTTAATATACAGGATGCAAATGAAGAAGCATTGGAAAAAAGCATTTGTCCTCCAGGTTTCTAAGAAAACATTATTTAGATGCAAGCAAGTTTGCCTTGTCCAAATCCCTTCTTGGGTAAAAGCAGAGCTCTTGGAGTCTGTTAGTGGTCCAAGCTCAGCTATTCCACGTATGTATGTATGTATTATTATTATTTTTTTTTTTGCGAGTCTGGCGATGGAACTCAGGGGCATTTGACCTCTGAGCTACACCCCCTTCCTTACTTTTTATTCTTTATTTTGAAACAGGGTCTCACTGAGTTGCAGAGGGCCTCACTAAGTAGCTGAGGCTGTCCGCAAACCGCCATCCTCCAGGTCTCAGCCTCCGGAATGCTGGGATTACAAGCGTGTGCCAACACACGCGGCCATGTATCTTGTTTGTTTGTTTGTTTGTTTGTTTGTTTATTTATTTATTTATTTATTTATTTATTTATTTATTTATTTATTGTGGCACTGGGGTTCCTGGAAACGCTTCTACCTCGGGGCTACACTCCCAGACCTATTTTATACTTTTTTATTTGGAAACAGGGTTTCTTCAGCCAGCACAGCTGGCTTCGAACCTGCATGATCCTCCTGTCTCTGCCTCCCAAGTGCAGGGATTACAAGTGTTTGCCCAGTTTGCCTGTATTTTTTTTTTTATCACACTAAATGTGAACTTAGAAAGATAAGATACAACTGCATGCTTCACAGATCTGTGGTATAGATTGATTAAATTAATGTGTTCATGACAGTATCTGACCTCCCTATTGAAAATTTCTGCAGCTGTATCATTATTATTATCTAGTATTATTAATAAAGTATTCTCTATCACTTCAACCTATCTCATTGTTTCGGCTTGCTTATGTGTTTTTTTGTTTCTAATTCTCATGCTATATGACTCTCAGCTTCTGTGGACATCCTGCATCTCTCTGTATGACTCATATTACAATTCTTGAAGAAAGAAGATATGATGGTGCTGGTTAATCACGCTCTTGCAACATCTGTTTCTTTAAAGCATACTTCTTCTGTGAAACGACATGGGACACTCAGTTCTCAATGACAGGATAATAATTTTTCAGTAGGATTGAGATGTTTTATGCTAGAAATATGGCAAAACCTTGGTTAGGAAACCCAGGAGAATTTCTTAGTTAGAACTTGAGCTCCCTATGCTTTGGTCCTATGGAGCGCTATGGATGTTCTATTGCAATAAGTACCTTTCCCCCAATAGACATTAGAGAGGAGACGAATAACCTTGCCATTGTTCAAATCTATGATAAAAAATTAGTATTATAAATAACATATTAACCTAGATATACTAAATTGTCAAAGAAAGGAGGGAGATTCCAATTTTCAGATAAGTGATTATATGTATCCTATATGGTATTTTATCTGTAGCAGAGACCATGGTGATTTTGTATACTGGATATGTAGATGAATATAACTTGTCTATATCGGTGTAAATGACAGTAGAGATAAGACAAGATGGGATTAATTTCTCTTTATAAACTGAGAAGGCATTTCTGAAGTATTTTTGTAAACATGAGGATTGTGTAATCTCAATGTAGTCCATAAATTAAATGCAATTCCTAGCCCAGCCTCTGCTGCCCACTTCCTAACAGATGCTGAGAGCTTATAGCTCTGTCTCAGGCTTCATTATTTACAGCTTTCTAAGTCACTTTCAAAGTCTTATGGCAAGTAATTGTATATTTTTCCTATTATTTATGTCTTTTTTTCTCTCTCTAGTAGCTCTGATATTCTTTTTCTTCTTTATTTTTTCTCTCTACTTTACACTTAAAGGATTTGACTGAACAACTGTATAAATTGGAAACAAAGTGCTTGTGATTGTTAACAGTGTCCAGGGGTAAAGCTGTATGATTTGATTAGAAGCATTCTCAATGTAATAGGAGAGTGGCTTAAACAAAAAGTAATTTGCCTTCTTACTAAACAAGGAATCTGTTGGTAAATGATTACTGACAGCAGTTGAGTGGTTTATTCATGTGTAGGCTGACAATTCTGGATTTCTGTATCTTTTCTTATGTTGGTACTTCATAGTCATGATATAACTGTTGAATTCATGTTCAATCCTAAAATGATACAAGACATATAGTGATATCAGCCACCTGTTACCATATTTTAAAAAAAAAATGGCTTTCCACAAGCTCCAAATAATTTCTACTCACATATCATTCACAAGGACCATCTCCTGTAGCCTCTTACTTATAAGAAAACTTGGGGAAGTTAGGATCTTTCCCAGGAATCAGTATGTCATTTTCTGAATGAAATAAGTTTTTGTTTTCAAGGAGGAAGATCATAAAGGTTGGTAAATACGTTACTAACAATGTTTGTGATGATAAAATTCTGTGTGAAAAGAACTCGGATCTGGCAAAAATTAATTGTATATTAAATGGTCAAATTCTGCACTTACCACTGAAAACATGTTAAAACATGCCAGAACTTTATTTTTATTTTTTTTTTATGTTTTAACTTTTAGTCTTTCATTTCTATAAGTTTTATTTGAATAGTTTTATTGCTGTGTTTTATTCCCCTAATGTCTAATCTGCTATTTTAGCTACCAAATTCTCATCTCAGATTTTTCATTTTTATTTGGAGTTATTGGGTAACTGTATGATTCTCTCTATATTTTTTTAAATTAATTTATTTTTAAATTGGTGCATTGTAGTCATATATCAATCACATTGGAGTACAAGACTTGAGAGGATATACAAGCACACATCATCCAATTAGCCTTCCTCCAGCCCCCATCCCATTCCCTCCCCCTCCCTCCATCCCACACTTCTTTGGTGATTTACTTTGATACATTTGTTTATGTACCTCCTGCGTTTTAAAGAGGCTCCGTCCTCCAGTATTACATACCCTCTGATTGGTCACATTAGTTGCTTCACTATAGGGCCCTTTCTATAGCTCAACCTCTTCCTGTTGCCCTTTTCCTCCTAGTTATTGCTGATTAAGAGAAGCGTCTGATTTATATTTTCTGCGATATTTCTCTGTGCATGCTGTGTTGCAAGTACCAATCCCACTCTTGATGGTCCCAGTAGTGGCCTGGCTACTCAGTGGACTGATCCAGACCTCGCTGGCTCAAGCAGCGGCCTTGCCTCATGGGAGGCCCCAGTTCTGGTCTCGCTGGCCCCTGAACCGGTCTAACCCCTAAGCTGGCTTTGGTCCCGACCTTGGAGGCCGCAGGAGTGAACTTGCCTCACGCCAGGCTCCGATGCTGGCCATTGGCCCCTGCACCGGTCTAACCCCTTGGCAGGATTCCAATCCCGGCCTCGGAGGCCCCAACACCGGCCTAGCCTCATGGCAGGCTCCAATGCCGGCCTCCCTGGCCCCAGCACCAGCCTAACCCCTCGGCAGGCTCCGATCCCGGCCTCGGAGGCCCCAACACTGGTAATGCCTCACGGCAGGCTCCGATGCCGGCCTCACTGGCCCCAGCACCGGCCTAACCCCTCGACAGGCTCTTATCCTGGCCTCAGAGGCCCCAGTACCGGCCTTGCCTCAAGGCAGGCTCCGATGCCGGCCTCACTTGCCCCAGCACCATGCCAGAACTTTAAAGGAGTATGTTTTTGATGTCTGAATCATACAATGAAAGCCATATTTGTTAAGACAGACTTGCATTTTTATACATGGGTGATAATATTTGTATAGAAAATATATGTGTGCCGTGTGCCAATGGTCATCATTTGGTAGAAGTTGCTTGGACTGATGTATTCTGACCCACTCATTATGCTCAGATAGAAAGGTTATTTTGAAACATTATCAATGGAAATCACTGGTGGGGGAATGAGGAAGGATAGATATGTGCACTTTGTCTATGTAATTAAGAGCTTTTACCTCTGATGTAACTGGAACACTATGATAATGCATTGACTCAACATGTATGACAATTTGGTCATCCATATGTCACTACAGAGAATATGTTGCATCAAAACACAGCATAATAAATTCAAGAGAATTATTTTTGTGTGAGTGTGATTCTGATGATTGAACCAAGGGCATTATACATCAAAGCTACACCCACAACCCTGTTTTATTTTTTTAATTGGAAACAGGGTCTCACCAAGTTGCTGAGAGCCTTTCTAACATGCTGTGGCTGGCTTAGAACCTGTGGTCCTCCTGTCTCAGCCTCCCAAATACTGGAATTACAGGTGTACGCCACAATGTCTGGTGACTCAAAATTATCTTTCTCTGTATTGCTCTCCCTGAGTTTGAAAATAATGAAAATTTTCTCCTCAGACAAGGAAATCTATTATTCTGATTGTGGAATTGATAGGAAAGGACTAGAGAAGCGCTTGGAAACCTTATCATATAAAGTGTGTAGTGTGTAACCCTGCAAATGATTTGGGAGCCCATAAATACCTTGGAACTCTAAGGAGAGGAAAGAAAGAAAGAAGGAATTAGAGGAGGAAACTGAGTGATTAAAACTCGCAAACGCTTTTTCTCATAGTTCTAACTTAAAATACAGAAAGATGATAGCCAAGTGGTCCAATCTTTGTTCTTTGTTCCAAAATCCTGTTTCCTAGTGTTGTTTTCACTGGATCTGTCCACTTGGGTTTGTTACTGAGTTTTTCAATATATTTCTCCTGGGAAGTCACAGAATTTTTTTTAGGGACATTGCAAAAATAATATAAAGCCTAGATCTTTTATGCTGCTACTATTCCCTTTAATAGGAAATAATTTATTACATATTTAGTACTCAAGGTGTTCCAAGCTATTGAAAATTCTCTATCTGAATCCAGAACTCAATATTCAAAGAACTCAAAATTCAAAGAATTCAAATTCTTTCTCCTTGATATGAGATTCAAAATTGCACACATGTAAACAAATACACACATACACACACAGAGATTCACACACATCACTTATGCATTATTTTGGCTAATTTAACTCCCTGATGACAGAGAACAGTCTTATTCATCATGTTTTAATGTCCCTAAATGCCTAATCATATATTCAATAAATGAACAACTCTGATAAATAATTCATTTCTAATGTATTCCAATATGTAATATAAAAGATATATACTTTATCTTATTACATGACTATGTTCAGTTTGCATGAATACATTGTATTATGGCCTCATCAGGTGTGTACATAAAATATGATTAACTTTGAATAAATAATTTTAAAGATATTTACTTTTTGAAGCAATTTGGATATTGACAATAAAAATATAACAGTGCATGAAAGACTAATTTCAGTCTAAGAAACAAACTTCATATCTACAATGACAAGTATAGAGAAAATGACATTAACTTAGAGTTCTTAAAATAACAGGCTATGAAGTATAACCAAATCTGTACAGTGAGGGATAATTTACATTTTATAAAAAGTATTGAAGTTGTTTGGCCATAAATATCTATGACTATATTCAGTTAGACTGATATAAATGCAACAATTTATCTATTTTGGAATGTGTGTGCCACCTCTGTGAATCCTAATTGTAACTGCCTTGTACTTTATATCAGCAAATCTCAATTATTTTGGCCATGATTCATGGTAAAATTCAATGGGCACATAATCATTCATATATACCACAAAACAAATGAGTCACAAAAATAATAATTACTACCCTAGTATACACTCTGTATTCCCTCATCTCTGTCCTTTGTTTCACTTTTCATCCTAAATTTCTCTCTCAGTTTATAGAAATACTGGTCCAGACCATAAATCTGATTTTAAGTCACAGAATCAAAGATTGGTATTTTTTTTTTTTGGTAAAAGACCTTTGTAAAGGGACAGGTAGTAAATATTATAAGCTTTACATACATAATCAGGTATGTTTATATGTTTATGTTCCAATAAAACTTTATTTGAAAAACAGGTGTTTTCATAGATTTTGCCCATAATCTATAGTTTTCTCCCTGAAGTATCATGATGACTAAGATGGTAAGACTCAGATTTAAAACTCTTGCACTTAATACATAGCTGATCTAAAACTTTTTGGCCTCGTGACCTCTTTATACTCAAAATTATTTAGAACAAAATTAGATTTTTAAATGTATTTTATATCTATCAATGATATTTCTTAATAGAAATTAAAATTGGGAAATTTAAAATGTATACATTATTTAAAAATAATTTAGCAGAATACTAATATGAATGACATTTAAAAATATAATTAATTCACAAGACAAATAATTACCTATAAAACTGATATGCTTATATGTTTTAACAATTATCTTTAATGTTTGGATTAACAGAATCAAGTTTGAATCACACTTTAATTTTGTACTTAATCTGATAAGGCCATTATTTTGTTTAAAGTGTATAACTAGAATTGAGACTCACACTGATAAATATTTAAAAGACAAGAAATTTTTAATAGACTTATCAGATAACAATGGTACTCTTTTTGATATTATAACAACTTGATAGGTTACAGTTTCTTAAAAGTTAGTTACAAGTTAGAATATGAAAAACATATCAGTTAACATTTTACGCTCCATTTTTTTTAAAAACTCTATTAGTCTATTTTACACTTTGGATAAATTTATTACTATTGCATGATTTTATAAAAGCATAAATTAGTCTTTTGGAAAATATTGACTCCTGGGGTAAACAGATCTTCCATATGTTTTCATTTGTCACTTGAGAATATGAAAGAATCGTATTTGTTAATGTTATCACTGATCTCTCCAGAAATGTCTTCAAATATTAGAAACTCTCACCGGGCGAGGTGGCACACGTTTATAATCCCTGCGCTTGGGAGGAGGAGACAGGAGGATCGCACTGGTTGGAAGCCAGCCCCACTGGCTTTAGAGACCCTGTTTCCAAAAATAAAAAAAGTATAAAATAGGTCTGGGAGTGTATCCCGGAGGTGGAAGGGCTTCCAGTGCCACCAAAAAAACAAAAACAAAAACAAAAACAAAACAACAACTATATATATATATATATATATATATATATATATATATATATATTCCTGATAGTGAATACATATTTTTCAAAATCTAATGTTTACTTAAAAGTTGAATTTTTTCTTCTGTAGCATATACTTTCAATTATTTATTATTAAGTTACAGGATCATCTAATTTCTTTTGGAGAAAAGATGTGAAAACATAAAATAACCGTAATCTGTGTGTAATTAATAATTTACCTTTACTACTAGAGGCTTGGCTTATGTCCTCAGCTTCTTGGACTTAATCCCTGTGCTTCTGAAATGTCCTGCCTTTAAAGGAGTGTGATTGTTAACCTTGGAGTCTTATATAGCGCCAGATACTAACATTATTTAGGACAAGGGCTTTGTGCCTCATTAATAATTTGATTCAGAGGGCCAGGAACTTCAGAAAGGCTGATGATTGATGTTAGCCAACCAAGTCTTTAAAATCAAACTCCAATAAAGACTCTGAACGCTAAGGCAAAGCTGAATTTTCTTTCTGAAAATATCGCATTCAGCCGGGCGTGGTGGCGCACGCTTGTAATCCAGCATTCAGGAGGCTGAGACCTGGAGGATCGCGGTTTCTGGTCAGCCTCAGCTACTTAGTGAGGCCCTCTGCAACTCAGTGAGACCCGGTTTCAAAATAAACAATAAAAAATAGGGCAGGAGGTGTAGCTCAGAGGTCAAATGCCCCTGGGTTCCATCCCCAGACCTGGAAAAAAAAAAAAAAAAAAAGAAAAGAAAGAAAATATAGCATTCTTATTTCCTGTACTTCTGTTTATAGAAACAGGAAATGTGCTCATAAACCACAACTGAGGGCATAACAGCTTCCATGGGATTCCTTGAGCCCTCTTAGCAAATAATTGAACTAAGGTTGGCCTTGGGGACCTCTGAACTTGACATCTGTATTTGAAGCTAGTCACCCAAGTGTCACTACAGTGCATATGGCATATCACAACAAGCCCAGTAAATTAAACAGAATTATTTTTGTGTGTGTGATGTTGGAGATTGGACCCAGGGGCATTCTACCTCTGAGATATACCCACAGCCTTTTCATTTTTATTTGGAAACAGAGTCTTACAATCTACTAGTCATTCAAGTAAAACTAGTGTTCGGTGGCAAAAGTTGCTAATTCAGCGCACAGATAACAGCACAAGTGCTTTTTCCCTGGAGCAAACATGCTACTTCAGAATGCATAAAACTTATTTTATATATTTATATATTTCACAATCTACTAAAAGTAAACTTGGTCAAATACTTCTTTTTTAAATGTACGGGGGGATAAACCCGTTGGCACTCTACCTGTGAGTGAGTTTCATCCTCAGTCTTTTTTACTTTATTTATTTATTTGTTTATTTATGTTTTTGGCTTGTTTTGAAACAGGATCTTGCTACATTGTCCAAAGCAAGACTTGAACTTCTATTCCTCCTATGCCAGCCACCTAAGTATCAAGCCCTATTCTTAAGTGATATTGGCTTTTAAAACTGTAAATGCTTGGCAAGAAAGAATGCAGTGACTACTATCTTAGTCTGATGTCACTGTCTTGGTTAATGTTAAGGCACAGCGCTGTTATTATTACAATTTCATCTTTAATGCAAGTAATAATTCAATAAGAAAAGAGAAAAATGTCTTAATTTTATCTTGAATATAACTCTGAACTGAAAAAACCCTACCCAACCCAAAGAGTTGTCTGGGAATTTTAAGGATCTGTGACTATATTTATAAAATTATATATAAAATCATAAACACATTTCAAGAATCTCTCATTAGTTGCTGGAATTTTAACAAGGTATAAGATAGAAAATTAATTATACATTTCTTGAGTGATTTCACCATTGACTTACTTCTATGATTGTCTTTTATTTCAATCTTTATTTTCCCTGAAATTTCTCCCCTGCCTCAATATTTGGCGCTTCATCTTGCAAGTCCTCCTCTTACCTCTTACCACACTTCAAACTCACTCATTTATATAAAGATGCACATTGTACACATTCATTCATAGTCTCACACATTCCATGCACCTTTCACTCTTCATGCCTACTATTCATTCTTCAAGTCACTTTTTTTTTAAGTCCTTCTTCCCCGCAAAATACTTCTGTGATGATACTATTCTCTCCCTTTGTATTTATTGTTGTATTCTCCATTGCCTATCACAATGTCTGATAGGTAGAATATATAAAATCAAGTAAACTGAAATAAATTAATGATTAAATGCAAGAAACTTGATGAATTCAGTTATAAATCATCAATTTAGATCCAAGTTAAGGAATATTAGATCAAAACACCATCCCATCTGAAATTGTATATCTTTATTTATTTATGCATAGATAAAGATAGGCATATACATACATACATACATACATACATACATACATACATACATATTTATGCCCTCTGGCTCGCACAAAATAGGTATTTGGCAAAACTTTGCTGAATGTATACATTAAGGTATATTCACTTTTATAGTTCAGAAGAATCATCAATTATGTTACCAGATCATTCTCTGGGTCTTATTGAGCTCTGCCTCATAGGAATACATTATTGAAAGCATATTTTTCCCCTTTAAAATGAATAAACAAGCCAGGTGTGGTAGCTTAAATCCTAGTAATTAGGCTGAGACAGGAGGTTCAACAGGGTTGAAGCCAGCCTCAGCAACTTAGTTAGACACTCATCAACACAGCAAGACCACCTTGTTTCAAAATAAGAGTTGGGGGGGGGGTGTTACTTGGAGGAAGAATAGCCCTGAGTTCAATCCCAAGTACCAAAAAAAAAAAAAAGCAATTCTGGTTCTATAAGAATATAAACTTTTGTGACCTTGAGAATTAACATCTGGCAAGTTAAGGGGATTTTTGTCTTTAAACTATCTTTCATAGAATGGTAATGAAGGATTGATTAGGTGTGGTATTTTTCCACACCTAATCACATTGGTGTGGTAAAATATAGATTATTGAAATTTCAGAAAAAATTAGTGGAGTGAGAGTGGTCAAACATCAGATGCTATAAAATCTAGAAAAATATAAGGTAGAATGAAGAGAGAGAATCATCTTATCACATAAAACTGTACTTAAAACTGGAGATACTTGTACAGATTATCTAATTCAATTTTCTAAATTTATAGTTGACAACATTAAGCCAAAGAGAAATCAAGTTCATTCAAAACGAGTGAAAAACAATAGTCTAGACTCATCCTCAAGGCTGAAGTTTAGTACTCACAGTCTATGCAGATTTCATTATGATTAAAAGATTGAATTTCTACATTAATTTTATCCTTTTGTTGTAAAAGTTTTTGTCCTAGATCCTGAGTCTCAGTAACCTTGGATAAACTATAATGTGGTAGGCAATAAAACCATCTATTATCCAAACCCTAAGCTTCCTTGTATGGTAACTACAGTGAAGAGATACCACTCTATAACTGGCATCAGATAGAAGGCTACCATGGGCTGTTCATTTCTTCAAGCGAGGAATGAGTCAGAAAAACAATTCAGAGACACAGGACCAATGGCCATTGATACACAAAGTCAAGTTTCCTCTGAAAATCTCTGTTTACTCTTAAACTTCTCCTAATGCAGAAATAAAAGGGAGCTCTACTGTTACAAAGCAGCAAGATGGATACAAAGGTAAGAGAAATTTCCAAAAATCCTGGATGAAGCTTCTGAGAGCTCAATATTTATTTTTCAGATAGTTTTTTATAACCCCAAAGTTATACAGCATATATACAGCTCAGATACCTTTTATTCTCAACAGAGTCCTCTTTCCACAACTAAAGATGCCATTACTTCTCCATATTTGATCAATGGTTGACTTTCTCTGGCAAAAAAGAGAATTCAAGTTCCTTTTGACTTTATAAATCTCTTAACATCTCTGTTAGCCAAAAGAGGAAAAATGCTACATTTGCGATAACATTTTAAGTTTAAATAAATTTTTATTCTCAACATACAATTTTTTAAAATTACATAAAATATTTAAAACATAATTTTAAAACCCTTGATTTGTACATTTTTATTTGTATAATAGTAGTATAACTTAAAAATAATCTACACTGTTTGCAATATTTTGTTTTTCTTTCTCATACTGCTTCTCTCTCTCTCTCTCTCTCTCTCTCTCCTCTTTCTCTCTCTCCCCCTACCTACCTACCTCTCTCCTCTCTCTATTTTCCATTCAAATTTTGTGTTTTTATTTCCTATTAGATTTACCCATTTGTGACATTTTCCACCTTCAACATACCTTCTCAGGAGCCCTTGGTTACCCTGAACTTCACATCCCTGAAAACAAAACAAAGTAAACAAGTAAACAACAACAACAGCAAAACCTAACACAACTTTTTAAATTTCCTTAGCTGAACTATAAACATAAGCAGATCTCAGTGTTCACTTGCCTCCTCTAAAAAGTAAAAATTATGATCCTCAAGTAAAAGAAAACCAGCCCTAGAAGTTAATAGTGAATTTCCATATAGAAGGCACTTTCTTTAAAGTTCGTGCTATGTTCTTTGAAGGAAGACTTCTCTATCAAAGCTTTTGTAATTTCTCCTTGACTGGAAACTACTCTGTCTACTATTTGAGCACTGGGGATTTACCCATAAACATTAACCTTATTAAAACTAATGTGTGAAATATATTTTAATTAATCCCTATATTTGTGTGTACGTGTTTGCGTGTGTATGTGTATATGTATATGTGTTATTGGGAATCGAGCCCTGGGACATTCTACCTCTGAGCTATACCCCTACCTAGCACTATTTATTTATTTTTGTTTTGAAGCAGGGTCTCACTAGGTTGATGAGAGTCTCACTAATTGTTGAGGCTGTCCTCAAAACTGTGATCCTCCTGTTTCAACCTCTTGAGTACTGGAATTAAAAGCATGTGCCACCACACCTGACAAGCTCCATCTAGTTACTTTGTCTTCGCAGACAAGAGAACAAGAAGCCAGTTGTCAGGCTCTCTCTCTCTCTCTCTCTCTCTCTCTCTCTCTCTCTCTCTCTCTCACTCTCTCTCTCTCTCTCTCTCTCTCTCTCTCTCTCTCCCTCTCTCTCTCTCACTATATATATATATATATATATATATATATATATATATATATATCCATACTCACCCCTTTCTCCAGAAAGCCTGATGCAAGAGAAAGATTAGATTTTGAACATTGTGTTTGTAAATTGAAATGTATCTGCCTCTGAATTGAACCTTGGGAGTGAGTAGGAGGCAAGAGAAGGTGAGGTAGAAGAAATCATCTAGGGATAATTTCTCAGAGCTAAATCTATGAACAACACCTAAGGGCCAGTGATTGCCTTTCCAAAGTATCGCTTAAAGGGGTTAGAGGATCATACAAACAGCCACCAGCTAGATTGAACAAATGTACCTTTGAAGGGCTGTTTGTGATGAAGAGTCAAAGAAATGTGGAAAGACTCTCTAATTCCAAGAAGTTGTGAATACTAAAACAGAAGGAAATAGAATCATTTATCTTCTGTCTTCTTTGAGAATGTATTCTGCTCCCGACCCTGCCCCGGTATTTAGCAGCTATTTCATGTGGTCTCCATTGTCTTAAGCTCATTTTCTTCACTGTTGTCCCATGGAAGGATCATGGCACCAAATAGCTTCTAGTCTAGTTGTCTCTAAATGTTGCTCCTCTCTGGTGGGATACGAATCCTCTTCATGCCTGCTTAGATTACCCTGGGGCCTCCCCAAAAACCATTTATCCATCTAAGCTCCATGTATCATGGATTTGGATTGCTGAAAAAGGGCAGCTCCTTCATCAAGCAGACAATTATGTAATATGCTAAAATGGAGCTCTGAGACAGAGAAATTTTCATAATAGTTGAAGTGATCAGAGAGGGAATAATAAAGTAAGCTGTTCAGGCTAGATGGTGTGCTGTATTGGATAATCTATTCCCTGTTCTCCCACCATGCCTGCCCCATTAGCTGTGGTCATGAAAGTATAGGGAGTCCTCAATAGTTTTATGGTTTTACATTTATTGCAGCTGGTGTTTATGATTTGTACTTTGCTTGCTAAAAGTAAAAAGAAGAAAAAATAATAATACATCCTAAATGTAAACAAGTTTTACAGTGAATGTCTCTGGGTGGTGATATTACCAATTTTTTTTATATTTATATACTACCTGCCTTCCAAATTTTCTAAAATAAAGACACTTTAATGGTCAAGTATAAACTAAAGAAAATTAAAAATGAAACTTCATAAGGCAATTTTGAACAAACTTCATAAATATGATTGGTATTTGAGTAAGGTTGTCATTGTCATCTTATTCGCCACTCCCTAAACTAATCTACCCAAGGAGAAAAGTATTCTGTTTAACTGACTCCCAGTTATTAACACAGGCAGTACTTCAAACTATTGTGGGAATTTTTGTGATATTACATTACACTCTTATGCCTATCTGTTGACTAAATGCTTCATTTTATACATTATTTTATTTTATTTTATTTCTCCGAGAGGGGTGAATTACCTCCCAACACTATTTGGAAGCATGATGTGTGCACTCAAAGTACATAAAGCGGATTGGCCAGTAGTTGTACTTGGATGTGGACACTGTCCGTGGTCCTGAACCTCCCTTTGCAGACCCATAATCCTCCCATTACTCAGCAACTCTGTGATTTGTAGAAAGTTCTTAACTATCTTTATCTCAGATTTATTTAAAATGATAAAAATAAGTTTTTGCAATGCATATACCATAAGCTAACATGCTTCTACATGCACACATACACATGTATGCACATATATACAAAGTGGTTTTAGAAAGAAGAATTATCCCTTAGACCTCCTTCCAAATTTTAAACATTATGAGTAGGCAGTTTATAGAAAAGTGAAGACAAAAGTGAACAAAGTGAAAGGATATTAACTTCTTTAGTTCACTTTGCTCCCATGTTGGGTTCATTGTGAATTTGTTGTAACAATTAGCTTATTCCTAAAATAGTACTAGACTAACACATTATACAGGAATGCGGTTTTATAAATTTTTCTTTTAATATTTCTTTTATAAGAGAGGATAAATTTCCTAAATAGTTTTTATGGACCCAGAAATTGTTTCTTGAAAAGAAGTAGATAGATTTTTGGCAAGAGGCAGAAGATAGGAGAATATACCATTTTCTGGTTTCTAGAACAACATCTCTGGGAGTTAATCCCACCTTGAAATCTGGACAGAAGCCCAGTTTATACAATGATTAATGGAATTATTAGTTCATTTCCTAGCTACACTTTGATAAATGCTCCCATTTCTTCAACCTCCTTCATCTTCATTGTATTTGCTTCTCCTTCCTCTTATATCATCAACATATTCTCACTATAATTATCACCAAATACCTTATTCTCTATTTTGTACTGCATTATGCAGTTCACATCTATCCACTAGGCTTCCTAACAATTCTGCAAGAACTATAATAATATTCTAATTTTGAGAAAATAATGAAATCATAGGTCCAAGAAGTCAATCAGCCTCTTTGAGTTGGCCCAGTAAAAGCTGCAGAAAAAAAAATGATTAAAAGCTTAATTTTTTTGATATAGCAAAGAAAATTATTTAAGATTACAAGGAAAATGTAACTAACCCCCAGAGGTGAAAAATAAAAATAAATCTGTATAACATGGCTATAGGACTCAATGCAGAATTCATAGGTGAGAATGTTTTATTATACAGCAGGCTCATTTTAAGAATGTTCCAAGTCAAGGGCTAACCCTGAGGCAGGGGTACAGTTGATGTCACTTCTTGTGGCACAGTAGGATCTGGGTCATTCACAAGCTGCAGACTTCCTCAACTTCTTGGAGAAGGTGGGATTTGTAATGTTTTCTTTCAGGAACTTCCTGACTCTTTGTATTCTTTTTTTGGCATATGTAAACTGATCCTTCAAACTTGTAAGCGAGATAGGTAAATACTGACAAGGTAGAAGCACAGAGCAAAGAAAAAAGGAAAATGTCAATCCCTTACATATGAAAAATAAATTTTAAAAAATCTTTTAAGACTCTCTAAAACGCTGCTGTATGAGTAGCTCTCAACATGGTGGAATAACTCTCACCTATGTGCTTAGAGTTTACAGCACATTTCCTGTGATACCTCTCTGGTCTTCAATGGCAGGTTGAAAAAGAGAGAAAGTGCCTCACAGGTTTGCCCTGGAAATTATTTTTAATTTTAAAAAAGTACACTATCAATAAAAGGCTACATTTTCTCTCGTTACTCTCATGCTCCCTCCCCTCCCTCTGTTCCTGGCATGGACTAGAATTATTCCTTATCCTTCCCCCAAACATCACACTTTTCTGTATTCTGTGAGTTTGCAAATGTTCCTTTTGTTAAGAAAGATACCTTCACATTGAGTTCTGCCTGCTCAAAAATTAACTTGCTGATGAAAGGGGACTTTCTCTGTGAGGCTTTTCAAAATGGCCCTAGGGCATTGGGAATCACCACTTCAGTCTCTTTCTACCTCTATTACAGTACATACCTATTCATTTTTATACTACACAGTTTTCATTAAAGTTGTATTTATTCATTTGCGTTCCCTTGCTATAGAACTATATATCTTACTTTATCTACTTTATGGAGTTGGCATTTTAGTGTAAACTCAGAATTTGTACACATACACATAAATATGTATGTGTGTGTTCATAACGCTGAATGAGTATACATATAAATATATGCACACATGTATATATGTTGAATGAATATAAAAATGCACACACACTATTTATAAATGTTGAATGAATTTCAAGTCATCTACTACTGAATTCTTTTTTCTTTCTCTTTAGAAGGCATATTTGATAATGTTTACCCTGTGAGCTAAGCTTTTCTATGGAAAGTGGAAAACCTTCAAAGTAATGACTGGAAAAATAAGTAATTCTGGGACTCTTACCATCACAGAGAGAGTAGAGCTTTCCATATATCAAGTGTAATAATTACTCCTCACTCACATTTCATATTTTATTTTTATTAGTTTCAGCTGTGAATTCAAATTCTACCTCTGTTCTTAGTGCCTATAATAGCCTGTCAGATTCACCTCATTTACCTGACATAGAATATCTCCTTCTATAAATTGAGAATGACAGTACTTAAAGGGGTTTAGAAAGGATTAATGAATACTCATACATGGCAGGAGCTGAATACCAAGTAGCTAATGATTTTTTCACCCAAGGCCTCACCCATGCTAGGCAGGTCCTCTAATAATAATCTACATTTCCATTCCTTTTTATTTCACTTTGAGACAGAGTATTTCTATGTTTCCCAGGCTGGACTGGAACTTGCAATCCTCCTGCTTCAGCCACCCAAGGAGAGCTAACACCACACCTAGCCATAGCTAACACTTTTGCAGGCATGTCAATTCTTGGTTTCATGAATAAGTATTGGAAATGAATATCAGCTGGTGAATCTACTGCTCATTGTGTCTACATAAGAGCTGCATTTCTTGCTGTCAATCAAGTAAGCAGAAGAGTGGTGAAATCTAAAGAGTTTTGGATTAGGCGTTACAAAGTAATTGCCTCACTGGTGTAGGTTGGGGCCTGGTAAGTGGGCAAAGCTTTTCTAACAAATAGCTCAATACACAGGAACTTTTAAGTGGTTGTCCAGTTTTCCCTCAAAATTGTATTTGTCATCTTGTGCAAATGATTTCTTTGTGAGTATATGTGTTTGTGTGTGTGTGTAGTACTGGGGATTGAATCCAGGGATATTCTACTTCTGAGTTACAATCGCAGACCTATTTTTTTTTTTAAACAGGATCTCACTAAGTTGCTAAAGGCCTAGCTAAGTTGCTGAGACTGGCCTTGATCCTGTGAACTTCCTATTTTGGCCTCCCTAGTACTAGAATTTTAGGCATGTGCTATTATAACCAGCAAATGATCTCTTTTTAATAGATGGATTTTTCTACTTGTAAAATGAAAATAAAGATATCCATGTCTGCTATAGATTGTATTTGTAATATTTCCCATGTGTTGAAGGTTTCATGCCTGTGGCCCTATAAGGAGGTGGTGGAACTTGGAGAAGATGGGGCCTAGTGTAAGGGAATTAGGTTATTGGGGCTTTGCTCTTAAGGGAAATGTTAGCATACTGGCCCTTTCTGTCTCTCTTTTGGCTTCCTGATTGCCATTATGTGAGCAGTCCTCTGCCACATATCTCTGCCATGATATACCTTGCCTCTATGGGTCCAAAGCAACAAGACAAGGTGACCTTGCTGTGAAACATCTGAGACTACAAACAAGCAAACAAACAAACAACCTTTCCTCTTTCTAAATTGATTGTCTTGGGTATCTCAGCTTATCAGCTGTCTCTTTAAGTGGAGTTTATTTACCAAATATTATGGAATATTTTCTTAAGTACAAAATATGGAGGTGAATAAGAAGGAGGCTGTGACTTTATGACAATTTCATTTCATTAAGGAGAATTAGAGAAACAAATACTACTGGGTGAAATGGCACACACCTGTAATCCCCAGTACTTGAAAGGCTGAAACAGGAGGATCACAGGTTTTAGGCCAGCCTCGCAAATTCATGAGAGTCTGTTTTAAAAATAAATAAACAAACAAATAAATAAATAAATAAATAATACAATTTATGGTTTCACTTAGGAACCATAAGTTTGGGGAGGGGTATAGAACAGGATGCTGCCTTGGCCTGATGAGGAAGGAAGATCTACCTTAGATATGATGGTCAGGAAAGACTTCTGTGAAAAGAAACATTTATTTTCCAGTCTCCCTAATGAGATGACTCTACATGTTAAAGGGCCCCAGTGGCATCTGGAAGAATTTAGCTTAACATGATGTATGCTGAGTATAAGCAGAAATCAATCACAGGTCAATCAATTAGTCTGCCAATCAGTCAGCCTGCCACTAGACTCAGCCCTTACACTGATTGCTATGAGACCTAAGCCCTGTTCCTTAACCCTCACTGTGTCAGGGAAGTTGTAGAATCATTAATACCCCCAGGGGTTCTGATTTTACAGGTCTGGATTGAGGCCTAGGAGTCTTATGGTTTAAATACTCCTCAAGTGATTCTGATAATCAGCTGCAGGTATGAATCAGTAATCTAAGACATTGTGAATCTTTTTGAGATTTCCTGAAGCAATACAAAAGAAAAAGTGAGCCACCTATTCAATCTGTGATCTTTGATCTTGGGACCAGCAGCATTAGTACTTTTTTTTTTATAAAGGAAATTCAAATTGTCACGTCCTACCCAGACCTATGGAACTAGAGTTTCACAGGATCCCCAGGTAATTTCACATGGGAGCTAGAGTCTTGCTAGACTAGATCAAGCCATGAATTCAAGCTGCCACATAACCGATGAGAGAAAAAACACTCATACATATTCATCCCAACAACAAGGGCAGGCATAAAGCAGTTCCTTATTGTCAACATAGAATTCTCTCATTTTAAAGCCAGAATGTCTAAAATGTTTCTAAGAGAGGCTTTGTGGAGACTTTTATTTCCATGCTTCAAGACAGTGCTTTGAACTCTATCTACAGCATTCCCTAACTTAAATAATAAATTATGAATGAGGTCATAAATCTCATTAAAACCTAATATTCAGCCCAGCTGCCTGGTGTATATACTATGGAAAATTGGATTTTACTGTAACTGGAGCCATATGTATAATAATGCAAGTTAATTACAAAGACTAGTTTCTCAACTTGTAATGATAGCTTATACAGCCTCAGTCTCTGTGCTACCATCAAAATATAAGTGCTCTTAAGAGACTAGATTTAATAACGGCTCACCTAGTCAGGTTCAAAAGACTAAACATTTCCCAAGTAAATAGTAATTTACTTCTCAGCACAGATAAAATTAACAGATGAATAACATCTACATATATGTACACACGTGCACACACATACACACATGTGCACACCTACACACACAAAACCAACACCACAGAGGAAATCGTTCTTGCAAAATATGTTAAGTTTATCTGTGTTTTAAAATTCTCTTACATGTAGCCTAGCCATTAATTTAAAGGATTGGAAAAAATTGCAGTTATTTGGAAACTTAGGTGGTCCCTTGGTGGTATTTGTACATATTTGTCTTGTAAATGGTTTAGTCAATCGGTACTATTTGATTTGATGACATAATCACAATAATTTTATTGTTTATGTAGACTACAATCAAAAAGAAAAGAGCCAGGGAGCAAGCATTAACTGATTGTGTTTCTTTGGTCTCTTACTGAAGAGCACTGAATAGTGCTGCTCTCTTATAAAGTAGCACCTGTAATACAAAAAACACAGAGAAATATGCACAAACACACACACACCACACACATACACATACACTCACATTCTTTTCTCACTATAAAAGGAGTCATCGATATTACAGAATGCTCTGACTGTATTTTGTTTCCTTAGCTAAATAAGTTTTGGGTTCCTGTTAAATCAATATACTAAAGGATAATTTAATGAAAAGAAGACACAAATTACGTTTTCTTGTTTCTCTGAAATAAATTAATTCACAGGGTGCTTTATCTTGTTTAGAAGTTGTCCTAACCCAGGAGATATCACTGAATAATCCTTAATGTAGAAAAATAAACTCAGCACAGTGCAGATATACATTTAAATAGCATTGATAAATCAAATTTAAACATCGATACTTGTTAGCATTCCTTTAAATGTGCTCTCCCTCCAGCTAATGAAAGCCTAGGAGAGATTCAGAATGCCCTGCTGCTATTGATCACCAAGGGTTCTAATTTCCCTCTTGAGATTGTACTTTTGCCAAAACTTTCACATTCATATTTTCTAACTAAAGAAAGTAATAATTATAAATTAACATCAATTCTATTGAAATGCAATTATTACAGTCTCACTGAGGGTGCAAAGAAAGTCCTCAGCTTTAGCAGAATTTCAATCAACATCTTGATTTTGTGAGGTTATTTGTATTTATTCTAAAAATGGGCTTTGGGCTCTTGAAATTGTGCACTGGGGTTATCTAGCTCATCTCTACCTTTGTTAAATATTGTTATTTTTTCTGAAGTTATAATGAGAGATTAGGCAGTTGCTGGCTCATTTAATGGATAAAGAAGCCAATTTAACATTTCATACTTAGCCGGGCATGGTGGCACACCCTTGTAATCCCAGCATTCAGGAGGCAGAGATGGGATCGAATGATCACGGTTCATGGATATCCTCAGCTACTTAGTGAGGCCCTTCACAACTCAGTGAGAACCTGTTTCAAAAATAAAAAGACCAGCCAGGTGTGGTGGCACACGCTTGTAATCCCCATGCTTGGGAGGCTGAGACAGGAGGATCGTAGAGGTTTGAAGTCAGCCTCAGCTACTTAGTAGGCTCTCAGCAACTTAGTGAGCCCCTGTTTCCAAATAACATATAAAATAGGTCTGGGAGTATAGCCTGGAAGTAGAAAAAGCCTCTGAGTTACATCCTCAGTACCACCAAAAAACAAAAAATAACTAAAAAGTGGGGCTAGGGTTGTAGCTCAGAGCTACAATGCCCCTGCATTTCATCACCAGTACAGAAAAAAAAAATTATACTTAAGCAATTGGGCAAAAAAGAAACCAATAATGTATGAGTGTGAGTGTGAGTGTGTGTGTGTGTGTGTGTGTGTGTGTGCGTGTGTGTAGGAAAGGAGGCAGTTGTTTTGCCACAAGTACACACTGCATCAGGCATTTTCTTGTTAGAATCCTGGCTCAGGCATGCTGGCTACATCCACCCTGGGCCTCCCTTTCACAGGAAATGTGATGCAGTTTACCAGTGCTTCTCAATCTTTCACGTGCTTTCTAAATGGACATGATCAAAAGTCAAAACTATTATTTTTCCAATCCCCAAATTCATTTGCTGTGCTCTTCAGGTACAATCATAGTTCCTTCAAGCATTTTCAATCTACAAAGAAATTCAGCTTTATTTAGCCTAGGATCCAATTTTTAAAGGATCCTCTAAAGTCGATATGAATATGTTAATTGAGTTTTATCATCATAACCACATAAGTGCTTATAAATATCTGCAGGATCCACATGTAAGCATACATATTTTAACATTATTGGAAGCCTTATAAAATTGTCAAGTTCTTAGACTTGATTATGGCTTCCAAAGGACTCTGAATAATTCGCAGAAAATAATATACTAAGAATACATTAAAACTCAGCATTCTCCAATGTTTATTACCTTATTAGTATCAGTTTATGTATTTAATTTATGAGACTAATTATTTCATTAAGATAACACAGTGTATTATTGTTATATTGTAGATTGCAAATGCTTTAGTTGCTAGCATTTTCCCCTTCACATCGAAAGTTCTTCATCCGCATTTTAAGATAATTCAGCTCTTCAGAAACATTCACCATTCAATCTTCTTAACAATTATTTTCCTTATTAAAATAATCAGTGACTTTTAAAACTAAAAGATAGATTAAATATCATCCTAGGGGAACTATTTTGCTATTAAGCAAATCTTAGGAAAATTAAGATAAAAAAAATCAAACTCATGCATTCCATTTACACTTTAAAGGATTACGACTTTTGTAACATATGTTTACACTTTACAATACTATAGCATATCAATTAGCAAACATGGGTATAAAATGCCCATTTAAAGGAATATTCTTACAATGTATATAGGCTTGTAAATCCCAAGATGCTGACGGCATGATATGCCAGCTGCAGACAGAAAAACTGATGAAAATGCAGTAATTTTGAATTTTAATATAATATAAACCATGTCAGCAACATTTTTGAAGAGCAGCTGCCAAGATTTCAATCCAACTGAATGGATAATGTTATTTTTATATTCTGTTCTCTTCCAGCAAATTAAACTCCCCCCCCTTTTTCCCTTATGATAAGCTTTGCCTTATCAATAACAACAAAACTTCTGACTTAATGTCATGCAATAAATTATCACTGTGCTTAAGATGAAAGACTAATTATAGGGATGAAAAATATGTAGACCACAACATTTCCAAGGAGAGAAACTATAACAAAATACTATTTATTTGAAATGATATGTTTCATTGCAGGGATAAGTAACTTTTTTTAAAAAAATGTTTTCTGTTCAAATTCAGATTGCAATATAGGGCATGTTGCTTACTAACTCAATTTCTTGTAAATCCAAGTGAAAAATAAATGTGACAGTATATTTTGTGTTGAGTCAGATTTCCCTCCTGTTAAGCCAATCTCCTGGGAATGTCTAAAAATGCAAAATAAATGGAGTGTAGCACCACAGATCTGGCCAAAATGATTTGCCACAGCTCTCTGGATATCAGGATAGGCTGAGGCTCAGGCACTCCATAAGCTGATCAGGACTTAAACATTCAGCATTTCTACCACCCCATCCCTAGAAGCAAAGCTGACAATCCCTGCTAGGCAGTGATTATTTATAATGACAATTTTCATTCTTATCCCTCCACTCTACCTTCCACATTACTACAGGGATGATCTTCTTTAAACATGGACAGGTGCAACACACCTGTTTAAAGCTAGTCAATAAAGTTTATAGATATTAAAGTAAAATTGAAAGTTCATAGCTATTCATATGCTAGCCCCTACCAATTCTTTACGTTTCTTTCTTGTTACACTCCCTTGAATTTCCCACAAACTATTAATTTACCATAAGGATTATTTTTTCAGTTCAGAAACTCAATCTATTCTCCTGTATCTCCATGTCTTTGCACAAACTTCTTTGCTAAAAAATAATCCTTCCCTTGATTACCTGACCAACCTCTCCTCTAACAAGGTAGCTCTCATTACTAGTGCAGGTTCAGTCTGAGTTCCCTGTAGAATTATCTATACTGGTATCTCCATAACCTGTTATTCATACTGATTACTCTATCAGAATTCCATGATTAAGAATATAAGCCAGGGTTTCAAATTTTTTCTATGACTCTCCAGCCTGGTAGCCATGAAGAAATTAATTCAGCTCCTAGCCATAATTTTCTTATTAAAAAAAAGAGTGAGGCATGGTGGTACATACTTGTAATCTTAGTACTTAGGAGCCTGGACAGAGTATGGCAGGTTCAGGTCGCCAGCCTCAGCAACTCAGTGAAGACCTCAGAATTTAGTGAGACCCTGTTTCAAAAAAAAATATATATATATATGTATATATATATATATATATATATATATATATATATATATATATTGTTAGTTAGTTAGTTAGTTAGGGGTATAGCTTAGGGTAGAGGGCCCTTAAATTCAATCCCCAGTACAAAGAAAAATAAAGGTTAAAACTAACTTTCTGATTTTTAGTGTTGAGAAACACAGTCTGAGATAATCATTGTAAAGCATTATGCCAACTGGCATAATGAATAATCCCATAACAAATTATGTATTTTTCAACAAAATCTTCAATTTTGTCTCAAGATGATTTTGTGCCTTTTTAAAAATGCAGACTGTTTCAAGAGATTGGTTTCCCAGAAATTCACATAAGTTGATATTAGTAAACACAATTATTTGTGGTGAGCATATGGAAGTGCACACACACACACACACACACACACACACACACACACACATCAGAAAACAAAACCTCAAACTAACACAAAATTCCAGTAATGAGCCCTGTGACCTCTGGCAAATTGTTGTCCTTTATGAACTTCTATTTCCTCCTCTGTAACTGAAGGTTGAGTCAATGACCGATAGTTCTGCATGTTAGCTTTTGGTCACTGTGAACAAAGCACCTGACAAAAACAACTTAGAGGAGGATAAGTACTCATGGTTTCAGAGGTCTCAGTCCATGGTCAGCCAGCACCAAGCTCTTGGTCTGAGAGAAAGAAAGAGGTCAAAGAAAAGATAAACCCTTTCAGGGCACAGCTCCAGTGGCCTACTTCTTTCAACTAAGTCCCACCAGTAGTCCATTCAGCTATTAACAAGGTCATATGTAATCAGTGGTGATGTCAGAGCCCTCAGGATCCAATCATTGACTAAACACCCCACCTCCAAACCTGGATGCACTAGGGTCCATGCTTTCAACACATAAGCTTGGGGGGACATGCCAGATTCAAACCATATCACTATACTTAAACTCTGTCATGGTTCTGGAATCATAAATTCAATAATATTTCATTGTAGACTGTCTAATATAATGATCAGCCAGTACTTATCTTTTTTCTTACTTAATTTGTGATAATTCATGAAGAGTTCAAATCGCTGCTCTTTGTTTTTTTCCATAGGAAAATTTGCTTCACAAAAGACAAAAATCTAAGACAACTTAGAATAACAGACTAGGTGTTTTGAAAAATATTTATCATGTTTGTAGCATGAAACAGGAAGACAATTCACAAAGAGTCATGCTTGATATTCCAGTTTCAAATGTTCTTGAAGAAACTAAGCTTTCTTTCTGTGTCTCTAACATTGAATCTCAAGGAAAAAATATTCAAAAGAGCATTTTAAAATGTACAGAGTGTCTGTGAACAGGTGATCTTCAGATAGAGCCCACACTCTCTGATTTCACTCCCTGATGTTTGCTTACATACCATCACTAATCACGAACAATGGATATGTTTGGCATAGATGGCTTTGACTCTCTTTCAACCTGTGAGATTGCCCTAATGTCTACTCCAGGCTAAAATCTACCTGTGTATTTAGAAATTCCTGTATTTATAAGTTTTGAATGAGAGTTTTGTAATCCATTAATCTGTTGATGGACACCTAGGTTGATTCTATAATTTGGCCATTGTGAATTGTGCTGTTATGAATATGAATATGCATATATTACTGCATTTCTCTGGTTTCAAACCCTTTGGAATGATACCCAGTAGTTATATGGCTGGATCACATGGTAGATCCATTCCCAATTTTCCAAGGGATCTCCACACTGATCTCCATAGCAGCTAAACTAATTTGAATGGATTAAAAAAGATGGAAAATACACACAATGGAATTCTACTCAACAATAAAGAAAAATAAAATTATGTCATTTTCAAAAAAATGGAAGGACATAGAGAACATTATGTTAAGTGAGATTAGTCAGTCACAGAGAGTGAAGGGTCATATCCTTTTTTTTTTTTTAATATGTGCAGGACAGGGAGTATTTCAGATACAAGAGAGACTCCAGATTAAATAGAGGAGAAACCTCAGTGGAGCCAAGCAGAAGGTAGAAGAGGAGGAAGACTGAGATTCATTAATAGAACTACTACCATAGACTATGTGTATATACATGTGAATATATACCAATGCAAATCTGGGTACTCTGTATTGAGAGAGAGGGGAGTGGAAAGGCAGAGAGCGAGTACCAAGAGCCATGTGCATGTATGTTATTGTCAACATGATTTACATTATGATGTGAGACTATAATGCACCAATAAAAACATAAAAATAAATGAGCTTTTAATAAATTAACAGAAAGGGGTAATAGATTATCGTATGCCTCTTTCTTTTTGAAGAATTGGAAAACATGCCCCCCACAATCAAAACAATGCATAAATCCAATCAGAGCACAGTGTACTATTTTTCTGTAAAGTTTATGTAAGTGTTATAAAAACAGAGATAAGATATTGATACAAACTGATCATCCCATACATTCTTTTCTAAAAATGCCATGATATGAGCACTGCACACCTCTTCATCTCATCTTCTGCTCTGTCTTGTACTCCATGCAGGGAAGAAGATGGGATGAACTTTTTTTTTAAATTACAGTAAAGTTTTAAAGTTTCCTGAAATGGCCACAGTTTTAATGCTACAAAGATTTTATATATGTTTCCCCCTCTACTAGACTATACACCATTGCATTAGTCTTGGATACACTTAAACTTCAAACTCCTCCCCAAACTTTAAAATTCAGTTTAGATATTATCTTAATTGATAAAAGTTTAGATATCATCTTAATTGATAAAAAGTTCTATAATTCACTAAATTTGAGAAGGCGGGTGAGGCTTCATTCATCTGAATGATTTTTATTTTGACTTTTTTGCCTGGGAGAAAGTATGCATGCAATGTAATGTCTTAATGAATCAACAGAGTGAATGGACAAATGGATGGATGCCACTGAAAAGGAGAAGGCAAAAGAATTGAACAGTAATAAAAAAAAAATGAAGGGAAAGAGATGGCAATAGGCTGATTTTGTGTGTAAAACTGTGTGGCCACGATTCAAAAAAATGAGTCTACAAAATGACAAATTTGCATGGGAATCAGCTTTGCTGGTATTGCATCCAGGATCAATAGAGTTAAGTTCCAAAGAGTCAAAGTAGATGTATGAGCCGATAAAAGTAACAAAATATATTATTTTTGAAGAATTCATTTTTTTTCTCTCCTGACCCTACAAAGAAAATCAGACTTGTTTAATAAAATCTGAAATGGGACAATAAGAAAATGGTAGGGTTGATATCATATGACACTCACCTCGGTCTTGTTGCATATAGATGGTGACTCCTGCTTTGAAGTGGCAATTTATAAAATGCTAACCTTGAGACCTGGGTAAGTGAATGTCATTTTCAGGGCACAGAGGCTACACTATGAAATTCTGTCTCATTATGGCAAATAACAGAGCAAGGAAAGAAGGACAGTGACATTCGACTAGTGGAGGTCAAAGTCCACAGGCAAAGTACCTCCATCCCTTGATGCTGCTCATTTGCATTTTATATATCATTTTATTTTTCCACTGTGCCTTAATAATCATCTTAGCTATTTACCTTTACGCATGCAAAATTCACAATTTGCATCTGCAAATATCTACTCCTTGATACATCTGCCCACCTGCAGCATAATTAACTAACTGAAATTCTTTGACATTCTAAGATGTAAACATTTCCCTGGCCCTGATTTTGGTGAGTCTGCAAATATTAAAAGTTAATACATGATTCCTTTTTTGAAGATATAGCTTTACTCCCTGCTGTTTGTATATTCAGAAGCAGTTTTCTGGTCATGCAAATCTAAAAATACTTGGGCAATGCAATGGGTACCACTCACCATCACAGAAACATTAATTCCATTGGGTGAAGACAGTGCTGCTAGCTTGACAGCTTGTAGCCCAGCATCACCTGAAAACTTCTCTAAGCCAAGGACAGGTGACTCACCCAAGTTCATGACATCTTTGCAAGGTGAGGCCTCCTTACTGAGACTATCCCACATCCAGTGACTGGTGAAAGCAGTGGATCAAGGTGCCTTAGGATAAATCCATAGAACTGACTCATCTTCAGACCTTTGACAATGCAGCCCAATTTCTTCTGCTCAATCCTGGTTAAACTTGAGGGAAAGTAAGAAAGCACTCCCTCAAGTGTTCTGTACACCAATCTCTTTCTCAGATTGTGTCTCTAGGAGAACTCGAACTCCTGAAAACAAGAAATAAAGATATGCTACCAGCCTAAGAGACTTCGGATTTAAAAGAAATGCTGAATGCCAACGTAATGCAGTAAAAAAAAAAAAATACCTCACAGGAAGAATAGGGTGTTAAGCAACCATTAACATCAGCATTAGAAAGAATCTTGCGAGTGCTTTAAAGTAGTTGTAATGGCTCCATATTTTGTACAGATACCCACTTGTGGGCATTTATTTTATGATACATTAAGGAATGTGACAACTTTTTGTGACAAATTCTTATAGGTTGCAATGTAATAAAAGAAAAAACTCTTACACAATTTAAGCAACTGTCTATAAGGAAACCTTGAGTAACATTTTGACAGATTAGAAAATTGTATTTTCTCAGATGTACATCACTTTTTACCTCTCTTCATGGTTACCTCACTTGGTTCTTAACTGTGAAAGATAGGTGAAACTAGTCCCTCTGATCATTTTACAGATGAACATAAAAGTTTAGCAAAGATAATTCTTTCCTTGGGTAACTAAATGGAAATGAGTAAACTCTAAACAGTGATGATGCAAACCATTAGTGATATAAATTTATATTATGAATAAACAAGAATAATAACGAACATAATAAGTCTCAGAAGAAGGATTTTTGGTTCCCACTATGACAATAATATTTGCCTATCTTCCTATATGTGTAAAATCACTTTTGGTTTCCAGATGGTACTGAAGCTGTCACAGAGATGAGACATTCTAGTGCAACTAGGAATTACACTGGAGTTCAGATTTTCCTTCTTTATAATTATTGGTACCTTATGTAAAACTTCCAAAGAACCTAATATTAAATTGAGTTGTAAGAGAATTGACACAACATTTTTATTTAACTGTTTTGTCTCAAAGGTCTCCAAAACTATTTGGCTGACTTTATTAATGGAAGGATAAATTGTTTTTGTATCATATCTCAGGGTGGCAGGAATGGTGAGAATCTGATAGGGTCAAACCTCACTTCACACACAAGCATAGGGGAATGTATTCTTTTATGCCAAATTCAGATAGATTTGAGTTGTGCTAATCACCTCCTAGAGTGGCCATCCACACACCTAAAGATTTCTAATATGTCTTTAAGGAAAAAGTCTGTTCCTATCAAAGATATCAATATCCATGCATCATGAAGAAAATCAAAAGGGAATGAAAGAGAAAAGAAAAAAAAAGACAGTTAAGAGTGATGTGGAAGAGCAGGGTGTGGTGGCACATGCTTGTAATCCCAGCATTCAGGAGGCTGAAAACAGAGGACCACTGTTTGCAAACAACCACAGCTACTTCCCAATTCAGTAAGACTTGTTTCAAAAAATAAAAGATTAAGCAATAGGACTGGCTGAGGATTTAGTTCAGAAGTACAATGCCCCTGGGTTTCATCCTTAGTACCGTGAAAAAATAAAATGAGTAATGTGGACAACTTCATTATCAGCTAACTTTTCTGAAGATCAAGGAAGCATCCTTCTCTGGTTTGGATCTGATATGTGCCACAGAGACCCATGTTTTACAATTTTAGTCCTGGCTTAATGTTTTAGTGAGTTGTGGGGACTTTAAAGGGGGCTTTAAGGAGACACTGTAGTCCATTGGGGGTCATAAGCTTGAAAAAAATTATAGACTCTGGCTTTTTCCTCTTCCTTTTTTTTCCCATTCTGACCATGAAGTAAGTGGTTTTCCCATATCAGGCACTACCAGAGTGATGTGCTATCACACACTGAAACAATGGGACCAATTGATCATGAGCTAAAACTTTCAGAACCCTGATCAGCCTCTTTCTAGTCATAAATCTCAGGCATTTGTTATAACAATGTGGAGTGGACTAGCACATACCCCAGAGTTTAAAAGCTACTAATCTCCATATAAAGAGGCATATAATAGGCAGACTCTATCTTCTTCTGGACTAGTTCTGCTTTTCTTAGTTTGATAAGTTAAACTATCTAGTCTCTCTCATTATTGAATTCCTCTTGTGTAGTGTGGAAGCAATAATAATATATAACAATTCAGTCATGGTCCGTCCAGAAAAGATAAATGGATCTGTGACTCAGAGAGATAATCAGAGGAAAAGGCATGAGTGCAAAAGTCCCAGGACATGCTAGACATTTGGATTCTTCTTTTTATTTTGTTTTTCCTTCTATAGATCACTATGGACACATACATTCACAAAATGTTTACTTCTAATTTGGATTTTTTTTTACTTTAAACAAGTATTACATAGTCCTGAAATGGAGGCATATGCCTGTAATACCAGTAAGTAGAAGGCTAAGACAGAAGGGCCACCCACAGGTTTGGGTCAGCCTCAGCAACTTAGGGAGATTCTCAGTATCATTGTGACATGTTTCAAAATAAAGAAAAGAATCTGGATTTTTAGTTCAGAATAAAAATTTCCCTTGATTTGATCTCTCATACCAGACACAAAAATAAATAAGAAGTGTTATACAGTATTTTGAACTGGAGGACATTATGCTAAGTGAGACTGGTCAATCACAAAAATAAGAAATCAGTTGCTTTCCCTAATATGTGAAAGCTAAGGATAAATGGGTCATGGGAGAAACTCTAGATGGAAAAATAAATCCTATAGAGGAGCAAACAAGAAAATCTAAATGAGGGGATGGGAGGGGGGAAGAAGTAAATTATCTAAAACACATGATGTACTTAAACATATCAAAGTCAACTACTAAGCCAACCAAGGGAAGGAGGGATGGGAGGGAATTCGGTAGGGGTTAAATCAGTGTTATGTTTTTGCTCAGTTTCTAGATGTTTTTGGAGACTGGAACTGAGTTCAAAATATACTGTAGTTATTATACAAATATTTCTTTAGCAACTGGAATCCAGGTATCAGAGCTTTCATGCTCTACCATTATAATGTAAAAGCTAATTGTTGTATTCACTTAAAAACCTCTTGATGCTGCACACTAATTTCTCTACAATCTCCTGTTTACCCTCTAATCTCCTATACTCTCAGGATTTTGTTCTGCTTGGCCTCTTAGATTTTGCTTCCTTTTATTTTATTCTTCCTAGTTTTCACTTTCTGGATGATTTTTCTTTTCTTCATCCAACTTCCTTGATTTCTATGTTTTCTACACTCACACTAACTGTAAATTAGAGCCTCATTAATTTAGTACCACCATCCCTACTGGCCAAAGCTCAAAGGCTGCCAACAAGATCTAAATAACCTACCTTTAGATCACATGCCTGTTTCTGTTCCAGTCAGCCTTGTCCTGGAATTCTATTATATGATATGGATACAGTTGCAGTGCAGCATCAGCTCACATAAGTGACTTATTTTGTGAGAATTTAAAAGGGTTAATATAGTTGAGAAGGGAGCTGTGGTCTTGGTGAAGAATTCTCACTTCTCAGAATGAAGTACTTTAATGGAGAGTTTTATGTTTAGTCTAAAAAGGAGACCGATAAGGTAGAGAAAGCAAGAAGGGAAAATAAAGAAGAAAGGAAAGAGGGAAGTAAGGAAAGAAAGAAAGCAAGCAAAAGAAAGAAGGAAAGAGAAAAAGGAAGAAAGAAAAAAAGAAAAAGAGGACATAGATACACATGCATTAGTTTGGTAGTTTGGTTTCCTTTCTTTTGGGTAGATACCCAGAAGTGGTATTGCTGGATCAAATGGTAGATTTGTTCCCATTCTTCTGAGGATTCTCCATACTGTTTTCCAAAGTGGTTGCACTAATTTTCAATCCCACCAACAATGTTTTAGTGTTCTCACTTCTCCACATCCTCTCCAGCATTTGTTGTTGTTGTGTTTTGATTGATTGCCATTCCAGTTGGAGTTAGGTTAAATCTCAGGGCAATTTTCATTTGCATCTCTCTGATTGCCAATGATGTTGAGCATTTCTTCATGCATTTATTGGCCATTTGAATTTCTTCTTTTGTGAAGTGTTTATTTAGTTTGCTTTCCCATTTTGTTATTGGATGATTTGTTTTTTTTTAGTGTTGAGTTTCTTGCGTTCTTTGTATATGTATATTTTAGATATTAGTCCTCTAGCAGAGGTGTAGGTGGCAAAAATCTTCTCCCGTTCTGTTGGCTCTCGGTTGAGGTTCTTGACAGTTTCCTTTGCTGAACAGGAACTCTTCAGTTTCATGGGATATGATGTATTGATTTGCCTTTTAATTTGTTGTGCCTTTAGGGTCTTGTTGAGAAAGTTTTTATCTGTGCCTGTGTGTTGCAGTGTTGGACCTATGCCCTCTTCGAGGAGCTTCAAGGTCTCTAGTTTGATTTTCAAGGCTTTGATCCATCTTGAAACCAAACTACCAAACTAATGCATGTGCAACTATGTTCATAGCTGCACAATTCACCATAGCCAAACTATGGAAACAGCCAAGATGTCCATCAACAGATGAATGGATTACAAAACTGTGTGTGGGATATGTACACAATGGAATTTTTCTCAGTCATTAAAAAAAAAAACCTCAATTATCTAATTTTCAGGGAAATATATGGAACTGGAGAACATTATGCTAAGTGAGATTAGTCAGTCACAAGAAATAAGAAATCAGATGCTTTCCCTAATATGTGAAAGCTAAGGAGAAATGGATCATAGGAGGAACTCTAGATGAAAAAGGGAAATCCTAAAGAGCAGCAAACAAGACAACCTAAATGAGGGGATGGGAGAGGGGAAGAAGGAAATTCTCTAAAACACTCAATGTACTTAAACATATCAAAGTCAACCACTAAGGCAAGCAAGGGAAGGAGGGATGGGGAGGAAAATGGGGTGGGAATTTGGTAGGGGTTAAATCGGTGATGTGTACATGTACATACACATGTGTTTTTTTTTATCCCAATATGATGTATGAATATAATGCACCAATAAAAATTTTTTAAAGAAAGGAAAAAAGAAAGAAAGAAAGAAAGAAAGAAAGAAAGAAAGAAAGAAAGAAAGAAAGAAAGAGAGAGAAATGTTGAAAAATGTTGGGGCTGAAAGTTTTCAAACTGATCTTCAATGCTTAATTTTATACTTTAATCTCTCTCTTCCCTCCTCCCTCCTCTTCTCCTCCTTCTTCCACAATGTCAAAAGATCCAATTTTTTTTTAGAAAATATATTATCTGTGTAACATCTGGGATTCTTATCTTGGGACAGGCTCCAAACAATAGCCCTTTTTTAGCAACTTTCTTTAAAAAAAAAACACAAAAAAAAACCAAAAAACAAAAAAAAAATCAAAATCTTGGTTTTTATCTGGGAACAGTCTTATTGTTTCTCCCAGTGAATATTTTATCTCATAATTCTGATTACTGTTCAAAATCAATGTCCTGTTCCCTCTGTGTTTTTGTAATTAAGTAACTGTTTTTCAGGACTTTTCATCTGCTCCTGAAACATCTGTGAGGTTGAAGACCTCACATGGTAGGTCTTAAGGTTAACACCAAAAATAAATTTCAATATACATGTGCCAAATTACTGTTATCAAACAAAGAAATAAAATATGCACACTATATCTTATCTAATTGAAACTTCTAGGAGTCATTTGTAATAAGTGAATTGCAAAAATGTTCTAGATTTAAGCTGGGCATGGTGGTGCACACTTGCAATCCCAGCATTTGGGAGGCTGAGGCAGGAGGATTGCTCAGGTTCAAAGCCAGACTCAGCTATTCAGTGTGCCTTTTGTAACTCACTGAGACCCTGTTTCCAAATAAGGAATAAAACAATAGAACTGGGGTGTGGCTCGGAGGTGGGAATGCCCCTGTATTCCATCCCCAGTACTGCAAAAGAAGGTTCTAAATTGAACAAATATTGTCTTTAAAAGAGCACCATTAGGTTGAATTGCAATAACAAGAACTATTCATTATTGAAAGATTTGTATGCTCCATAAATAATGCTTATACCATAAGGTGTATGATCATATTTAATCTTCACAGTTGTCTTCCCTTGAGTGACTACGATCCTCATTTTAAAGCTATTATAACTTGACTTAAGGTAAGCTAAATAAACTATCCAGTCTACTAGGTAGCAGAGTTGGGAATACATAGGTATTTAATAATTGATTTGATTTAGCAGATGATTAAATAAATGAATAGATGAAAGCTTAACTGCGGCTAAAATAGTCAAGTACTGCCATGAATAACTCAGAAAAATACTGAGTCTTGAATGTCATGTGCAGTTTGAATATTTTCTAATTCATAAAAAAATATGCTTAGAGACTTCTAGCAATTAAAGGACACTTTCAAACATTTTTTACTGAATAATAAAAAGATTATGTTTTATATGCTGAAACAAACAACAATTGGACTTGAAAAATAAAGTCAAGTGAACCTGCAGAGTGCTTCAAAAATCTACATGTGAGTAAAGGATCTGGATTGCAATGACGGCAGTGGGGATAGAATAAGACTAAGGTGAAGAAGTTGTTCACAACATCATTCATTTCCAGAAATGGAAAATGGATAAATAGGAAACTAAGGGAGATGAGGGAGTTAATAGCACTAAAAGTACCTTTTATGCAATATTTTATTGCACAAAAAAATTCAATATTCAATTGCTTTAGGGCTGTATATTTAAATATTAATTGTATTTTATACTATAAGGCATTGTCTTATCTTGCAAGAAAATATACAGGCACCTATGAACCCTTAATTTGACAAGAGACAACTTTAAAAATATATATTAAATATTATGATTTTGGGGGAAAATCTTTCTAATTAAAGTGCTACATAATCTTTTTTATTTTCACCACTCTATTCCCATAACCCAGTGAATTTCCCAATAGTGTATACTCAGTAATACTTCTGAAATGGATGAATGAGGAAATCTTATAAGATATACAAATATGACACTTTGAGTTAGGTAGAAATTTTATTTATTTATTTATTTATTTATTTATTTATTTATTTATTTATTTTACAGGTAAAAAAAGACCTTGATCAACTTGCTTCTGTTTCCCTACCCAGCATGTAACTCACTGAGTCTTGAATCCAGGTAGTTTTCTCTGAGTTAAAGTCTCATTTAATTATACCAACTTTCTTGACTAACATAACGGATGCCCTCACCAATTCACCAGTAAAGATTAACTATATTTATATGAAATCCAGCAAGGTAAAATAGGGAAGGGAACGTACTCCAGTGTCTCAATACTACAAGTATTCCTCTCATGTAGGTATAAAATATGCTGCTTCATCTGTGCTATTTTGTTGAAACAAAAACAGTGGGAGATGTACCCCCCTAAGTTATGACATACCATGGCAGATGTTCACCTGAGTGCTCTCCAGGTGAGAACCTTAACCTCCTGCAGTCAGAGAAAGAGCCAGAACACCCAGCTGAGAATTAAAATGGTTTATTTTGTCTGAAGGGACGGTTGCCTACAAGTCAAATCAGAAGCAAATAAGCAAAACAGAAGCCAGAGTCTCACAGGTAACTGTCAAAAGCAAAGAATGTTTTCTGGATAACACAATTCTTAGGAGAAACAGGTATGCCCATAATGCACAGCCTGTACATAGATGTGATGTTTTAAACAACTGTTGTCTTTGAAATTACATTGCAACACACACACACACACACACACACACACACAGAAATCTCATTTCTATAACCAAGAAGATATTGTAGAAAGAGAATGAAATGCAAGGCTTTAGAGACAAGAATTTAGAGATGAATTTTTTTCTTCTATCAGCAGTCCTGTAGATTTGGTCCTATTTCACTATTTCTAGGCCACAATATTGATATCTCTAAATTGAGTTAGCAAAAACAAGACTATTTGTACTTATTCCAGTTCTAGACACTCTGATTCCAACTTAAGTTATTAAGGGAATATTTACTGTACCTTATAAAATTTTTGGCACTATATGTAAAAAGAGAAAGATGCTGGGGGCACACATTGCCAATTATACTTGTGGAATTGAAGTAAATTAAATGGGCATCGCAACAAGGATAACTAGAGAGTAAGAGGTGTCACTTCTTTAAATATCTCATCTTCTTTCTTGTCTCTACCCAATAGATGCACACATATACTTAAACACTCCAGGGGGCTAGATCAGGCTCAGAAGAAGAATAAAATCTAAGAAAAACAATAATACTAGAAAGCCATTATCAATTTGACTTTTTATACTGTAGTTCAAACACTTAGGTATTTATTGCACAACCTGGAGAACTGAAACAAGACACAGTAACTATCCTCAAGTTGCTTTCTGACATGATAGATATAAAAATATGTGAGCAATGCTAACTGAAAATATAAGAAATGCAAATTTAGAAATTATGTCATTTCTAGAATAAATTTCATTATAGTGTCAGAATAAAGGAGTTCTATCACATTGCCAATTATAATTGTTATTTTGTGGTTAGTGGGTACTCAATAGATTCTAATTTACTTGCAAATTAGTCAGCTTAGTTATATTTGCCAGAAAAAGGAAGAGAGGAAATCAGAATTTTAGTTCCTGGTGCAGCCTGGAACTAACTGAGCCAAACTCCAAACCCTATGCCCGTAACCACTAGACACACTGTCAGAGACCCAGCTGTACCAGAAATTAACATATTTCACAAAATATGTCTGCCTTACTACTTTGAAACTGGTTCTCAAATACTTACACATAGGGGAGAAAGATAAAGAAAGAAAGGAATGAAGAAAAGAAGGAAGAAAAATAAAAGGAGCCACAATGATATCTGCTGAAATCTTAACATAAAATATCTGGACTATTGTTACTTTTAAAAATGTTCTGCAATTGAGGAAATTGAAGATAGCCCAACCCACACATCAGACCACCCTGGAGTACTTCTCCTATTGAGCTTCTAATAAAATTAGAATAACTTAACTAAACTCCAACATTTGTGGACATTTTTAAATAAAGAAAAGTAATTAGGCCAACTTTCCCAACTGCCTGTTACATAAAAGATTTGAAAGTATAGACCTATATTGTCTCTAGCACATTTCAACTTTTTTCTAATTTGCCAACTGGTAAATTGTAAAGAAAAAACAAAAATGAACATTTTAATGAACCAAACAAACACTGGCCGTCTGTGATGTTGCCTACTTAGAATATATCAGTTGATATTAAGCTGGGACATTTTCGGCAATGTAATCTTTGAATATGTATGATTTTGCACATGAGTTAGTCTTTGTTAGAAACAATATACTTAGAAATCTGCCAAATTGTGATTTTAATAAATCAAAAAAAGTTTAAGGAATGCATTTGAATAAAATGGGGAATTTTCAGTAAGAAAGTAAAGTGAGAATTTCAAAGAGTGCCTAAGGTCACCTGGTTCTAAGTATTATGTAATGAATCATATACATTTAAAGGAAGACATTATTTCAAGATTAAAATTAAGGCTTTGCATTCTTGGCCTGAAACTATAATATAGGGTATTAAAATAAAATATAGAAGATACAGGGATAAGAGTCTAATCAGAGGAATATTAAAGTATAAACAACTATTCGGATCAATGACCCTATTCATCTATCTTTTTATCTATATAATAGGAATCATAGTTTTCTTTGAAATTCCAATGGAAGATTTTTAGGATCATTGTAAAACGATGCTATTCTTGGCAGTCATAACAGGTCCTGTGTTTATTGAGCCTTTATAATGTGTCAGTGTTTTGGGATTTAGGTTCACACTAGATCTTATCAATCATAGTATTGAAAACATAGCCTCATCTCATTTCTACATAGTTTTGAGAGTTTAAATTTCCCAAAGCCTTAGTACCAGCCCTTGATGAAGTTGCCAATTGAAATTCATTCTAGTTTACTCCAAATACCATGCTACTATTCACAGCACTTCCCCATTCCAGCCTCATTATTGATTATGTTTTGAGTTTCCTTGCTGGGATTGATGCATGCTGATTCTCAACAACAGAGGAAGCTTGATTTGCTTTTATGAATGAATAAGCCACCTTACACGTGGAAAAATGAGTGAAGTAAAGAACCACTGCAATTCAACAACATATATTCCGATAGTCGCAGCATAGTTAGGGATATAAGATAAACACCTTCTGCTTTAATCTGCTCTGGAACCTACCTTGTCGACACTCAGACTTTTTGTTTTTTTAATGTAAGATATTATAGAAGATGGAACTGAAAATGCACATTTTCCTGTGTGCAAAGGGCTCTGGTTTTGAAATCAAGTCAGCTTAATTCTAATTCTAAACTAATAAATATGTAACCTTGAATATGTCTTTTCTTCTTCCTTCCTCTTTCCTTCCTTCTTCCTTCCTTCCTTCCTTCCTTCCTTCCTTCCTTTCTTCTTCTTTCTTTCTTTTTATTTCTCTTACTAGGGGTTGAGCCCAGGGACATTCTACTTCCAAGCCAACCCCCAGCCTTTTTTTTTTTTTTTTTTTTTGGTCTTGTTAAATTGCTGAAGCTGGCCTTATGCAAGACTGAGACTGCTCAATCAATTTGCAACTCAGAAGTAAACTTGACCTGCTTGGTAATGTCCTACAGGTTTAGCAGAAACCAAATAACTTCAATTAACTGATAAAAAGCTTTCAAATTTAGGGATTTTTCTTCTCTTCCTACTAGCACTGAGGTTTGCTTCAGTTGTCTTCACTGGTCTTTTCATCATAAGGTAGCCATCATAAAGATACTGCTAGAACCAGTCTTTTTATGGTAAAAAAACACTTTCTGCTTAGGTGCTTCTGCTGCTAAAATAACTGTAATTCCCTCTTAATACCTACCAAAAAGTAAGTTTTCTGTCCTGCTTCTTCAATGGGGTGAAAGAAGCTGATTTGAACTTCTGTTCAGAGATCTATGTTTATCCTTTGCTTCTGCAAATTTGACAATTATGAAGGCATCCACTATCTATCTTCTGCAGAGTGTTCACAGTTCCCCCAAATCATAATCCCATTTTTAGAAAGGAAAAATTTCAAAGAAATTTCTGGTTCACATTTATACTCTATCACTTTCTACCAGTTTGACTTTGGATAAGTTAATTAACATCTATAAGCTCATTCATTAATTATCCATAATATGAAATGATAGTATTGACTCCCTATGAGTTTTGACAATAGTAAATAAATAAACCCCTGAGATACTCATCAATGTGTGTTACATTTTATATGTTAATGCTCTTATTAATTTATTTGTTAGAAAATGTTTCTTTTCAAAACTTCATCTTTTTACATAGTAAATAGGAATTTATAGAGGTGAGAATGGCTGAGGGAATCTACAATATACATGCCTAATTCCTAATGTAATATTTTCATTTCACTTAAATTTCCCATATAATTTTTATTTTAAAACCAAAAAATTTAAAAATACTTTGGTTTGTGCATTGGCAGAACACATCATACTGAGGTTCATGGTGATACAAACATACATACATTAGTACTTGATACATAAAGCCAAATCTTTAGCAAAGTTTGGTTACCTACAACAAGTTGTATTAATGGCACCTTAAAATATTAAGAGAGAGGTTATTTAATTTTCTTTCCTTGAGGGGTTATAGGGGATGAAATCCAGGGACACTCTACCACTGAACTACACCCTAGCCCCCATTTTTGTGGTACTGAGGATTCAATATGTGGGTATTCTACCTCTAAGCTACATCCCCAGACCATTTTTTTTAATTTTTAATTTCAAACAGGGTCTTTTTAGATTGATGAGAATCTAACCATTTGTTGAGGCAATTTTTGTACCAGTGGTCCTCCTGTCTCAGCATCCCAAGTACTGGGATTAAAGTCATGCATCACCACACCCAAAGTTATTTATTTATCTTGATGGGAGCAGAAAGTGGATAATAGACATTAATATGTAAGCCCATTAGTGTGGTATGTGAGAGAAGAAACTCAGAAAACATGCCTTTGTACTGAGAGATTTGTACTACTTAGGAATCTTGATTGATAGACCTCCCACAGTAAGTGGCATGAATTTATGATCCATTTTTAGTTGAAAACTGAAGCAGGTTGAAATTCTCACTACATTGGAACACAAACATTGGAATCTGCAGTCAATACAAGTGAGGCTTTTCCTCACATGAATAAGAGATCAAAAGACTTTTTCTGATCACACATTTCAAGTGGGAAAGTCAAAAGAGAAATGGAAACAAAGAGGGACTGACTTTATAATTTGGCCCTGATTATTTTTTTAAGAATACTTGACCATTTCTTTAAATTGTTTTTCTTCCCAGGCCTAAAGCTGAACAACAGTTTTTGATTATTTGTTTTCCTAAGAAATATCAAAAGGACATAATGACCTAAATGACCAGAGTGGGTCTGGGAAGGAGGCTGGTTGTTTTCTGATAAGACAAAGATAATTATAGAATCTTAATGATTTGTTCAGGTTGTAAATGTGGGGGATGCACTTTGCTGGCCTTGCTATTTTATTTTGGATTTGTGAATAATGAATAATTTGTTTTAGGGCATTCAAATGGTTTAAATGTCACATCCAAGACTATGACCTTGTCATTTTTAAGTGCCTGGTTAGATAGAATAATCATTATGAAGGCTAATGGGTGCATCCTTTAAATTAAAATAATTTTTAGAATGAGTTTGAAATTGATAATATTTCCATAATTGTTTTGTAAAAATATTTTAAATAATTATTGCTTTAAGAAATGTTAAAGATGAAATTAAAATGTGTATCATTATAAAAATGTTAAACTTTATCTTATAAATGTCACTCTTAATGTAGTCTTCTGTTGAAAAAAGAATAATTTTATGATTACATACTCTAGTTGCAAAGGTATTGGCATTTATTTATATTTGTTTTATACCATTGGACTAATAATATATTTCTTATTTTTTAATTATTGACTATTCATCTAGACTTATAGAAAGAATTTGAAATAACTCACAGAAAATAATGGTAAATCCTGGTCTTTGAAATGATAATGAAAGTTACACAATTATGTCATTGGATAATTGAAAAAATGAGGAAAGTAATGGTCCCAGGAATTCTATGGATGTCCACTGCTAAGAAATTAGCAGAAAGTTCATGGTAGCCTAGGACAAAAACAAAAACTATAATGACTGATGCATTTTGTTCTTATATTTTATTACCAAAATACCTACCAAATTATTAAATATGGTATTTCAATATTCTGAGTTCTAATTTCTTTTTACTCATGTGCCTACTTAAATTATATGTCAGTTCAGGTTGCTACCCCACCTAGAGTCCATGTACTAGGCTGGTGCCCCATTCCTGAGCAGTCTATCTAAGTCTTTATTTTCTCTATTTTCTTTGGCTGATAGGAAGCACCTAGAAGTCCTAATGTCTTCCTGGCATGGTTCATAAATAGTAAGGGACCAAGATAATATTTAACAGCCTAACTACTGCCTTTCAGCATATAAGAACAATTCAAATCTAGAGTTCCCTGTGAGACAATGCTGAGGCTTACCTCAAAAAGTATATTTTTGCCAACTTTTCTCCCTTATCCAACTTACTTCTCTTACTTTCTTTATAGGTTTCTTTTGAGAACTCTTCATCTTAAAATAATTTGCTCAAGTATCCTCCTAAAACAAGGAAAAATACACTTGAAAAAAAGGAGCAAATCATTTCTCAATTAAATGTTGTTTTTAAAATTTAGGCATTTTGTTCAGCTGGCTAGTTCTTGATTATTCCCTTAATGAAACTTGAAGAAATAATATTATTTTTTAAAATTTGATACAAAGTATCATTTATAACATTTCTAATTCTAGCTTAGATATACACTATTTGACTTTTCTAAATTTTATTTATATGTGAAAAATATCAAAAATGGTATACATTTAGACTGTGCTTGGTGCCCTCCCCCCCAGTTTCCCTTCTCTCCCTGTTAACAATGAGTGTCCATGTTATATTCTTTGTTTTTTTTTTTTCCTGGGGGGGTGGTACTGGGGTTCCTGGAAACCCTTCTATCTCTGGACTACACTCCAAGACCTAGTTTATATTTTTATTTGGAAACAGGGTCTCTTAAGCAAGCAAGGCTGGCTTCGAACCAGTGTGATCCTCCTGTCTCTGCCTCCTAATTCTCATATTTTCAAAGTCCTCATGCTTGTTTTCTGATATTTTGGGATCTTTTGTGGTTATTATGTCTAATCCAGTCTTAGTAGTAGGAATTTAGAAGTGTTAGCAAGTAAGCAGTACTTTTTCCAATGGTGAGTGTTGGGTGATGGTGGAGAAGCTTGGGGTGAAGGGTGCAGGAGTCAGATAAGATAGAGGATATGATTAGGTTGAGGAAGAATTTAAATAAAATAAGATTGTATCTGAGAATGGAGAAGGTTAGATAGGGACTCTTATAGTTAATAGAGTATTTAAGTATGGATATATGAAATACCTTAAGTATTAAACAAGGAGATACATTAAAGGAAAAAAAAATTGAGAGAAGAGAGTAAAAAGGTTAGAGTGAAGAAGTTTGTAAAAGTAGAGGGGGGAAGGAGCAAACAAACATGAGTAAAGTAACAAAACAAGATGCAAAAGCTAACTATAATACATCAAAGAGAAACAAACAAACAAACAAATAAAAAACAACAAGAAGAGAAAAAAGGATTAAAAAAGAGAAAAATAAGACAAAAATAAAATAAAATAAATAGAACTAGTGACCATGTGAAACAACAAAGTAAAACAACCAAACAAAAACCCAAGTAAAAGCAGAAAAACAAAAAAGAAACCTAGTCCTACTAATTTATGAATATGGGACAGGCCCGTATAATATCTGAAGATCTGATCACTGTGATAGCTTCTGGAGTATATTCCGAAGTCTCTTATTTGCTCTGTACCCTATTTTCAATTTCTGAACCCACTCCCTGAGTGTTTGGGCACCTCTTTTTCCTCTGACAGCTTTGCATTTAGGTGTCAGGGCATTGGTAGTCACTGTTAGTTAGTTCTGTGCAAGTCTCAGGTTCTGTGTATTTCCAGCCTGTAGTCCGTGCCTCTGCACTCTGTGCTTCCCTACTCACAGGTTCTGAGGGCATCCAATGTAGACTTGGAATGACCTCCTGTGTCCCTTTGCAGATATTGAACTATGAGCACCTTTTCTGTGTCTCTGGGTTTTCTAACTGGACTAGCCCTCCAGGTTCTGTGGCACACAATGGGCACACATGGTTACTGCCATGCCCTGTGGCACACACTGGGTGCATGCTGAGTCCTATGGCTTTTCTGGGCACACACTGTTACCTGGATGCCCTGGTCTGGGGATCTGGAGAGCTCTCTACACCGCTGGGTCCCACAGCTTCTCTGGATGCACAGGGTTACCTGGTCTCTTTCCGGGTCTCTGGAGGTTTTGCTGCACCACTGCAGGTGCTGCTTCTTGTGAGTAAATGGTGCCTCTCAGATGCTTGGATGTAGCTCGCTGCTTAAGATGTTGGAACTCTATGGCTGCTTTCAAACTCTTGTTTTTTTCTGAATTTCTTGGGGCTGATGTGCCAGGACTCACAGTTTGGGCCCACGGCTCATGAGGGTGCCAGGGTTCAGTCATATCTGCAGCAGGTCTGTCACATGCTTGGGCTTTTTTTGCAGTTGATCTCGCAGTTCAGAGTTACTGGATTCCTTTCACCATGGTCCCTGGATCTATTCTGGGTCATGAGCTATATGTATTTTGTTTATTAAGACGCTGCCTTCTAAGTAGTTGAACTTTATTTGTTTTAGCTACTGAGATGTGCTGCATACCGCAATTGCCATTTTGAATATCCTTAACATCCTATTTGACATTATTAAATCATATAGCCCTCAGTGTGTTTTATCTGACTTTGGGCAATGAGAAAATTGTTTCATATTGTCCTAGGAAGAAGAGACCATCTAAATATAGACATCCAACCAAAGTGAGGATAAGATAGTTCAACAGAGAGCTTGAGATGGAAAGGAGATCCAGAACATCAATTGAAAACAAAAAAGTTTGCATGGGTCCTTTTGTACTTCTGTTTAATCTTAAGAATCACCTCCATAGGATTTGTGAATATCAGCAAGTAGTAGTCTCTGTACATCTCCTAAATTTTATTATAAAATGAGGTGATAATAATATCTAACTGCTTGAATTATATTGAAGATTACAAATAGCATATATGAAGCCTTTCATCACATGAATAATAAAGTGGTTGATCAGTGGCTCATTTATTTTCTGAGCACTTATAACACTAAGGTTTATTGCACCATGGCAAAAAAATTTTCTGAAATGAGAAGATGAAAGGGAAAACAATATGTGGGTGTGCGTGAGTGTGATATATTGCTATTATACACACACACACACACACACACACACACACACACACACACACACACAGGAGTTATGTGAGGATAAAGACTAAATATATACGTATCCACATTCTTATATTTAGTCTTCATCCTCCTTTTCTGTCATACAGCTTCTAAAATCATTGGGATCTCTAGCGTAATGAGTGTGAGTGGGACTGGATAAAAATTGCTGGGGCTCCCTAGATAGTGTCAAAATGAAGATTGATTACTGCAAAGACCAAGAACTGAGGAGAAAAAAGTGTTTAAACTCTCAACCCATTTCCCAACCTCTGGGGAAGAAAAAGGGGTTGAACATTAAGCTGGCTACTGATGGCCAATGACTTAATCAATTACATCTATATAAAGAAGCTTCTATTAAAAAAAAAACAGCAATAAAAATAGAGTCTGAAGGCTTGCAGTTGAGAGAGGAAAAGTAAAACCATGTACCAAAAAGGTGGCATACCCTAACTGTAAAAAAATGGAAACTTTATTCTTGGGGCTCTACTATACCTTTCTCTATAAAGCTTTTCATCTTGCTGGAGGCATCATTGATGTCCTTTATAAGAAATGGTAAAAATAAGTTTTTTTCCAGAGTAACGTGAGTCACCATAGCAAATTACATTATTTCAAAACGGAAGTGTGTAGCAACTCCCAATTCACTAACATTTGGACAAGAGTTTATGAAGCCTGATTTGGAGTCAGGTAAATGAATTGTGAGCCAGTACAGTAGGACCGAACACTCCAAGTTTAGGATCTGATACTGATTCCAGGTAGATAGTGGTAGAATTTAACTGATTCAAATGACACCCAGCTGGTGTCTGTTGCAGAATTAATTGTTCATTTGCTTTTCAGAAAAAGACAAAACTAAACAACAACAAAATTCAAACACTTAGTCACAAAATTGTTTTGTGTATTTGTATTGTGAGAACAGAGGAGAAAGAAAAAAACATGTGTATGTTGTGTGTGTATGTTTCATACAGAGTGTGTGTGAGAGAGAAGATAGAAGAGAAGGGAAGAGTGGAGAAATGAGAGAAGGAGGAGAAAATAAGGAGAAAGAAGAGAAAATTTTACTTATGATGAAATAATTCTGATCTTTAAATTTGCTCGAGTATTCAGAAATAAGAGTATCAATCAACCCAATAAAGTATATATTATTCCATTAATATGCATCAAGCAGAAGTCAATAATACTAGAAGAGAAATTCATTTCCCCTCCCAAAGAAATAACACAAGGGACAAAGAATTTAAGCTCACATGGCTCCCAAAGATATATGTTTGTGGTCTTTAAGTATCCTATTTTAACAGACAATTGTGAATTATTTTTAGTGAGATAGTTAATAAACTGTTGGTTTAACAAAGAAAACACTTTCTACTTAGCTCTAAGTAAATAAGTTATGGTGAAAGAAACCTGAATAGTTTGTTGTCATAGGAAAGACATGGAATGGATGGTATTTAGTTTAAGCCATAGCAGGTTCTAGAGCTTTGCTGTGGGTAAAATGTTACTCATAGCTGCACCAATAGCTTATGGAGAACCCAAGGATAATGAACACATCTCTTTGTAAAATGCATTTCTGAAGATGTGTTTTATTCTATTTTTATTTATTTATTGTTTTGCAGTACTGGGGATGGAACCCAGGGGCATTCTAGCTCTGAGCTACACCTTTAGCACTATTTTTTATTCTTTACTTTGAAATGGGGTCTCACTGCGTTGCAAAGGGCCTCACTAAGTAGCTGAGGCTGTCTGCCAACCATGATCCTCCTGTCTCAGCCTCCCAAATGCTAGAAATGTGCGCCACCATGCCTGGCATAAAGATGTCTTTTATAGACAGCTTCATGTTGGGATACTTGGAAATATAACACATTTTACATTTGGATATTTTCAAAGCATGTTAGCATGTTTAAGACTTTGAAAAGCCCTATATTAAAATAAAGAGAAAATTACTTTGTTTTGTCTTTATTGAATTTAATATAAAAAGTTCATATTAAGATCAGCCTTAAAACGGTAGTGACAGGAGGTCACCCCATTCTTCACTACTTGCCCAAGATATTTGAAATTATATAAATTCTCAATAGAGAGAAAAAAAATCAGTGTGGTTCATTTAAATTTTCTGGAGCCTTCTCAGAAGTAAAGCTTGAAGTGAAGAAAATAAATCAGTGGGATCCTACAACAGTCTTTCTGGTAGTTTTTTCTCACTGAGTTTTGAAATATTTTCAACTCACTTCTTAAGGTCTTTCAGTCTTCTCAATATTTATTAGGAAGTTAGTATTTTTAATACTTCATTGGTGTATTGTAATTATATGTCATAATGAAGTTTGGAATGATAGGGACACATATGTGCACAGCCCTAGATCATTCCTTACTCCCTCTTCCTCCTCATAAATATTATTGAAATTAGAATTTATAACTGTATTTATGAACATAGCATTATTTGAACTGTTTCCATCATTACATCTTCCTTTTCTTCATTCCCAATTTTCTCTCCCAAGTCCCGCTCCTCCCTTCTACAAGTATCCATCTTTATTTGTCTAAAATTCTTTTGTTTCTCAATTTCTCCATAGCTTTGCATAATAGAGAAAATGTTTGGCCCTTCACTTTCTGAGTCTTCCTAACTTCACTTAGCATAATATTGTCTAGCTCCATGCATTTTCTGGCAAATGATATAATTTTGTTATTCTTTATGGCTGAGTAAAATTCAATTGTGTATATATACCACATTTTCATTATCCATTCTTTTGTTGATGGACACCTAGGCTTTTACCACAGTTTGGCTATTGTAAATTTTGCTGCTATAAAAACAGACATAGATGTATCACTATAATATTCTGATCTCAGTTCTCTTGGAAAGATAACCCAGGAGTGGTACAGTTGGGTTATATTTGGCGGATATATCCCAACACTTCTGAGGAAGCTCCTCACTGATCTTCAGAAAGACTGCACTAATTTGCAGTCCCACCAACAGTAAATAGTGTTCCTCACTCTTTCTTTCTTTCTTTCTTTCTTTCTTTCTTTCTTTCTTTCTTTCTTTCCTTCCTCCTTCCTTTCCTTCCTCCCTTCTTCTTCTTCTTCTTCTTCTTCTTCTTCTTCTTCTTCTTCTTCTTCTTCTTCTTCTTCTTCTTTTTGATGGTACTGGGGATGGAACCAAGGAAACTTCTACCTCTGGGCTACACTCTCAAATATATTTTATATTTTATTTGGAAACAGTCTCTTAAGCCAGCTGAGGCTGGCTTCAAACCTGTGTGATCCTCCTGTCTCAGCCTCCCAAGTGCGGGGATTACAAGCATGTGCCACAATACCCAGCATTACTATTTCTAAAGGTGCATTTGATGAACTAATATAATGAAAATTTTTGCCTATTGTCCTCAACATGGTTATGCAATGGAGATGTTTGCTGTATTGTACCATTTCTGCTAGGTGCTGGAAAGCTTACTGTGGGACCAGAATGTGCTCCTTGCCACGTGATTAAAAGCCATTCTGTCTCCCATGGAATTGGCAGTCTACCTACAACTGATAATCTGAGCTGGCCTGTGAGCTTAGTTCTAATCTCAGACTGACGGGTAGTAGCAGAAGTGGAGAGGACCACAGTAGAGTGCTTTCAGTGGTCATTGAAGATGTCCACATCATTCAAAAAATGTTTCATGTACAAAAGGCTAAACTCTAACTGGTATAACATTTTGTATCCAGGACTTGAGATTCACATGCAGACGAACCTATAATTCCAGTATTATTATGTACCTATAATTCCAGTACTTGGGAGGTTGAGAGAGGAAGATCCCAAATTCAAAGTCACGGCAAACATTATTTTGGTAGATTCTGTTTCAAAATTAAAAGCAGCCAGATGTGGTGGTGCATGGTTGTAATCCCAGCATTCTGGAGGCTGAGATGGAGGATCGTGGTTTGTGGACAGCCTTCAGCTACTTAGTGAAGCCCTCCTCAACTTAGTGAGACCCCGTTTCAAAAAATAAAGAATAAAAAATAGGGCAAGGGGTATAGCTCGGAGGTTGAATGCCTCTGGGTTCCAGCCCCAGACCAGCAAAATAAAAAAAAATAAAAAAAAAAAAGAAGAGCAAAAGAGGATGGGAATGGGAATGCAGCTTAGTGGAAGAGTGCCCCCAGGTTAAAACCCTAGTATGACACTAAAATAAATAAATAAATAAATAAATAAATAAATAAACAAACAAACTACTTATTTTATGTCACCAGCCCTGTGACTACTATCTCTCAGTCTTTAAAATCATATGCCTCACAGAATGAAAATATCTTTTCCCCAACACACACACACACACACACACACACACACACACACACTCATTTCTTCCTCCATGATGATTAAACTTAGGTTAGAATCTGAACCATCCTTTAATTTTGTCATTTATCATCTAGATAAACTTTTGACACATTGTCCCAGGTAAGGAAAAACAACTGAAGTTATTCTTTAATATCTTTAAAAAATTCAACTTTTTGTTTGCAAAAACTAGAAAATAGGAAGCCTATTTCAAGGTTATTTTCTGCTGTTGTTCATCTGTGAAGCTTTGCCAATTCTTCTAGCTAGGAAAGATAAAAAGCAATTCAATCTAGCATATCTTTTATTTTTAGGACCCTCCACCTTAGAGTTTAATTATGTTTGAACTAGGGTTTTTCCAAACTTATTTTGGCCCTTTTAATATCCCCTCAAATTAGGGTTCTGCAGATCACAATCTTAAGTGCCTGACTGCAAGTTGCATTATTTGCTATTTACATCTTGTAAAATCATGTAAAGTGGAAAAAATGGCAATAGATAACTAAAATTTCCTATGTCTCATTTCTCCTATCTTTTAAATTGAATTCATAGAATCTGTCATATTTATTTCAATCTTACAACCTTGGGACATTTTATGCAAAAGTGACCTGAAAAAAGATTTTGTAATTTGTTTATTCAGTTACTCTTTCAGGCAAGTTATGTTTTTAAAAAATTATATTGCAAGATGGATGTGGTGGTGCACGCTTGTAACCCCAGTACTTGGGAGACTGAGACAGAAGGATCATGCAGGTTTGAAGCCGGCCTCAGCTACTTAGTGAGGCTCTCAGCAACTTAATGAGACCCTATTTTCAAATAAAAAAATATAAAATAGATCTAGAAATGTAGCCTGGAGGTAGAAAGCCTCTGGGTGTCTTCCTCAGTACCACAAAAATGTGTGTGTGTGTGTGTGTGTGTGTGTGCGTGTGTGTGTGTGTGTGTGTGTGTTGTGTGTGTATGTGTATGTGTGTATTGCCTTTTTAAAAAAAAAACATTGGTGCATTATATTGATACATCATATTGGGGTAAAAAAACTTGTGTGTACATACATGTTCACATCACTGATTTAACCCCTACCCAAGTCCCACCCCATTCCCTCCCTGTCCCTTCCTCCTTTGCTTGGCTTAGTGGTTGACTTTCATATGTTTAAGTACATTGTGTGTTTTAGAGATTTTTCCTTCTCCACCCCCCCTTTCTTCCTTTAGGTTGTCTTTTTTGCTCCTCTATAGGATTTCCTTTGTCATCTAGAGTTCCTCCTATGACCCATTTCTCCTTAGCTTTAAAAGTTTATTATCTTTCTTTCTTTCTTCCTTCTTTCTTTCTCTTTTTGTATTAGGACTTGAACCCAGAAATGCCCTACCAATGAAATGTACCCCTAGATCTTTTTATTTCTTATTTTGAAACATAGTCTCTAAGTTAGTACAAATTGGCCCAGAGCCTATGTTCTTCCTGTCTCAGACTCCTAAGTACTGGAAATAGAGGCCTATGCCACTGATCCTGATTATAAAGCATTTCTTTAATTAGTATTAAATCTTTAATGACTGAATGGTTTTATATCAGCATGATTTGCCTAGGAAACAAAGGAAGAGAGTAAACACTTACTCAACTCATACTCATAGATAATAAAGTATGAATTGATGCAAGAAAGTGAATTATTTCCCAAGGATTTTAGTGAATTCCAAGAGTGAGTATAATTTTAAGTGTGTTAAAAACAGAAACAGACTTGTCAAAGCAATCTTTTTGCAAATGCTATTGCTCACCAAATTGTACTTCCCTTGATGTGGTGGAAATGTGGCAACAAAAAGTAACTTTATTGAGATACTTATATATGACCTGAATCTTTATATTTTGGGAGTATCTTAAATCTGCTGCATACTCTAAAACCGTGTTCTTACATCAAAGTTTCCAATATTATGTAAGGACGGAGTATATGTAATTTTCTGCCTGTTGTTTTAAATAATCATACATTCTTTTCCCATCAGAATTTATCCTGGCTTCTAAGACAAGTCTAAATGCTCAAATTTTTTGACAATGAAGACAGTAGTAAGAATTTTTTGGTTACTTGAATAGGTGCTAGTTTATATCTAACTCAATATTTTATTTATTTATTTATATTTATTTATTTATGGTACTAAGGATTGAATATAGGGGAACTCTATCTCAGATTTTCACTTCCAGCACAATTTTATTTTTTATTTTGAGACAGGGTCTTGCTAAGTTGTGAGGAGCCCCACTAAGTTGCTGAGGCTGGCCGTGGACCTGTGATCCTCCTATCTCAGCCTCCCAAGTACAGTTTACAAGTGTATATCACCATACCCAGCTTATATCTTCCATGCCTGGTTTATTTATAGTTTTTGATTCTGCAGATTGAACTCTGGGTGTTCTTTCTCTAAGCTATACCTCCCAGCCCTTTTTTTAATTTTTATTTTAAAACAACGTCTTGCTCAATTCTTGAAAGTCCTGCTACATTTTGAATATTGGCTTAGAATATGTGATCCTTCAGTCTCAGCCTCCTCTACTGAGATTTCATGTGTGTACGTACCATCATGTCTGGCCTCTGCATATTTTTATCAACACTCATAACATCACACTTTGGCTTGTATTTCAGCAAACTGATCCTGAATTTTGCAGTTGTTGCTTTTAAGGGTTCAGACAAAATTAATTTAAATATTTGATTTTTTTCTCATTTTGATGTTTTATCTACTTACTTTCCCAGAGGATAAAAATGAACTCCCTTGAACTAAAAATTTTCATGATGAGGCAGGGCAGCAGACCTGGGAACAGAAAGGATTTTTTAAAAAGCCATCCACATCACCTTCTGTGAGGTAGGGGTTGAGCAGGGACGTGAAAGAATGAGAAGGTTCCACCAGCCTACAAAATAACAATTAAAATTAAGGATTGAGCCAGGAGTAGTTGTGCACGCTTGTAATCCCAGCATTCAGGAGGCTGAGACAGAAGGATCACAGTTTGAGGACAGCCTCAGGTACTTAATGAGGTCCTTTGCAACGTAGTGAGACCCTGTTTCAAAATAAAGATAGGCTGGAGGTGTAGCTCGGAGGTAGAATGCCCCAAGAATTCTATACCATTACTAATCCTTGAATTTCCTTCATCAAAATCCACTTAGCAAAAAACCTTATAAAAGGGCACACCTATTTCAATCATTTAGAATAAACTCCTCTGGATACCCACAATCACTTAGTTTAGATCCTAAGGAAGCCCCACTATAATGACCTAGTCTATGTATTTAGTTTGTAGTAAGTCCCATCTTCCATTTTCCACTTTGAAAATTGAAAGCCATTCTAAATTCAAAACATGAAAAACTGCAGCAATCATTTTCCAACAGGGACAACATGATGGTTGCAAGTGCAGTGTCAACTGGGAATGTTTGGTTTGGAAGCCACATATGGAATCCTGAGTCTGGATTTTAGGTCCATGAGCTCCTATCTATGAAATGTTGGCATTTGTAAATGTTGCCCGCTTTCCCTAGTCTCCTCATCTATAGTATGTAGGAAATAATGCAACACTACAGTTATTTTACATCCAAATGATATAGTGTATATAATGAAACTAGCACAGTACTCAACAAAATGTGGGCTATATCATTCCCATCACCTATCCAACCTCACTAAAACGTCACTTTCTGTATAATTGCATACAAATCAACATTCCACAAAATTCAGATTTTGAGCAAAATCTATAAAGTTTTTCCATAGTCTCTGCTTTCTCCAAAAAATATAAAATTTGGGGATCTGATCTTAATGTTAATATTTTTTTTCTGAGACCTAACATGGTCTCAGATGAGTCTTCTCCATTGAAAAAGTTATTTTGGTATTAAAATGTCAAAACATTTGCTGTGTGATAGAATATAAGAGTATATTTCATGTTTATGAGATAAAAAAGACCTGTAAAAACATTTCATTTTTTTCTCCTTCCTTGACATTAGGGAGTAGACCATTCAGTTCATAGTTAAGTGTCAACTTCTATATTTAGGGATTTACGACAAAAGTGCCCCCAATTAGAAGGAAACAACTTTTACTTTCTGGTAAACTTTAAAAGGTGAAACAGACATATTTCGATGATTTATCTGACTTGATAAATTTTCATTCTTTGAAAATGTGAACTTAAAGTTATGACTGTTCTTGAAACTTCACATTCTCTTTTAAATCACTTTCATTTTACTTTCAGAATGAAACCTTGTACCACATAATTCTGTCTAAAGAAAAAAAATTGTCTGTTTCTTACTGAGTTTCTGGACAATTATAACTAAACTTTCCCTAATTCTCTTTCCTTCTTGACTCATGTAAACTCAACTGTGAGCCACAGTAGTAACATACGTGTTATTGGGAAAATAATGAGTGGGATAGAGCAGGACAAGGTTGCTCCAGCCTACAGTGTTGACTTCCAAAATTAAAGAAGTATATTTTATGTTATCTTTAATATGGTAAGGTTCCCCACTTCTCACTCCCTATCTTTGTGCTTGATCAGTTTCAGGCAAAACAGAATCTGACTAGCTTTGGTTATCTCATTTAGATGTTTGTTAGCAACTGATTTTATGACTCCATTTTTTTCAAAAAGAGACCTTATAGTATTGTTAGAAAATAAAAAATAAGAGATAATTTGAGATCTTCAAGTCACAGTCTCATGGGGAGAGACAGAGATGAGAAAGCTTGGATTACAGTGAGTAAACCATAGTAAGTAAATAAAATCAATGAAAATATGATGGAGGAAAAACAGTATGTATGTATGTATATGTATTTTTATGTATTTATGTATTCATGTATGTATGTATGTATTGATACTAGGAATTGACTCAGGGACATTATATCTCCAAGCTGCATCTCAAGTCCCCTTTTTCATTTTTTTAAATTTCAGAACAGAGTCTCACTAAGCATCTGAGGACCTCACTAAATTGCCAAGGTAAACAAACATTTGTTGTTCAAATACTTCTTTCAACCTGTAACATTTTGTCCCATGATTGAGACATGGATATATTGATTGTCCAGTACTGATTAGGAATGATTCAAGTTCTAGGTAGGGTGTATTACAAGGTACCTATAATTAGTTAATATATAGAGAGCAAAATATTAATTCTCACCATCAAGAGTTACTTACTTACCTACAATTAACCCAATATATGTAATTATTAAAATAGTTTTTATGAATAAAAGAATTATCTATTTTTATATTGGTTCACTATTCAATTTCCTATGCCTCTTTTTAACTATTGAAGATTGAACTCAGGGGTATTCTACCTCCAAATTACATCCCCAGCCCTATTTTTTATTCTTTATTTTGAAACAGGGTCTCACTAATTTGCAAAGAGCCTCACTAAGTAGATGAGGCTGGCCACGAACCTGCAATTATCCTTTCTCAGCCTCCCAAGTTCTGGGATTACAAGTGTGTGCTATCACACCTGGCTTCTAATGCTTTTTTTTTATTGAGAATGAATAAAGTTTAAGTTATCCAAATTATTGAAATAAAGTTGATTTAGTATTAATATTTGTTACTATTTTTCTGTTCTTCTCTTGCATTACACAAGTAGATCTATGCATTTAAGGAAGAGTACATGTTATTATTTTTTTTTTTTTTGATGGTACTTGGGGTGGAACTCAGAGGCTTTCTACCTCCAGGCTATACTCCCAGACCTATTTTCTATTTTATTTGGAAACAGGGTCTCACTAAGTTGCTGAAAGCCTCACTAAGTAGCTGAGGCTGGCTTCGAACCTGCGTGATCCTCCTGTCTCAGCCTCCCAAGTGTGGGGATTACAAGCATGTGCCACCATGCCCAGCTGAGTACAAGCTATTCAATGTCTACAAAAATATGATAAATATTTTAGAGATAGCACATACATCACATATTATCATAAAGTACTTATAATGGTATAGAGGAATGCCCTGTCTTATAACCTCTTAATTTTAGTTTCTATTTTTTTTCTCTTTTTGGTCTAAACCTTAAACAGTTATAATTTTATTTTTAATTTTTTGGTTCATTGTAGTAATACATCTTAATGGAATAAAAAACTTGTGAAGACATACATGCACACATCAACCAATTAGCCCTTACCCAAATCCCACCCCATTCCTTCCCCATACCTCCTACCCATGCTTGGCTTAGTGGTTGACTTCGATATGTTTAACTACATTGTGTGTTTTAGAGAATTTCATTCTTCCTTCCTCCCATCCCCTCATTTAAGTTGTCTTGTTTGCTCCTCTATAGGATCTCCTTCTTCATCTAGAGTTCCTCCTGTCACCCATTTCTCCCTAGCTTTCGCATATTACAGAAAGCATCTGATTTCTTATTTTTTGTGACTGACTAATCTCACTTAGCATAATGTCCTCCAATTCCATCTATTTTTCTGTAAATGTTGTAATTGTGTTTTTATTTATGTTTACTAACATTCCATTGTGTACATATTCCACAGTTTTGTAATTTATTCATCTGTTGATGGACATCTTGGCTGGTTCCATAGTTTGGCTATGGTGAATTGTGCAGCTATGAACATAGGTATGCATGGATTAGTTTGCTAGCTTGGTTTTCTTTCTTTTGGGTAGATACCCAGAAGTGGCATTGCTGGATCAAATGGTTAGTTTGTTTCATTCTTCTGAGGATCCTCCATACTGTTTTTCAAAGTGGTTGCACTAATTTGTAATCACGCCAACAATGTTTTAGAAAACACGTACGTTGCTGCCTTTTATTTGTCTAACGTTTCCAAGCTTACGTTCCGAGTACTGTTCACAATTTCATCCTTTACTAATACAGAACAGGCAATGGTTTCATATAAGCAGTATCAGCTGTGAAACAAGGCTTTCAATTGTATAGTGTCAGATGCGATGGGAAAGATCCTTTAATATCTGCATGCCTTTCAATGATAACTTTCCTGTTTATTTCCCAGCAATTGACTGAATATAGCATTATACTTCTTGTTCCAATTTGCTTATTTTGCACTGTGTTCATTTCCTTTGAATGGGAGTCTGAAATTGAACCTACTCCTTTAGACTTGCCATTAAAATCATTTGGAAGCTGGACATGATAGCACATGCACATGAAATTGTATTCCATTTTAACAAAGCTGTCAACTCTTCCATCAATTTTGTGAAAACCCACAGACTGTGGGTTAATCTTGGAATAATTTTCTAGATTTGATTTTCTACATTTGCAATTCTGGTTTCATAAAAGTTATAGAAGTGCTCTTGTTTATTATTCTTTCATGAATTTGTTTTCATCTATAAAATAATGGTATACCCTGCAGTCACCGAGTTCTCCAAGAACATCTCTGAATATGTTTTCAACCTACTGCTCCTACACAAAATTAAGTATTTCTTTATTTGATAATAGCTGATTATGTACTATTAAAAATGTGTATAAATATATATTCCTTGGGCATAGCTCCCTAATGAAATGACAAATGTTTGAGGGCAAAGACTGTGGGAGGTACTTCTTTTTATTTTTCTATAGCATTATGTACATGGCAAGCCTTCATCCCATTATTACCAAAATAAATTTAAAGGAAAGCTTATTTTTACTTTAGATCTCCAAATTAGATTTGTAATTGTCACCTAAACTATACTTCCTACTGAAAAACATTACATTTTCTTTTCTTTTGCAGAAAACAATTAGTCATTAAGAATATCAAACCCCCAAGGGCAGAAAAAAAGTATTTATACCTCACCACATGTGGTTTAAAACAGGATTTTCTAACTGGGGAGACTAATCAAGCACATTGAATGTTCTAAATGTATTTTCTATTAAACAGGGACTGCTGTAAGGCCAACTGCTTCACACTCTTGTCTTTAGACTCATTAATTAACTAGCTGCTGTGAAGAATTCATCCTAAAGAAGTAAGTTAACTCAAGATAATCCAGAAATGAATTTTCTTTGAGGACTGGAGTCTGCATCTAGAGCACACATGCTTATTGATCAGTGGTGTTAGAGATGGAGCTATAAAGTTAGTGTTTTTTAAAACTAAGGGAAGGTTATGTCTGAGAATGTGTATCTGTTACTATTCTCACTCATTCATCTACACAGATTTTACCTTCTTGACTGAACTGAGTGGTTGTTTCAGTAAAAATTTCTAGAGCATTTTTTTTAATTTGATGATTAAGTCATTTAAAATTTGAAACAACTAGCCAATATGAGTGTGCAATTCCAGAGAAAAAAATTCCAGAGAAAAAATATTTCAAAGAAAAAAAATTCCAGTGATTGTATCTGAGATTGCCTTTATATTTTTGTGTGCAATATTTTATGTTTATTTATTTTCCATCTTTATCTTGTTTTTTAACTTTTTCCATCAAAAATCCAGAGTTGGATCCACTAGCAAACATTTTTCCTCATTCATAAGCATACATATGACAACCAATTCTTGTGTCAGATCTGATCAGAGTAGAACATTAGGTAGCCATCTTTGCTTTGCCTTTCTGAAGATGAGGACACTAAGGTTACTGAGCCTGTGTCATTGACAGAACTAGAGATGTTTCCCCTGGGAGTCAGTTTTGCTGTTTGCTGCCCTGAAGTCATTGCATCTTTTCCCTTTTTTCTTCTGCCTCGTTTTATTACAATCAATAGTGCTTCTTGAAGATTCTAGTAACTGAGATTTTGATAGTAGAGTCCTATTTTGGTGCACCTGTGTGTGTGTGTGTGTGTGTGTGTGTGTGTGTGTGTACGTAAGTTAAGTGATTACTCTAATTCCTCCTTGTCTATCCATTCCTAGGAGATAGATTCTTACTGTAGAAGAATATAAGATTTAAATCCTAAAAGTTCTCCTAGACATCTTCTGATGGGACTTTTCCTGATGCAGCATACTGATGACGTAACTGGGGAATGGAATGGCTGCCAACATGCACAGCTGCCTTGAGTAGGTTACTAGTTTGTATTGTATGCGTCCATGAGAATAAATGCATCAGCTATTCTTGAAATCTCTGTATTTCCTTTCAGTGGGTCACTATTCCTAATATTGAGACCACTTAAAACCTTACTATTCAAAAGAAAGAAAAATAAAGTCACAGCAGCATATAGACAGATACACATATGCGTATATACACAATACCAGATGGGATGCACTTTCCATTGCATTTTTTCTTATTTTTTTTATCCTAACACTGGCATTTATCTCTCCTAGACTCAGAGGTGTGAATCACCATGCCATGTGTTATCTGCCCCAGAAAAGTCTGATTTGTCTTTGCATACATTAACTCATTCACAAGGAGTATGCGAAGCATCATGCTGGATGTTTTTGCATGTGTAATCTCATCTGGAAATGTAAAACTCATTTTTATATGTAAGACTTCTCTAATGGTACCGTATTGCTCAAACTCATCCCTTTTTGTATGTGTCGCTATCAGGAATGGTCCCCTGTTAAGATTAGGAAATGCTATTTTGAAAGGCAGGAGGTAACAAAGGGAGATCAAAATCACAGAAAGATAAATTATTTGGGATAGAAGAAAGAGTTAGAAGCTTAAGAATAAGTGCGAGAATAGAGGCACTTTTGGAAGGAAGTGCTAATCTTTTCTTCTTCAATGCTTTGCCATATAAAATTAGCAAGTCCCTTCCTTCCTTCCTTCCTTCCTTCCTTCCTTTATTCCTTTCCTTACTTCCTTCTTTCCTCCCTCCTTCCTTCCCTCCCTCCCTTCCTCTTCTTCCTCCCTTCCTTTCTTCCTTCCTTCCTTTATTTATTTTTCTTTCTTCCTTCTTTTTTTTTCTATATTGGGGGGAAAAAAACCCAGGACCTTGCACATATTAGACAAACATTCTATCACTAAACCACATCTCCAGCCCAAGTTAGCAAATCTAAAACTAATGTTATTAGATTAGAATGTTTTATTTATATAAAGAATTCATGATAATTTACTCTTAAAGATTGCTTATTTAAATCATCTAAGAAAATATCACATTCTATTTCACATGGATATCATCATACTTCTATTATGTGTGTGTGTATATATATATATAATGTTATATGTAACATAATATACACATATATCACATACATATAATGTACACATATATTGCATATTACATATATATTTAGTTTTCTTAGTCACAATTTTAATTCATTACAGAATTATGAAAACAGGTTTCCTGTATTTAAAAAGCCATAATGTCCCTTACTGCTCTTAAATATTTTAACAAAGAAGATTTAACTTTCGAAATAAAGCCTGCAGTTTTCTTCATAATCTTCCCCTTAGTTATCTTTCCAACTTTACATTCTTCTTTGAGACTTCAGCTCAGACATCAGTATCTGGCAATGCTGAATCACTTCTAGGTAACTAAACATACCTGTGATCCACCCATCTCAATTTAGTATTCTTTTTTATACCTAAAATTACTTTTTTCTTGTTATCTAACTCAATATCCATGGCTTGTTTGTTGTTTACCCAAATGAAGCATAAATGGCTGGCTAGAAAGCTGACTGGATAGATGGGTAGGTAGATGGATAGACAGATGGAGGGTTAAAACATGTAAAATGATTCTTTCTAAGGAGAGTTTTCTAGGGTATGATATTATTGCATTTGCCATCAAGAATAGAAGGACCTATGGGATAGTTATAAAATTTATAAATTTGTTCATATTGTAAAAACTATAGACTTATAGACTTGTCAGACATGGTGGCACAGGCTTGTAATAACAATACTTGAGTGGCTGAGACAGAAGTATGGGAGGTTCCCAGCCAGCCTTAGCAACTTGTTAGGCCCTCTGCAATTTAGTGAGACCTGTTTCAAAATAAAGAATAAAATAGGCTGAGAGTGTAGCTTGGAATACATGCTCTTGGGGTTCAATCCCTGGTACCGAAACAAAAAATAACAAACAAATAAACAACCACATAGACTTCAGTACTAGAATAAGAGAAAAAAACAGGAACAGAAAGTATTTTCTCTGTCATAATAATAACCACTTTCAATTAAAGTTATTGCTTAGTAATTTTATCATCCTAAAAAAAGTGATCTATTGGATACTTAAACTTTAATTTCAGATTATTTTAAACTACTACTTTTTTCTCTGGCTGAACTGAATGTGCATTTTTTCAACATACATATTTTTAAGACAGAATTGTAAAAGCTGTTAAACAACATATGGTTTCTTTTTTAAACTAATATAAATTACAATATCTAACCAAACAATAACTGAAATTATAGTAGGAATGATAATTGTCATATGTACTACAATTGGCTTTTTTCCCTGTTCTTTTAAGAACTTTTTTTCTCTCAAAAATATTGCTTCTATGGCTACTTGGGAAAACAAATGCTCATTTTCCTTATGATTATTAATTTTCTTTGGGAATCCCTTATTAAAAAAAATCTGGCTATTTCCAGTAACTATACACAAAAAGTGATATTAAGTCATTCTCCAACATCTGAAAATTAAACAGAGACTCCTGTCAATCAGGATAACAGAGTCAAATGGTATTGATAGTGGTGTTGTTCAGGGGAAGGGTCGAGTAGAAAATACAGCTCAGGGTATAAGAGTATGAGACCAAAATGGGGTAAGAAATCCTAAATTCACATGGTCTGCATGGTTTACCAAAACAAGGGACATCTTCAACATCTCTGTTGTGGACAAACTTCAAAGGAAACACAGGAGGATATTGAAGGAAACCATTCAAATAATACTTTGGCAATATAGAAAAGTATTAATGCCAGTTTCTCTAACATGTGTGTGTGGAAGGAGTACGGGATATTGAGGTGGGATGTGGAGGGAAATACACTAAAAGCTGCTTCCGTGTATGTTGGTATCACATAGAGCCTCACTATAATGAGTAATTGCAATGCACAGATAAAAGTATTTTAAAAAATTAAAAATGCTATTTTTCCAAAGGACTTTTCCTCAAAGAGAGATGAACTGCATCTCTAGTGAGAATAATGGCAAACAGGAAGATCTGGATCTGCTACAGGCTGTTGTGCTGATGTCTGAAGCACCAGTCAGTCTTTTTGCAGAAGATTCAAGGTAACATTACCCACCAGTCCTCCTTCCTCAGTCGTAACTCTGCTCAAGGCCTGAGGCAAGCCCAGAATCCCAGTCACTAAGGGAGGTGCCTGTCACTCCCGGGGTACACTCTGCCTCTGGCCCAGCAGCTGTTGTTTAGAGAAAGATCAGTCAAGCAAAACATTATGCAGCGATGAAAAATAGACCTTGAACCACCACTCAGGTTCCTACCCCTTTGTTCTACATTAGAGACAAACCTCTGGGATTCATTTAGCTGTAACCATTTGTTACTGAGGGGCAACTGCCTTTCACACAACGAAGATGGAGTCACCTTTGAAACAAATGCAAATGAGAAATTATTTTTCCGTATAACCTCTCAGGACTGCTTTTGAGAAAAAGGTGCTTGCTCATAGAGGCTGCACAGAATGTAGATTATATTCATAAGTAACAAATGAGAAGTTTATTTCTCTTTTCATTTTATTTTTTTTCCTTCTCCCCAGGAAGTTAATTGGTTTAACTAACTTCTGAAATGTTTAATAAGATTTAACTGAGGAGATAAAGGGGGCTAGAATAAGATATCTATCTTTCAAGTTTCTAGCAGTTTTCTGTGTAATAATATTCTAGTATGCTGTGATATATATATATATATATATATATATATATATATATATATATATATATATACTTTTGGGGAAATCATCCTAGCTAAATCTCGTGCATTATGATAATAATACTAGTTTTTATGACAGTCTTGTCATTCCCTAAGGTGCATTGTATATTTAATAGAAGTGTTTCCTTTCTGCCCAGGCAACTCCCTCTAAAGTCAATGACTTTGGTACAGTCTTTCAGATCTCAATATAAGTAATTTCCATCTCAGCCTTGAAATGACGATCAATAGTTTGTGATTTCTTCCACATAATTTAATCCATTAGATTTATTGGCAATGCCAATGCCAAACATCAAATCTTTAATGAAAATGAAGATTAATATTTGGCCAAGTAACCTCAGATCAACAAATGTCTGAAGCATTTGTGTTGCCTGCATTGAACATTGATTTCTTTCTCCTGGAAAACAATTTCTCACAGTGGAGAACACTTTCCTGAATCATATTCCTTTCCACATGAGCAAGAAGAAAGTGCTTTGAAACAATCACCAGGGAGCAGGGCCTCTGAATCTCAACTGTCTCTTTGCCTAACAAAGTAGAACCATGCCAAAAGCTTAGTTTACATTTCATATACATAAACTAGTCTTTCCCCAAAACACCTCATGGAATTATATCAGACATTATTTTGTTTCCCTTTACTTTGTGCTGGTGAAATTTACAGAGTAAAATTCACCAATATTCAATGTGCAATTGGAAGAAACAAATGTATATACTAGTGTAACTACAACATCATAATATAGAGATCACTTCCATCATCCCCAAATATTCCATCCTGCTTCTTCTGAGCCAACTCTCCCCACCATCCCCTGGGCCCTGACAAGTGCAGGAATTCTCATATAATTGTCATTTCACCTTCTTTAGAATTTCCTATAGATGGCTTCATGCAGTTTTTGTGTCTGACATCTTCTGCATAGCATAATACCTTTGAGGTATTATGTAGATTCACATAACGATATTCATTTTGCCTTATTTCTGAGTACTTTTCCTTTATATCTCTCACAAAACATTGCAGTATTATTATCCATTCACTAGTTGATACAAACTTGCTTTATATTATATTTTTACTATTATAAAGAAAGCTTCTATGGACACGTCTTCCTAAGTTTTTGTTTCTCTTGAAAATCTAAGTGTAGAACTGCTGATCATAAATAAAGTGGATCAGTAGCTGTATAACAAACAACCCAACTCTTCCAAAATTGCTGTACTGCCTTGTATTCACAACAGCAATGTATGGAGCAGATGTTCAGTTGTTCTACAGCTTTGCCAGAACTTGGTATCGTAAGTATTTAATTTTAGACCTCCTAATGGGTATATATTACTATCTAATTGTAGTCTATTTGTATTACACAAATGAATAATGATACTTTTCTGTTTTTAATGGGCTCCTGTGCCATTTGACAAATTCTTTGGTGAAATGTCTCTTCAAATCTTTTGTCCATTAAAAAAATACCAGATGTTTTAGTACTGATTTGTAACAGTTCTTATAAATTCTGGAAACTTCATCAGATATTAGCTATAGTTCCACATTCGTTTCCTTCTTCTTCATGGTTTGTGCTTCTATTTTCTTAGTAGTGACTTGATGAACTAATCATTTAATTTTGGTAGCATATAATATATTTTTGATACTTCATTCTTTATTTTCTTTACTTTAAAACATTTTTTTTCTAATTCAAGATCACTTAAGTGTTCTACAATATTTTCTTTCAGAAATCTTAGCTTTACACTAAAAATAAAGTTTATGATCCATTTTATGGTAAGTTTTGCATGGAAGAGGTAAAGGATGAGGGTGTTTTGCATATCAAAACCTAAATACAGCACCATTGTTGAAAGAATTATCCTTTCTTATTGAATTGCCTTTTTACCTTTGTTGAAAAATCAATTAATTATGTATGTGTGTGTCTATTTTTGAACTCTTTATTCTGTTACCTTATCTACATGTCTATCTTAATGCCAATAGCATGGTGCAACTTGAACTTTGTATTATGTTATAAAATCTGGTAGAAAAACCTGAAACAAAAGAATCACCCTATTAATCTCTATATTAAAATATTCTGCTGGGATTTGGAACACTAACCAACTTTTTCTTCCTAGGATAAAATTTATTTGGTCACAAATTATCTTTTCTGTACATTGCTGGTTTGGTTTATATATATAATTATAAATTGAATATATAAATCATATATATGATTATATATGTTAAATATATTTTTGTGATACCAGAGGTTGAACTCAATGGTGATCTCTTCTGAATTACACCTTCAGCCCTATTTTATGTTTTTACTTTGAAACAAGTTCTCACTAAGTTGCCAAGGATCTTACTACATTTCTAAGGCAGGCCTTGAACCTGTAATCCTTCTGTTTCAGCCTCCCAAGTACTGGGCTTGTAAGTATGTGCCACGATGCTTGGTGTGCTCATATTTTTTTAAAACCATGGTTTTGTTTTATATTCATGAGGAACACTGATCCAAAGTTTTCTTGAACTGATTTGTGATAACTTGGGCATTGGAGTAATATCAGGGTCATGAATAGTTGATAAATATGTCTCCTCTTCTTTATTCTAAACAGATGTGTACAGAATTGATTTTATTTATTCCTTATATATGTACCAGGATTTATCAATGATGCAATGCAAGCCACATACTTGATGCGAGAAAGTTATAAGCAGAACTATTCATATCTTGAACAGTTGTTTTTGAAAGAAATGAGGACTAGTGCATTATTTGACATGGAAAAGCTAAGGCTCAATTATTTCTCTATCCTGTATGTTGAGAAAAAAGTAGATATGTAACAAGTATTAAAAAGAGATATTCCTAAATAATTATGTGATATGAGGGATTGTTTTCACCTAGTCCTAAATATATTGGGAAAATATGACATGTTCCTAAATTCTTCTAGAATAGACAAATATATTAGTGAGGCATCAGAAAATAAAGAGGTCAGTGATAACTGGGGAAGAACACTAAGTGAGAATCTGATGAGAAAATCAGAAATGCGGTCATGGGGAAAGCAGATGAAGACACTAAATTAAAAACGTATAGCCGGGCATGGTGGCACACGCTTGTAATCCCAGCATTCAGGAGACTGAGACTGGAGGATCATGGTTCATGAAAAGCCTCAGCTACTTGGCGAGAGCCTTCGCAACTCACTGAGACCCTGTTTCAAAATAAGAGTAAAAAATAGGGCAGAGGGTGTAGCTCGGAGGTCGAATACCCCTGGGTTCCATCCTCAGACTCCCCCCCCCCAAAAAAAAAGTAGAAGACCATAATTTAAGAAGCATATGGAAACAAAAGGCAGAAATCAAAAGCTAGCTGAAACAAAAGTTGGGAAAAAACAATCAAGGATGGGCATTACAGAGTAAAAAGAAGGCAGAGGCCAGCCAGTTACACCTAATCTGTAAAAGTGGCTTATTCTGGTGTTCTGTTCTGCTGGACTGCCTGAATAAATATGGCACCAAGATGGCTGATCTCCCACAACAACAAGCACAAAAATCTGGTTAGCTAGACTCCTCTGTGAAAGATTAGTATTGTTAGGAATTTAGAGAGACTTGAAGTCAGGCATTCAAGTAGCCACAGGATAAAATGCTTGACAGGTCAACATTACAATAGAAAGTAATACTTCTGTTAAGAGAAGTTTTCCTTTTCATTTTTTTCCTATACAATCTCTTTTACAACTTGAAATAGATAACCCCTGGTAGAGACATTTTGAGTGGCAGGTTTTGTGGTGCTATTGTAGATCCAGAGGAGGGGAGGGGGAGGAATCTACTGCCAATTCAGGTAATGTTTGGCTAGCACATAATAGCCAGGCAGGTGAGCAAAGAGTGGGAAGATCAATAAGATGCCCTGTCATTGCAAAAACTAAGATGCAGGGTACATTTATTTTCTCCACCACATGGATTTTAAATTCAGTTCTCTGTAGGATTTTTTTTTTTTAAGTCCTAGTGCAATAACTTGTACCTCATATGCATTCTGGAAGGGAGAAACTTACCAAGAAAATGAACAGTTTCCAAATTTAACAAATGACTGGTTGTGAATAGGCTACTTCTACAGATGAAAATGTCAAAAAATGTTAATACTCAATTACTTAAATAACAGGCTGTTTTTCATCTTAAAAAAAGACAAATTCCTGAGAAGTATCAAACCTCAGTGAAATGAACATGTACATATGTATTTGTAAACATAAATGTATTTGATGTATTTATATGCATATATGTGTAGATAAACATGTTTTATTTAGTTTTTCATGGTTATTTAACCCCTACTAGGCTCAAGTTTATTTGCTTTTTTTTATAGATTATTAAATGAAAAAAATGATCACCATGCTAGGAAGAGAACTTGTTAAAATTTAAAAAAAATATAACAAGGTTAATTTTTTCATTAATTCAGTTGAAGACCATCAGCATTTTAAAAGTCAATTTAGGGACTGCAAAGGTGACCAAGATGTACTAAGGAATTTTCCTGGGTTTATTAATACTGGTGATATTCAGATTTACATAAAACTTGTCTGTATGAAGTGGTATTTTAGCTATAAAATTTCATAATTCTCCCATGGTATGACCATTTGTGAAATGAGCAAACATAAACAAAGTTTGTAATACAAATCATGTAGAACTGAGTCTTCAAAAATGGAAAGAAGCTGGATTGGTGGTGCATGCTTATAACCCCAGCATTTGGGAGGCTGAGACAGAAAGATCATGGTTCGTGGACAGCCTCAGTTACTTAGTGAGGTTCTTTGCAACTCAGTGAGACCCTACTTCAAAATAAAGAATAAAAACTGGAGCTGGTGGTGTAGCTCAGAGGTATAACATCCCTAGAGTCCACCCTTCCCTGCTACTGAAAAAAATAAAAAAAAAGTTTTTTCCCCCCTGGACAATATAGTGAAATTATAAATCATTTTATATAGTATTTAACTTGAAAGTAATCACAAGGAAAAAATTCCAGAAATGTAAATTGTGAGACATTTTACACTAAAACTAGCCAAAGCTACTTTAATATGTTATTGCCATAAAAAATAAAAATGATGGAGAAGTGGTGCTTTAGCTTATAAAAAACCAAATGAAATGTATTATCCTTAATCTTGGATTGGATAAAATATGTGTTTATATAATAAAAGATATTTGAATAAAAACAGAATACTAAACAATAATATTTTACCAGTGTTAAATTGGGGGATATAGTTTCATATTTGGTCCTTCTCAAATAATGAAGGTCCTGAGACAGCAATTTGTGTATAGATAATTTATTTCAAAGGTGATCCCAGAAAGAGAAATGGAATGGAGACCATAAGAGAGAAGTTAATTCCATCTATAAGAGAAGCAGCTTTGATGGAGTTGCTTAGAGATATGAGTATGTATTTCTCTAGGAATACTCAGAAGCACTGCATAGAATATACCCCAGTAAAATTAGCTGAAAGACAAGGAACTGGAAAACTTACTTGCAAAGAGAAGCTTTCTGCAGGTGATTTCTTACCTATATTTCCAAGTATATTTGTTCATATGAGTCCTAAAAAAAATAATGTTGAGATATATGTGATGGTACATAAGTTTTCATACATTCAGTATAAATAATAACTAACTTTTTACACTAACCATAGGAGAAGCTGAAATCAAAACTTGGTCAGCATGTGAAATAAAGTTATTGTGGTAATGTTAAGATAATGTTCTATTTTTTGTGACATCAATATTATCAAGTATTTAAAGGTGAAATGTCAAGATATCTCTCCTTTAATATCAAGTGGATCTTGTGTGCCGTGTGTGTGTGTGTGTGTGTGTGTGTGTGTGTGTGTGTGTGTGTGGGTGGAGAGAGAGAGAGAGAGAGAGAGAGAGAGAGAGAGAGAGAGAGATATCAAGACTTAAAGTCATTAAAGTCTGCTGTACCATTCTTTAAATTTCAATGTCAGCTTAAGTTTGCAAAATCAAACATTACAGAAAAAGGACAGGATTTTAATACAGGGATTTGGAATGCAAAAGGTTATTATTGGTTTAAGAAAGATTAAGAATGAAAGAGTGAAAATTTAAGAGCCTTCAAGGTAAAAACAACAAAATAAAGCTGAATTGGTGGAGTGTTTGGATTTATTAGTGCAAAGTTATAAAAATAATTTAAAGTTTATTCTGCTATTTATGATAATTTCTATGTGTTTACTTGAAGGGCAGAAGAAATGGTAGAGGGTGATTTTTATGGTAGAGGATGATTTCTCCCTTTCTCTGTTCAAAAGTAACTATATAGTACAGAATCTAAGTGTAGGCTACTAGAATAGTAAATTAAAATCTAAGCCCTAAATTTTGGCAGTAATACAAGTTAAAAGTTAAAAAATAAAAGAACAGACACTTGAGATGAATTCAATAAATAATTATGCAAGGGGAATTGAAGGCTATCTAATTGAATTTCATAGAAACATAGAAAAAGAAATCTGTAACTAATTTTACCAATGTTTCCTCTTTCTGTGCTATGGCCTCATTGAATAATTGGTGATCAAAAATTGATAAGTAAATCACTAAGGTATATATGTATATAATAAGGAAGAGCTAAACCTAAAAAAAATAGAATTGAAGAGAAAAAAAGACTTTCTGGGGATAGGAGAAAGCTGGTGAATGAGATGCTGAATTTAGATTGCTTTTGAGATAATGCCAATTATTTTAAACTTATTTTCTACTTATTGTCTTCAAAGTTCTAACTTTATTTTTGTTTTCTTGGTCTGGATGATTAAACCCACAGACATTCTACCTCTGAGCTGCACCGAAGCCTTATTTAGTTTTAGTTTTGTGTTTTGAAACAAGGTTGTTTTTTTTTTAACGTCATTGAGGGTCTCAATAAGTTGCTGGCCTTGAACCAGTGACACCCCCCCCCATCTCAGTTTCCCAAGTACTGGGATTACAGAATGCACCACCATACATGACCAAAGTCCTGACTTTGAAAACCAAAACCATATAAAATAACAAGAAGATAGTAATAAAACAGTTTTTAAATAGACCACGGGTTTCAGTGGTGAGCCACCCAGGAATTTGTTCCACAATGAAACTAAATGACATGGCAGATGCTACAGATGTAACAGCCAAACTTTTATTAATACATGGCAGACTCTACTATGCACTGAAGGGCTTCTCCAAACACCTTCTTCAAGGCAAAAGGAGATGCAAGCTGAGCAGACATGAAGAAGTATTCCTGGGGCTAGGGAGAAAGGAGGGTGCTGAGATGGGCCCAGCTCTGACTGGGTTGGTTTACATGGATCACAATTGTCTACACAGGTGTTTGGTAGTTAATACATGTTATTCCTATGTTTATTGTAAAATCTAAACAGCACATGTTTACCTTTTATCTAAGGAACACACATAGGGGCCAGAGTGCAGAGAGGAACAAGGAAATCTAGAGAGAAGTAGGGAGAATTTTGAAGAGTTTAAGATACATCAAGATTCACTGGAGAAAAATAGAGTTTATTTAAAACAGAAGCAAGCCAGGGGTGGAGGTGCACACTTATAATCCCAGAATTTGGGAGGCTGAGACTGGAAGATTGCGGTTTGAAGACAGCCTTAGATGTCCTCTTACACCGCTTACATCTCTCAGGCCCTTTGCAAACCAATGATACCCTGTTTCAATATAAAGAATAAAAAATAAGGCTGGGGTTATAACTTGGAGGTAGTGAAAGACCTCCGCAGAGGGGAGACCCTCAAGCCTTGGGATTAGCGACGCCAAGTACCCACGAGAAACTTTACCTTGATGCAATAGCAAAAGGTTTATTAAGAAGCCAGTGCGCACTGGGGTCGTCCCATGACTCACGCAGGAGCTGAGATCGACCCCGAGTGCTAGGGACTGGGATTATTTAAAGGGAAAAACCACAAGCTGGGGAGGGGATTGGGCTGGATTACATACGTCAAAGGAAAATTACAAAACCATTTGAAAAGCACAATCTGGGGTCAAACGTTGGACAAGATGCTAGGTGTGTCCATCTTGTAGTCAGCAGATTTCTGGAACAAGGAGGGCTGACCTGGGGATCATACTGACCTGGGGGTCACACATTTTTTATCACTGTACCCTTAATCATGATGTTTCCTAAGCTTGTACTTTTTAAACTGCAGCAGAAATATGTCCTACGCTTGCACTTTTAACCCGTAGCAGAAAGATTTCTCAAATCTGCACTTTAACAGAAATGAGGAACTATTTGTCATGCATTTGGCTAGTTGCTAGGGGCTTTATAATTTTTCATTAGGGTCTTACAGTAGAATGCCCCTGGGTTCAATCCCTAGTACTACAAAAAATAAAAAAAAATAAAAAACAGGAGCACATTTTCTAGTCAAACCAACAACATATCTATAGCTAAAAGGTAGCAAAAATAAGAAAGTTTAAGCAAGAAAACACTAAGGTCAGTAGATAGGAAGGAAAAAGAATATTGAGCTCACTAAGAAAATTCCAAATAGGGGACATTGTCTTCTCCATATCTCTGACAATAGCAGTGGGCCAACTTCAGTGGGATTTGGGTTATCAGGACCATTGTCCACTCTTAATAATCAGGCGGGTTTGGCATCAATGCATTGACTCCTGCATCATGTAGTTTTCAGTACTATTATATTGAGAAGTCATTTAACTTAAGTTTACTAATGTATAAAGTAAGAGCAATAACAGTAAGGAAACAGAGAACAAACACCACTTTATTTATTCCAAAAGTAAACCTATGGGATAAGTGTGGTTATTAAAGGTATTTTATATCTAAGAAACTTAGCTGGTGGGCAAATTGTTTTAAAAAAAATTACAAAGTTGGGGTTAGCAAAGCATTGATGTGAAACTAGATTGTCATTATTTCAAGTTTCACTTTTTATATTAAGCTATAGCATAATATTTTTAGTTTAATAAAGGCTGTATCGAGTGGGCAGTTTTGCTTAAGAAGGAAACAGCATGAGAGTCAAGGATATCAAGGTTTACAGCACCTACCCAAAGACTGCAGTGGGAAGAGTGTCTTGGACAAATCAAGGCAATTATTCAGTTTTGTTTCAAGGCAATTTCTATGTGGAAGAAGCTTAACTTGGTTTTCTTAGCCAGGTGCCATAAAACATAAGAGAAACACAATCTATTAACTCCTTGTACCTTATTTTTTTCTTATCAACTTCCTTTTTGGTCATAATTTTGCTTCTAAAATAAGTCCCATTGGTAGGCAGTATTGAGTTTTCTGAGCAATTATGTATCATATCACCATATGTATACATGCATGTATATGTATCTAATCTACACATTCTTAAAAATTAGAAACACTAACTGGGCATGGTGCCACACTCCAGTAATTCCAGTACTTGGGAGGCTGATACAGAAAGATCAAAGGTTCTATGACAGCCTCAGCAAGTTGTGAGAATCTTGTCAAATTAGCAAGATTCTATTTCAAAATAAAAATATAAAAGGGCTGGGAGTGTAGCTAAGGTTGAATGCCCCTAGAATCTATAGCCCCAATACCACAAACCTGCAATCCTCCTGTTTCAGCTTTACAAGTCCTGGGATTACAAGCATGCACCACCGGGCCCAGTTTACTTTTTTTCTTAATTAAAAAAATAAAAGTATAGTGAGTTGACTGCTTTCTACATTTCACAAACATTGTACTATTTTATCATAGAATAAGTTCAGCTTAAAATGGAATGGAACACCCTTTACCACAATCTTGTTTCCAAGAATGCTCAAATACCTTTATGGATGTACTTAACTGTACTTTTTTTGGGGGGGTGGTACTGGGGTTCCTGGAAACCCTTCTACCTCCAGGCTACACTTCCAGACCTATTTTATACTTTTTTATTTGGAAACAGGGTCTCTTAAGCCAGTGAGGCTGCCTTCAAACCTGCGCGATCAATCCTCCCGTCTCTGCCTCCCAAGCACGGAGATTACAAGCGTGTGCCAGCATTCCCGGCATTATTCCTTATTTTTGAAACAGGGTTGCAGAGTGCCTCACTAAGTAGCTGAGGCTGTCTGCAAACCGCGATCTTCTGGTCTCAGCATCCCAAATGCTGGGATTACAAGCGTGCACCACCACGCCCAGCTACTTAACTGTTCTTTAAATATTATAATGGCATATCACTCCTAATCATATTAAGAAGTTTATTTCTTCTTAAGTGAAGACATAACTTCTCTTTCTATATTCTAAAAAATAAGTCCTTGTTATTCATAGCTTTAGAGCCCAATTTATGTTCAGGGACATTGGGACAATACATTTAACCTTTAAACTAACAGTCCTGGGATATTACTTTCTCATGTTAAAATAGTTGGAAAGATCCAGGCATGGCAGTACAACACCTGTAGTCTCAGCACTTGGGAGCCTGAGATCACAGGTTCAAAGACAGCTTCAGAAAGTAGTAAGACTCATATTAACCTAGCAAGACCCTATTTCAAAATAAACATAAAATAAGGCACACACACACACACACACACACACACACAAGACTTAAAAAACTTTACCTCTTTTAAAGATAGTTTTTTTCATTTCATTTTATTTATTTTATTTTGCAATATTTTGGTACCGTGAATTGAACCCAAGGGCATTCTATTCTAAACTACAGCTCCCAAGTACTGGGATTATAGCTGTGTGTCATACACCTAGTTACTCTATATGATTTCTCTTGAAGCCAACCAAAATATTTACCTTAGAAAATCAAGTTTCCATTAATTTTTCTTCTTTATTTCATTCTTAAAAGTGGAAGTCCGGCGGAGAAAAAACCCAAGGCCAGCATCGGAGATAAGCAAGCAAGCAAGCAAAAGCTTTATTAAGACAGCCCAGCTCCCTTTTATATCAGGCAGCTGGGGATTTTTTTGAAAAGGAGGGGGCTTCCGCTCACAGCGGAAGATCGCACAAAGAACAGGAAGTTTACTGATTGGGTGGCTTGTACCCCCATGAGTGTGTTATCAGGGGACTGGTTGTTGGGCATCCCATGGCCCCCTTTGGCTGGCTATGAGGTAGTCAGCACAATCCGGAAGAGAAGCCGGAGAGGCGCCATCTTTGGCATGACTGGGCTGCTTATCTTGGATGATACCTCCTGTCCACCATCCTGACGACTGGCTCATGTCTTTGTGGGATCTGCTTCTTCAGGGAACATTCGTTAACTTTTGCCCCGACAAAATTTACTTTTAGTGGCATGGACTTGGGGGCTGCTTTCCCTATTCCTCCCGGCCCCTTCCCATTGCCACCCCTTTTCAGCAGGATGTAGTCAGAAAGATTATCTGACGCCCCCTGCCCCTAAAAAACCAAAAAGGGAGGAATGTTAGGATAAGCAGCCCAGTCATGCCAAAGATGGCGCCTCTCAGGCTTCTCTTCTGGATTGTGCTGACTACCTCATAGCCAGCCAAAGGGGCCACGGGATGCCCAACAACCAGTCCCCTGATAACACACTCACAGGGGTATGAGCCACCCAATCAGTAAATGCCTCGTACTTTGTGCGGTCTTCTGCTGTAAGCGGAAGCCCCCTCCTTTTCAAAAAACCCCCAGCTGCCTGATATAAAAGGGAGCTGGGCTGTCTTAATAAAGCTTTTGCTTGCTTGCTGGCTTGCTTATCTCTGACGACTGGCGTTGGGTTTTTTTCTGCGCTGGACTTCCACTTTCAATTCTTCTTTGTCCTTTTATTTTTAATAGCAAAATAGGAATGTATACTCACTGTCTTCTTTTTTGTCACTAGGACAAAATACCTGACACAAACAAATGATGAAAGTTTTATTTGGGCTCACAGTATTAGAGGTTTCAGTCCCCTAAGTTTTATTGTTTGACTCCATTGTTTCTGGATCTATGGTGAGGTAGAATATTATGGAGGATGGGCATGAAAGAGCAAAGAAGCTCACCTCAGGGTGCCTAGAAAACAGAGAAGAAAGGGTGGGGCTGTAGGGAAGATACACCCTTCTGGCCAGGAGTGGTAGCACAAGGCTATAATTCTGGTACTTGGTAGACTTGGAAGAACCTCAGTCTGAGGACAGCCTCAGAAAGTAGCAAGATTTTCATTAACCTAAAAATCCTCATTTTAACATAAAATAGGGCTGAAGGTATAGTTCATAAATAGAACAACTTTGGTTCAACCCACAGTAACACATACCACACATAAAGATACAGGGCTTCCAGGGCACATGCCTAGTGACCTATCAACTTTAAGTAGGCCAGACTTCCTACAGTTTCTATAACCTTCCAGTAGTTTGTTCACATTATGAATCTGCTAAGGTGTTAATTCACTGTTCTGATGAGATCAGAGTTCTCATGATCCAACCAATTACCTAAAGCTCCACCTCTGAATATACCTGTACTGGTATATGAAACTTTTTGGAAAAAATATTGTCCAAGCAGTAACTATTTCTTAAGATAAGTATCAGTATATAAGATTTAGATCAACTTCCTGCTTGCCAAAATGTGTATAGTTTCTAGTTCAAGATCATTTGTATGCTTTTTTAATTTTATGATCATAGCCACCTGCTCCAAGGGAATGACATCTGCCTGCACATTTTTTCTTGTCATAATGACTCTGTGAGGAATGGCTAATGCTGAGGTGCTAATAATAAATTTGATCAGGACTGGAGGTTGGCTGAAGCAGGAGAAATTATACAGCTTAATGGTTCTCACCAGTATCAGCTAAAAGGCTCTTTTTTATAAGCCATACTGTAGGACTCTACCCTAGAAATTTTTTTAAAAATTCAGTAAGAGGAGGATAAGAACATAATTTTTTCATTTCTATTAAATAACAAAGTATTAATACATTGATATAGTCAGAAATTTATTGTTATGATTAGATATAAAGTATCCCATGAAGAGCTCATATATTAAAGTTCAAAGTTATTGTAATTAAGACTTGAGGGTTGTAATCTCATCAGTAGAAAATTCCATTGTAAGGATTAACTGGGTGGTCACCTAGGCCAATGAAATATGAATGTAGGAGTTGGGTCCCTGGAGTGTAGCCTTAGAAAAATTCCTATTGTCTTTGAATCACTTTGTTTACTTTCTTGCTTCTGGCCTCCATGATATGAGAGCAAATCCTTGCTCTCTCCCTCTTTCTGCTTTCTGGCCTCCATGCCCTGAAATCTGTGGACCCCAGCTTAACATGAACTGAACTCCAAATCTCCAAAAACTGAGCAAATAAAATTTTCTTCCTCTAAACTATATGGTCAGTTGTTTTGGATAATAACAGTGAGAATGTTGACTGAGGTGCCTATCAGTTCTAAGTAAATAGTTGCATCCTATGAGATTAATCATGGTCTAAAATTAAAATATAGGATTATTTACAAAGTTAGTGGAAAGAATAAAAAGGCAGAAACAAAAAGTAAACACAAGAAGCCAGAGATCTGGCAAACTCAGGTGAGCTCAAATAGGGGAATAGAGAGTAGGAAAGTTAAACCAGAAGAAAATCTTCAAGATTGTTATTATTAGAGCTTATTCTAACTTTTAGATGCTTAACTTGAAATAACCTACTTTATTATAAGAATGCATTTAAGTCAGTTACCAAGCATACACTAAGCCAGGCAGGAAAAATAAAATCCAACAACAACAACAAAAATAAGTTATAGAAACAACAGCAGAAGCCCAGAGTCAGACTATGCTTGCATTCAAGTTGGCCACATGTGCCTGGGAGGATCACCTGGAGAGTCAAACCCAGTATGTGCAAGGACATCCCTCCTCTTTTGCTATTTCCTGGGGATGTACTGAAGATGGGTGTGGCATCTCCTCTCTATGGAGCCTGGCAGCTGCAGCAGTTTCTGGAGAGTAAGTATTCATGAGCTTCTCTGTATCATTGTGGCAGAGGCAAGCGACAGAGCTCACACAGAGCGTGTTGGCCTCACTTTTATAACTCCTGCAGAAAAGCCATCGCCAGGCTGTTCTGTTCTGTGACAGAAACCATTATCTCGGTGTCTTCCTCCCAGTGCCTGTGTCAGTGAGGGTTCTCTGGGCCACCTCTCTTTCCTAAGTTTCTTGGAAGTGCTGAAAAATGAGAGAAAACAGGCTTGACTGCTGCTTGCAAGGTAGTGTAGGGAGGATTGCCTTCCAATTTATTTCCTGGGGTCTGACTTCCAGCGAGATTGTCAAACCTCTTGGTGCCCATTTTCAGGAGCTTTTTCAGTGTGAGAAGTCACAGAGTGTCTGGAATGCTGAGAAAATTGGTGATACTTCTCTGAAAGATATCAGTGAATGCGGAGGGGCGGTGATCTTGAAAGCAATAGTGCGTTCAGGATACCCAGAATTTATATTAAACATTTCTCAAGTATCCTCCAAAGGCTCCACTTTTTCCTTCTCCCCATATAAAAATGATAAGTGGAAGAAATGCCTGGAGATGAACTTGTGGTGGCAGTGGAGACTCTAGCGATTTACCAAAACCAGCACTGCATGTGAATCCTTGGCATTCCAGACATGCTTAAAATAGGAACTACAACTGCAAGAACATTCTATACCTGAATAATTTATTGTCACTTTTAATGATTATGGTCCTATACACTGAACTTCTTTTTGGTCAAAAATGACATTTCCCTCTTATCGCCACTCTCTCTTCTTCATTGAACAAATGACAGCATTTCAGAAGTGAAAATAAGTGAAAGAAGTGTTTGATCTTGCAATGATGCCATTTTATAGGAATAAATGGATGCACACACTTTCCGGCCTTGAAAGGCTAGCCTTTGTTCTCTTTTGATGGAAGTGCTATTGGTATCATATTCCTTTCTCCAGCCTCCCTGAAGCTGTTTAAGACTACACCTGTGGATATTAGAGCAACTACTGATTTTTCTCTAATTCTACCTTTGTAAAACAGGGAGAACTTCACCAGCCAACACAAGCTTGAAGACTCATTACCATGCCTAACATACTGTGGTATCTTAGAAATAAAAGAACTACAACAGGATAGTGACATGTTTTAAGATGCTTTAAATTGAAAGTCAATTGTTACCTTGAATCGTAAGTTAACAGAACTAATAAAAGTATAATTATTGAATTTTAAGATTAAAAAATTGTCCTCTAAAGTCATGAATAGTATGGAAATCAACTGTGAAAAATGCATACAGCCTGGTACTAGCTGCAGGGTTCATGTCTAAACTACTTCTTCTGAAGTTCAATTGTCCACCATCGCTACAAATTCAGATATTCCCACATTCCACTTTCAGGTTGCATAATTTATTAAAATAATTTACATAAATGACTCAAAAAAGTGTTCAATTTAACAATTAGCATTTTACAATAAGGATTAGGAATGGGCAGCAAGAAAAAAATTGCATAAGATAATGTTTTAGTCAGTGTGGGCTGCCCCAACAAAATACCACACGCTGGGCAGCTGAATCAGTAAATACCTATTTTTACAGTTTTGGAGACTGGAAAGTCTGAACTCAAAATAATAAAAGATCCAGAAAAGCCCACTTCTTGTTTTGCAGAAAATAAACTTGCTCACATAGAAGAAAAGCAGATAGCTCTCCAGCCTCTTTTCATAAGGGGATTAGCCTTAAGTACATCTCAAAGGTCCCTCTTCAAGTACCACCATACTGAGATTAAAGTTTCAACATATCGGCTTTGGAGACACAAATATTAGTTCATTGCTATCCACTCTTGGTGTCCCCAAATTTACATCCTTCTTACACAAAGATAAATGTAGTCATTTCATGCCAGTGGCCCCAAAAGTCTAACCTCATTTGACCTTCAACTCTGAAGTTTAAGGACCAAAGTCGTCTCTACACATCATCTTAAGGTAAAATATATTCAGAAACAATTCTCCTCCAATTGCAGTTATAAAACCAAACATGTATTTGCTTCTAATTATGATGACAATTCATGGGGCATGGGGTAGACATTTTTATTCTAAAAGAGAAAAATAGGAAAGATAGACAGATGATGGTTGCCAGGGAAGTTCAAAACTTAGCAGGGCAAAGTCCATGAGATTTTAAACTTCAGAAATCATTCTCTTTAGCTCCATGTTTGGCTTCCCAAGCACAAAGAAATGGTGATCTCACTTTCCATACCTTCTAGAGCAGTGAGTCTAGCTCTAGAGCTTTGGCAGGTAGAGGTTCTGCTCTTAGATTTCTTCCATGTAGTGATGGAGCACCCAACTTATGTCCTACCCTCCACAACTCTGGACTACTCATAACAAAGTAACTCATTCCCAACTCTTCCATTTTTCACCAGAGGGGGCAGAAGCTTGGTTCATCAAATGCAATGTCTAGGTCATTCTTCTTGTCCAAAAGAAGAGAAGACATTTAGACTCCAATAGTTCTCTTGTTCTTTTCTATAAAAATACAAGAAGTGCAATAAACTTTCTTATTTCTTCTTGTCTTCATAAGTTCAAACCATCAGTTTTCATTTGGCGCATGTTTTGAATATGTTTTCTCATTTTTTCAATATAGGCAGGCTGAAAATTTGTCAAATCTTATATTCTAGTTTTCTAGTTCCTTTTTGCTTAATAATTTAATCTTCAAGTAATTTCTCTTCTTCAATATTATATTGTAAGCAGATGAAAAGAACCAAACTGCTCTAAGCCTTGCCTTAGAAATTTCTTCAGATAACTATCCATGTGTTATTGCTAGAAAGTTCTACCTTCCCAATCACAGGAAGAAAAACAGAATTTAGACACTTTTTTCTATATTATAGCATGAAACACTTTGTTTTCTCTTGTACAATAGAATGTTTCTCATTTGTCTGAAATTTCATCAGAATGGTCTTTACCATACACACTTCTACCAATATTCTATATAAGATTATTATGCATTCTGTACAAAGACAATAGCTTTTTCTACAGCTTCCTTATTTTTTTCCAAGCTCTTACAATAATTCACTTAAAATTACTTTTTGACAATCTTATTTTTTTCTAGGCATTCACTTCGAAACTCCTCAGATATCTACCCATTACCTAGTTCCATTTAAGCTTTTAGATATTTGTTAGATACTATTCAAATTCCCAGTACCAATTTGTAAAATTCTGTCTTAATCACTTTAGGCTGCTATACAAAGCATTGTAGTACAGATGGCTTAAACAACAAACACCTATTTCTCACCAGAGGCTAGAAAGTCCAACATCAAGGGGCTGCCAGAACTAATGTCTGATGAGAGCTTATTTACTGGTTTGTAAAACTGATTTCTCACTGTATTCTAAAATGTCAGAAAGAGATAAACTAGCTCTATGGCTTCCTCTTATATGGTTACTAATCCCATTCATTAGGGTTCCACCTTCATAATCTAATTACGTCCCCAATTTCCCATCTCCAATATTACATTCGGGTTTGTGTTTCTATGTATAAATTTTTAGTGGCAATGCTTTTATTATTTGATTCAACTCACAAAAAGACATCTGACACCTAAAGTGTTTAAGTGGTTTTTCTCCCTATGAACAGTTATAGTTTGGATATAAAATGTCATCCAGAGAAGCTCATGTGTTAGACAGTGAAGCCAGGTTTGGAGCTGGGGAATGGCTGGAAGATGTAGGTCACTGTGGCACCTCAGTGTAGGTACTTCTGTCCCTGTAGTGCAAAGGGGTGCCACTACCAGGTTCACTGGTGTGCTCACCATCTAGGAAACCCTGAGCCTTGTCCAGGGTTCTTAATTAAGGTTTCATTACACTGGCATACTTGAATAATTGTTCATCACATGATTGAACTTGTTCTCTAATAACTTTCTCCTGGCCAGAGGTTTACAGGGTGGAGCAGAGCTGAATTTTCCAGCCTCCATTTGCTTGGTTCTTCTGTCAACCAACCTGAATCCTAAAGCTATCCACGGGTGCTGCCAAAAAGCCTCCAATAAAGATAACAAATATATTCCTACTCTTTGGGAAATTCGAAGGATTCTTGAGATTCTGTTCCAGGAACACAGAACACAAATGGGAATTTAGACTTAAAAATTGTATATAATAGATGGTAATGGAATCTTATAGTAAGGGTATTTCTTCTTTCCAATTCACTTATTAAAATCAAGATGGAGATTGTTTTTCATGTTTCTATGATATTATAAAGGAAAATTTGTTTATCTATCATCTATGCATCTATCTTTTCATCCATTCATTCATCTATTCATCTACCCATCAAGCCATTCACTTAGCAATGAATCAATTATTTTTTTCTTAGAAATTTACAAACTTTAATGACTAAACATATGGTTGAATTTCTGTCAGAACTAGCATAAGACATCATAGTATATGTGAGGAAATAAGTTTAAGAAGTTAGTGCATCTTCTGAATTCCTACAACTGGAGACAATTTTGTAGGCTCTGAAACTACAAACCTATGGCTTTTCTACAAATCACTGTGACTTTCAGCTTTCAACAGAGATAGCCCATGTTGCATATCCAGGCTTCAGTTTCTGGCAAAACAACCAAAAGGAGAAAAATGTTAATGGGTATTGGAAAGGCTTGTCCTAGGCTGAACTGAGAGTGGTTCAATCTCAGAAGAAATGCAAGAGGTAACAAGGAATAAAAGAAAGCTGAGAGCTTCACAAACATTTTTTTTTCTGATAAATAAAAATCAGGTTGTAACAAACCTGATGTCATTTCTCCAATCTCATATTTATTTTTTAAATTTTTGTTGCAATTATTAATTATTTCTGCTTTCTATGATTTTTAAGGTATTTCATGGCATTGGTTGAAGGAAAGTAAATATTTAACGAGAAGTTTTTTCATGGGAGAAAACAAAAATATATTTTTGTACAGATACACAATCTACAGAAAATGTTTGATGTAATATATTACTTCCCTGTTATTTAAATGCAGAGTTTAAAAATCCATATTGCAGTTCCATTAACCTGCCAATTAATATAATAATTAAGTCATTACCTTAATGGTACTATCCTATAATTATCTGTGAGCTATGATTGCATTTTAATTTTTTCAAAAATAAAACTATAATGGTTTTATCTATGCTCTCAATGAGTAACTTTCTTATTATGTTCTTTTCCCCCTGCAGGTTGTAACTACAACAAAGAGGATCCCTATGACTAATTATCTGATCCCCACCACATCTAGAATAGTTAGTTTCCCAGATCCAGGTTGCCTCTAAAATGAAAGTGCAAGAGAAAGTGAAGGAAGCAGGAAGCAATCTCAAAGGAGTTTTCCATCTAATTGTATCTCATTTCTGACCTAGGAGGGAACACCACACTTTCTCTTGGTAGGTCTCAGCTTTCCAGGTAATCAGGTAATGCTGCTAACTTTTTTTTTTTTTTTTTTTTTTTTTTGGTACTGGAGATGATGGAACCCATGGGCAATCTACCTCTGAGTGACACCCTCAGCCCTATTTTTTATTCTTTATTTTTGAACTAAGATCTCACTGAGTTGCAAGGTTCCTCACTAATTAGCTGAGGCGTTCTGTGAACCAAGATCCTCCTGTCTGAGCCTCCCGAATGCTGGGATTACAAGTGTGTGCTACCATGCCTGGCACTGCTATGCAGTTCAATCAGCAATGTCATGAATAAAATGTGAAGGGTCAATAGGTTCCTGTTAGCTTTCTGGTAGAATATCTCACCAGCTTATTTGACTGGTTTGATAATCCAATACTGATTTTTAGAAAGGAAGAAAAAATAACTTTCAATATTAGTTCAGGACATCTTAATATAAATAGAGCCTTCACATTAATTTTTAGGGATAATATTAAATAGTAAAGATTCAAGTCTGTTGTCTCATAATAAAGAGTGGAAGACTAGGGATATAGCTCAGTGGTAGATCTCATGGTTTGTATGAGTAAGACCTTGGGTTCAATCCTTAGCATTATACATAAAAACAATAGAGACAGTCCTAGCAAGTATTACAACTATTGATTGAATACATTTAAATATTTACTGCTAAATTATTTTGTTACATTCTAGGATATCATAATGACTGACCAAGTTAATTACAATTATATATTTCAATAGTGCAGGTTGGAACAGGATATGATTTTTCCAAAACCATAGGCTAATTGATTATAGACAACTTGGCAATAATTCAGGTTTAATGCTATCTATATATCAATATTTATGTACATTATGTTCACAATAAAGAGAATTCAGGCCTATCTAAATTCAGTTTCCACGTTATTTTTCAAAACTTAACTTCCTTTCTTATATCCCCTATCTCACACACACACACACACACACACACACACACACACACACTTACCATACAATTCATTATTTAAAAGATCAATAATTATAGAGGAACCATTTTTTCTCTGTAGTGACAGTGACTTTAGAAGAATAGATTTATTATTTGACAATTGAGCCATAAATACACAGTTGGTCCAAGGGGCATTAGACCTGAGTGACCTGCTGAACTGCTTCCTTTGTTTTATGTTTCACAGATCTAAATATAAATTTCTTCAAAATTCGATTTTCAGCAGTAAATTCACAGATTCCTTAGCTTTTCCATGATTGATATCTTGATTATAAAAATAAGATGACCCATAGATAATCCAAGTGGCAGATAACTGTAAGTATATCATCTTCATATTTGATCAGTACAACAGATTACATTGTTCAGAGGCTAAGAATGCTTCTTATCAAACGATTCAAGAATTCCTTGTTTAACCTGAAATTCCTCTTCATTCAGGGCTAACTTGGTTTCAGATTTATATCTTGATGAGAATACACACACACACAGACACATACACACATAAATGCACATATTACTTTGCCTTTGCCTATATGTTCTTCCAAATTAGTCTGGTAAACCTTACTCTTAGTTTCATATAATAGCAAACTCCAGTGCAAGAACCAAACAATATCAAGTACATGTTTGGTGATTTTTAGCAGTAAAAGGAAACAGTTGTCTCTCTTGGACTGACATAGGGACTGTTCCAGAGATGCAGTGTTGGCATTCTCACTAACACCAGTGCTGATGACTTCAGAAATCAGTACTTGTGGCAATATTGATGGATTTCAGCTGCAGGGATAGATGCCTTCAAATTGCATCGGAGACATTGCCTTGTGTTTAGTTGACAGTGACCAAATTATAAAAAAAAATCATTGAGAGTAACCAGAATGCAAATAAAAAACAGTTTAGTAAAAAGGAATTGATTTTATATAGCCAAATTGAAGAGCTCAGATATCTCTGTGTATTTAATTCTAAAACTCATAATATATTAACTGGGGATTTCAGCAATAATATGTACCACTCTTTCAGTTTGTTTGGCTTTGCGTTGTCAAATATATGAGGCACTAGTAAGTTTCCCAAAATGCCAATCACTGTGCTATATGCTTTAAATTCCAGTGATCTAATGATATTAGTTGGAATTAGTAATAATAGAAGAATATAACTTATAGCCTTCTGATAAACTAGAGAAAACCTAGAATCCCATTGCCTGGCATGGACACAGAACACCAAGCTGTGAATATAATTGAGTTGTTACTATTTACTCCAATTTAGGTAAGTTAAGACCTTTGTTTTATAGACATTCATCTGTTGTTACTAAAAGAGAGTTTCAATCCGTTGGTCTTTCCCTAAATGACACGTCCTCAGTGTATTTCTTTTCTGCTTAATCAGGTCGAAGTCCTGGGCCTTCTTTTTGATTGAATATTTCTGGTGACTCAAACAAGATATCTCAGTGTCAGTTAAAAACAATTATGGTCTAATAGCAGTTAAGAGTAGGTGTTTTAATGAAGTGAAACTGTTTCTCCTGTGCATTAAGTGCCAGAGAGATGACTGTTGGCTAACCTCAAGTTAATGAAGTAGTTCCACATTATCACCTCTGTGCTAATAAAAATAGGCATTTTAGAGAACAACAGAAAGAGAAGAAAATGGTATAAAATGCCATTGATGAGTTCCGTGGAAAGGATGCCTTCCTTGGGGTCTGGTTTCTTGTTAAGCCGCAGTTTCTAATGCTTACATGACTTAACAATTTGTAAAGGTAAGTTTGTGCTGAAAACTTGTGTTAGAAAATGCATTGGAGGCTAATCTTATGCAAACCATAGGTTGATAATGACATTTACATCATCTGTCATAGGGTCATTTGGAAAAAGAAAATTAAGGCATCAAAAAAATGGTAAGTCAATATAAAAGAACATTTCTACAGTTGTTCTTGGGTAAAAACATAGATTGTGCCACTTTTTCCAAAAATGGTTATATTTAATATTTATGCATGACCTCTGAATAGGTCAATGAGCCAAGAGTGATTTTCTTCATAGTACATTTCACTTTTTCAAAGTCTAAATGCTGTCAGAGAAGTAATATAGATATATCATAAAAAGTTACAATTTGTCAGGAGAAATTACCTTTATAGAAAAGAAAATATGCTAAAATGCAATAGTTAATCTCTGAGTTCTCTATTTCTCCAAAGGAATCAGTATGAGACTAAATATATAAAATGTCTATTTTGGGGGGTTGACTATGGGTGTATATATTAGTGTACATGTATGGGTGTGTGTGTGTAAGTAGATAGAAGAATTTACCAAATCTAAGCCTAAGATAAAAATCAAAAACCTTCTTTTGTGTATAGGTTGTGTTGGGGCCTGAACCCAGGTGTATTCTACCTCTGAGCTATGCCCTCAGCCTTACTTTACTTTTCATTTTGAAATAGCATCTCACTAAGTTTCTGAAGACTCCACTAAGTTGCTGAGGCTGACCTTTAACCCACAACATTCCAGTCTCAAGCCTCCCAGATACTTGAATTACAGGTGTGCACCACCATTACCAAACATTTCCTTTTTATGTAGACTTTTACCAAATCCTTCCCAAGTCAAGACAGTCAAGTGTCTTCTATGATATACTACCCAAACCTGGTGTCTGAAATTATAATTATTTTCCTGGCCTTTTGGAAGGTTAAATAAATATGTCTGTCAACTGTTATCACTCAAGGACGATACATTTAGTTTAAAAAAATTCCTTGCCTCAATTCATGTCTCCTTGCAGAGGCAGCCTTCATCAAAAAAAAACTGAGCAACACGAGAATATAAAATCCCCTCCCTAATCCCAATTTTCAAGGAATGCCCCAGCCACAATGTTCCCTCTGAGTTTATTCTACTTTAGAGTATACATTGCAGCTCAGGGACCTTGTGCTGATGCTGCCTCTACCACTCCTTGGTTTTGATCCTCCAGACCTTCCTGCATAAATATCCTGCCACCTGTAGGCTGTCTCCAGGATAATCCAACTGTCATGCCTCCTTTACAGTCTCACGCAACCTTTATATGTACCCGTGTTCCTCTTAATCAGATCAGTGCCCTGGTCCCTCTTATATGAGCATTCATTTTCAGTGACTCAGACAAGACATCCCAATGTCAGTTAGAAACAATCATGGCCTAAACGTCAGTTAATTGTAGGTTTTGCAATAAGGTAAAACTGTTTTGCCTGTGAATTCCACTGCATTTTATAATAGGTAATGTTTTCCTAGATGTTGACTTTAATTTTTCTGAATGTCCTATGAGGTATGTGTTATTGTCCTCAGAAATCAAGTGATGCTTAGAGAAATTATGACCTTGCACACTGGCAGAATTAAATCCTAAAGGAATAATATTCTGGGCACAATGAAATTACTCATATTCTACAATATTTGACATGGTATATATCCATTCCTTTCAATGAGAAAAAAAGCCCACAATTCTGTATTTTTGCATGTCACTGATTTCAGTGCAAACCAAGAGTAGGTCCTTCTCTTTGTGAGGTTTGAGAACTTAATCGGTAACCTTGCTTACTTGAAAATCTTGACATCAGAAATAAAGCATTGAGCCAGAAATGGTGGCACATACCTTTAATCCTAGTACTTGACAGGCTGAAACAAGAGGATCACACAAGTCCTAGGACAGCCTTAGTAATGTAGTAAGACTGAGACTTGCAGCAATGCAAAACACTGTTTGAAAACTATTTTTATTTTTTATTTTTTTTGGTGGTGCTGAGGTGGAACACAGAGGCTTTCTACCTCCAGGCTATACTCCCAGACCTATTTTATATTTTATTTGGAAACAGGGTCTCACTAAGTTTCTGAGAGCCTCACTAAGTATCTGAGGCTGGCTTCGAACCTGTGCGATCCTCCTGTCTCAGCCTCCCAAGTGCGGGGATTACAAGCATTTGGCACCAGACCCGGCCAAAACATTTTTTTTTTTTTTTTTAGAAAAGGAGGGCTAGGCATGTAGCTCAGAGGTAGAATGTTTCTGTGTCAATTCCCATGTACCATAAAATTAATAATAATAATAATAATAATAATAATAATAATAATATGCACCTAAGTTTCAGGAAGATTAAATTACTCCCTCATGGTCACAAACTTGGTAATTGATGAAGCAGTTATTTGAACCCATGTCTATTGACCAAAGAGAATAAAAAGAGGAAGGAAAGAACAGGCAAAGGAGAAATCAAAGAAATAAATAGGAGGAGAAATAATATACTTATAAAATACATATGTCTAAAGATATTTCAAGTACACTCTTAAATTTTTACAGAAAAAAGAACTTTAAATCTTCAGTTGATTATAAGATTCACAGAATCTTCATTACTTCCATTCTTTATTTCTCTTTGCCAAAAATGTCCATCTATCCAGAGAATATATTTCTTCCCGGATCTCATGATAGGAGTGTTGTGATCACCATTGATTGATGGAAGACACCAGAATCCAATTTGCAGGAGAGCTCTTACTTGCTCATTAAGAGCACATCAGCACTAAATGCTCACTGTCAAGAATTCTCATCAGGCTTTTGGAGCTTTTCTGCACTGCCTGTGAGGTGCTCACTATGTTGGAACTTACCAATAAAGGCACTCTCGTGTCCACAGGGGCCATGATGGCCAAAAGTAGAAATGCACTTTCTGGCGTAATTAAGACAATTATCCATGAGATCAATGATATTTAATGTGAAGGTCGTTCCCATTGCAGTTTTTTTTTTTTTTCCCTGAAGTACAGATCTCCATTATTTCGCTCTCCATCCCTAGGGAAAATGGGAAACCTGATGAAAAAATCGTGCATCACATCTGACGTATGATTCCTGGATGGAACCTTCCCAGCCATGATGAAAACTGGTCATTTCATTAAAGAGGTGTAGTGAGTAAGTACTGCTAGTCACTTTATAGTACTTCTGATTCATGTGCTCTTATTCTGCACCTGGGACAATGACTGAAATAGCAACTGGAATTTGAATTGTACTTATAAAAATAGGGGGAAAAGCATTGATTCCAAAACATTTTCAGAACTACTACCATACACATTATGAAAATGTTTTATTTGCCTTCACTAAGTTTTTTTTTTCTTCAAAAAAACCAGGAATAAGTGTTCCTAAGGAGAAATAGTGCATTTGATACATGAATTTTTATATATAATCCCATTTATACCTTAAATCTTGGTACTTGAGATTATTAATAGTAATTAAATATTTCAGGATGTTTTTTTTTCCCAAAAAATAGCTATAGTCTACAACATTAAGAGAGGTTACTGACCGGCATGGTGACACACACTTTTAATCCCAGCATTCGGGAGGCTGAGACCAGAGGATCATGGCTCGTGGATAGCCTCAGCTACTTAGTGAGGCCCTTTGCAACTCAGTGAGACTCGGTTTCAAAATAAAAGAATAAAAAAATAGGGCAGGAGGTGTAGCTCGGAGGTCCAATGCCCCTGGGTTCCATCCTCAGACCGGCCCAAAAAAAAAAAAAAAAAAAGAGAGAGAGAGAGAAAGAGAGAGAGAGAGAGAGAGAGAGAGAGAGAGAGAGAGAGAGAGAAACTCTCTATTATTTATTCCTGAACAACATTTTATTATATGGCTATGCTGCAGTTTATTTATTCACCTATTACAAAAATATTTCAATAGCTTTTAAGTATTTCCAAAAACAAATAAATATTCTGTAAATATTTGTGTGCAGGTGTTTGTGGAGACATATGCTTTTAAATTGTCTGAGTAGATAACTCCAGGTATGAATAATGAACTGTACCATAAAACTATGTTTATTTTTTTAAGAAGTTGACAAATGTTTTTCCAAATGGCTATAACCAGCAGCTCTAAAGGAGAGTACCTAATATACTCAACATCCTCCCAAACAATTATCAGGAATTTAAAATTATAGACATTCTAATTTTGTGTACAATTATATCTCATTGTTATTTTATTTTATAGTTCCATAATGATAAATCATGTTTTGTCTGTGTGTGTGTGTGTGTGTGTGTGTGTGTGTGTGTGTGTATGTGTGTGCTTTTAATCAGATAGGAGAATGCTTTTTTCAGTTTATTTTCAGTTTTATTTCAAAATAATTTTTATGCCAAACTGGCTTATTTTGAAGTGACATGTTCTTGTCCTCTTTATGTATGTAAATGATAGAACTAACCTGTATCAAGTCTTTAAAAGATTCCAAATTTAGTAGTTTGGGGCATCCATCTCTTCAAATTTGTTCCAGAAATTAAAACTGACTATAAGATAGCTAAGATATTTAAGGACAATTGGAACAATTAATTTTTTTATTCTCTTCTTTTCTAATTTTGTTTTTGTTTTTTTGTATGTATGTGTGGCACTAGAGATTAAACACAGGGGTATTCTACCCTTGACCTGTACACCCAGTAAGGGCAACTGATTTTAAGCCTCTTTGGTTATTAATTAATGAATTTAATTTATTTTACAGTAATGGATATTGAATCCAGGGGCATTCTATCTCAAAGCTACACCCCAGCCTTTATATTTTGTTTTGTCTTGTTTTTTAAAAAGGGTCTCCTTAGATTCCTGAGAGTCTGGCTAAATTGCTGCTGGTTATTTTCAACCTGATCTAATCCTCTGTATCTGCCTCCCATATTATAGGCATGATCCACTATGCCTGACCTTCAACCTCTTATTAATCACTATGCCTTAACTTGATGCCTGGAGGTCTAGATTCTGCTTTTTTTTCTATTTCCTCCATGGAGACTCATCAAGAGTAGGAAAGTAGTATCAAAATCCAATATGAGAGCAAATATTTTATGATGCTGCTTTTTATATTTTAAAAAATTAGGAAATTCATATTAAAGAACAACCAATCTCTCCTTGTACATCTAAGGACAGTTGATAATGTCAAGCCACCAATTATAAGGAAATGTGTTGGAGAGCTCACATTTAATTGCAGTCTTATAAGTCACTTGAAATTAATAGAAATAACACTTGGGTTTAGTCACCACTTCTGTACCAAACAAATTTTACTTTCTTATAGTTACTAAAAGATTAATTTTCAACTGAAAGCTATATAAGCCATATTTATTTTAGTAATATATCTGTGTTACAAGCTTACCAAATTCTCCTTTGTTTCCTAATTTATTTGCATAAACATTAGATTATTGTCTCAGAAAAAAAATATTAGAACTTCCAAGCATTTGAAGAAAAAAATTCAAATAAAAGGATCTTTCTTTTTTTAGTGTCTTCGGCTGAGTTAAGTGAAACAAAATTCAAATTTATTGAGTAAAGTTAGCTACCGGTGCAGTTAGCAATGTCTAATTAGAAATATGAATGTGATTAATTTGTAGATTGAAATGTTCTTATACAGTGCTTTTTCAATATTCATCTTTCTAATGACCATTCATCTTTGACTACTGGAGCATATTATATTTATAATTTAAATATATGTAGGACATATAAAATAAAAAAGTTCAATTGTTCTAAAAGAAGCACTTTTGTCTAAGGATTGCAACAATATTTGGTGCTACTCAAAGATCAGAAATGGCTATTTTCAGTTAATAATCATTTATGGTTCTATATTAACTATAGTTGCAGGATTTTAAAAAATTGTTATGTCCTTTTGATATTCTTGTATCCATGTATCGGATTGGTAGTACAAACTAAATTTTATTTGTCATCTAGAGTACTATATATGAATGAATTACAAGTGAGAGTCAACAAAATATCTCAAGAAAAAGATAAATTGAGATTACAGTCTTAGATCATATTGCTTTGAAAATAATATAATAGAAAAAGTTCAACCATTTCCGGTAACAGGGGAATTGATCTCTATTTCTTTCTTCTTTTCTTCCTTTTCTGAGTATGCATTTATGGCTAGACAGTTGAGTATTAAGCTAAGTAGAAAATGTATTTGATCAAGGCTATGTTATACACATACATGGTTACCTGGATTGATAGAGCTGTTCAAACCACACAGCTCATGAGCATACTTTTATTAGAAGGATATATGTACGAGTCACAGCAAGTGAATTCTGGCGATGATTCAAACTTGGGTCTGTGTGCATGTATGTGAGTTCAACCTTCTCTTAATTACAGATTGTAATGCACCTTAATTTAATGAATTAAATCTTCCCCACACACATACACATACACATTTTACTCATAGAAAACTAGTAGAAATAGTGACTCTTAGCAAGCTGTTATGTAAAGTAGAAGAATCTGTCTGTGTCATTGACAGAGTCTTCACTTATGTCCCACTGTACTATTATTTTTTTTAAGATTTTAAGATGGAGTCATTAATATACATAGTATGAGAGCTTAATTCTTAGTCATGCGTATTACTTACTGTTGCACTTTGAGATTATCTCCTAGATAATATATATGTGGTGTGTGTGTGTGTGTGTGTGTGTGTGTGTGTGTGTGTGTGTGTTATTGAGGATAGAAACAGAGGCATTCTATGCCTGAACTACTTAACTGCACTCTCAGCCTATTTTATTCTTTACTTAGAAACAGGGTCTTACTAGTTACTTCGAATCTTGCTATATTGCTAAGGTTGTCTGTGACTCTATGATCCTCCTGTCTCAGCTTCTCCAGTATTGGTATTACAACTTTGTGCCACCTTGCCCAGCCCTAGAAATACATATATTTACCTAGCTAGCCACAAACTATATAATATTTTCTTCATAAAGTTCCATATAAACTCTTATGGCATATAAATTCACCATTTAGATGAATAGGTCATAATAAGAAGTCTAGTTCATTTTTTTAAGTAGATTGTTCAGGCATTTATTTTTCCTGGTGAAGGAAGAAAATATTATTTTTATAATCCTCAAAAATTTATAGTTGATACAGACTTCTATAATAAAAACTAGGTTAATAAGAGAAAGACATGCAAGTTTATTAACATAGGTAGTGAACATCCTGAGGCAGAAATCTCAGTTCAAAAGTAATTCAAGGCAATGTCTTAGGAGTCTGTTATAATAGTATTTTAACAAAGAAGCAAGTGCCCAGAAAGACAAAGGAAAACAGCCCTGGGCTTCCTAGAGCAGGAAGGCAAATTGATGGGAGGAAAGTCAGGTCACAGATTCCTCTGGTGTTGCTATCTTTGAGCTCATAAGCAAGGATTGTCAAGTAGAATTTAGATCCAGTTTTTAGTTGGAAGAAGGGAAGAGGCAAAAAGGAAAAAGTACTTTTCAGTATGAATCTCCTGCTTTTCTGTGAACAGAGAGATGGCAGAGTTCCCCTGAATTTTTTTGTCTTCAGCTCAAGAATCCTTTATATTTTGGAAAAAAGGTATTTTGGTTTCTTTCATTGTACCTTGAATCTTGTTGGACTTCTATCAACAATCATGAAAGACAATGAGATACTGACACTAAGCTTCATAAAAGATGTGTGTCTGAATATGGAGATGAATTACAGATACACAATTGATTTAATGGAACCCTATAGTTTCCAGATGCACAGAAAATGAATATTATTTTTCAAAGGTTATGTACTCACAGCAAGGACTGATTTGTCATAAACCCAAACAAAATTTCTTTTAAAAAGGTTACCAGTTTTATAGTTTTCCACAGGCATGTTGCCCCACATAAGTCTTATGGATTAGTTTAAATATTAAAACCTCCTTAATGGAAGAAAAGGAATCAAAGGTACTTGAACAGATATTAATTTAAGTAACCGAGGTCAATCAATAGCATATCCTGGCATTGTATTTCTTGGGGCTGCAATAACATTCTACTCTATTCCACCATTCAGATACCTGTTCTGTATTCCTTTGTGAAATAACTGGGTTGCGGCATAACTTCATAGCCCTACAAAATAATTTGCCAGTGCTTCTAGTTTCTGTATAAAACCAAAGGTTTAATTTGCTTCTGTTGTAGCTTAATTTCTGCTTGAACTTTGAAGGTACTGATAGTGAATGGAGAAAAAAACAGGCTACATGTTAAAATGTCATCAAAGCAGCATTCTCTTTTAAAGCAAAGACATATATTCTAATTCCAATGACAACCATAAAACACTCCGGGGTGTGCTTTAATGGGCCATTAGTTTTCTTCTCTAGTGGTTGAAATTCTTTGGCCTATAGCCTTCTGCTCCCCTGAGTCTGCTGGCCTCTATTAGATCCATTAAAAACTCCCTGGAATGAATTTTTTTGTCTAATGTGATTATTATAAAAATGTCCACGTTACGCATTTATTTGCCTATTTGAATGGCACTCACATTTCACTTGCCTAAACGTTGACATGGGCAAGGGGGGGGGGTCTTCACAAAATATAACATAGACAATCAATTAGAAGGTAACAAAGAAATGTTCAGCCCCAAGTCAGTGGCAGCAGGAAAAAGCAAGAAATACACCTGAATTATCTAAGTGAGAGTAATTTTCAAACATGCTGAATGTACAGTGGCTTGAACAGTTTGGGCAAATCACATATCATAAGTTGTATAGATTGTTTTCTGCTTAGCTTTTAAAAATTGTTGCCTATCTCTCTCCACTGTGGCAGACGCTTTTGTGTCTGTGTGCTGCTTTACTACTTCAATACAAACACCCATTTTATTTTATGCCATTAGTAAGAAAATAAACCCTTATAATAAAGGAAGATAACTAGTTTCTGGCATTAAAGACAGAAGACAGGAGTGTCATGCTATTTTATTGTCAAAAAAAATGTATTAGAAAGCATGTTGCCCCACTAAAAATGATTCAGGTAGCTGGGTGTGGTTGCACACACTTCTAATCCCAGCATTTGGGAGGCTGAGACAGTAGGATTGAGGTTCAAAGATAGCTTCAGCTACCTAGTGAGTACTTTGCAACTCAGTGAAGACCTGTTTTAAAATAAAGGATATGCTGCACGTGCTGGCACACGCTTGTAATCCCCGCGCTTGGGAGGCTGAGACAGGAGGATCACGTGGGTTTGAAGCCAGCCAAGAGACCCTGTATCCAGATAAAATAGTATAAAAAATAGGTCTGGGAGTGTCGCCCAGAGGTAGAAGGGTTTCCAGGAACTCCAGTACCACGAGAAGAAGGAAAGAAAGAGAGAAAAAGAAAGAAAGAAAGAAAGAAAGAAAGAAAGAAAGAAAGAAAGAAAGAAAGAAAGAAAGAAAGAGAGGAAGAAAGAAGAAAGAAAGGAAGAGGGAAGAAAGAAAGAAAGAAAGAAAGAAAGAAAGAAAGAAAGAAAGAAAGAAAGAAAGAGAAAGAAAAAATGGAGCTGGGAGTATAGTTCAGAGGTAGAATGCCCCTGGGTTCTATCCTCAGTACGAGAGAGAGAGAGAGAGAGAGAGAGAGAGAGAGAGAGAGAGAGAGAGATTGATTCGGGTGAGCCAGGCATGGTGGCACATGCCCATAATCCAAGTATTTAGGAGGCTGAGAAGGGAGGATCACAAGTTAGAGAACAACCTCAGCAAGTAGTTAAATTCTCTTCAATCTAGTGAGTTCAAGCCCCTGTAGTATACACACACACACACACACACACACACACACACACACACACGTACACACACAGGATGGATCAATATGGTCCTGTTTGGTCTTTCAATGATAGAGATCATCCATACTGTTCCAGGAGGGAATCAGGGTAAGGGATCAATCTGCATGCAATGATCAGCTTTAAGTTGATTCAAAATATGAGGCAGGGCAGAAGTCCTGAGAACAGGAAGGGTTAAAGGAGGCCATTTGTATAAAGAGCAAAAACAGAGAAGGTTAATAAGATATAAAGATGACCATGACTGAACAAGGACTAAGGAAATCTAAACAAAACCACAGTTCCTTCTGTCATCTGCATTCTGAGGGCAACCTGTATAAATAAAAGTGGGAAAGGTGGGCAGACAAGTGATGCCAGGAGATTAGAGCTCAGAAGCACACAATATAACAAGTCAAATTAAGGATTTAAACGGAGAAAAAAGACCCAATTCGGACCAATCATACAAGCGCAGATGGGCAGGGCTACAAGAAGGTATAAAAGCTCACCTCCCAAGCACTTCAGTGGTCACTCTCTTCTGGAGACCCTGCCCTGTGTGGGGGAAGATGATTTTGGTTCCTGTTTTTTCTGACTTAAAATAAACTTTCATATTTCTATAACTTTATTATTCCTTGGACTTCATTTAACAAACCCAAGAAGAGAACACATCTCATATAATTTTGACACCCCAGATGAGACCATGAGGGACAGGATCCAGTGAAAAAATGCTTTGTTTACTTAGTAGGAAAAAACCCTTTCCTACTATTTGATACCTGATAATTTGAAGAAGAAAAGAATATCTCTTCTGTTCATTTACAAGGGGTAAAATATAGCCTGAAATTTTTCAGAAAGCATTGTTTTTCTATGTGTGGGCTTCATTGAGTATGCTGCATTTGCCATCATTCTATGTTACATTAGGAAAATGGTTGATATATTATAAATCCATGAATGGGTATCCATAGATATATGGATAGAAGATAGAAGATAGATAGATAGATAGATAGATAGATAGATAGATAGATAGATAGATAGATGAGATATTATGGGGAGTGAGACCTGAAAAGAGATCTGCCTTTGAATGCCTCAGTTATACAAAATTGTAAATTATTTTTCTGCTTAAATTAGGTAGTTTCCCCTCGTGCCTTATTTGAAATGAGTAAATATTGCCTATCATATTAGATTTCACTCTACATCCATCCCAATTCTTCTGTTTGGGATTCTTTAACATGTAACCTTTAATTCTGGTGATACTCCCATCTTTTTCTTACCTCATGAGCTATCACACTCATTAAGGCTATATTCTATTCCTCATAAACTTTTGTACTTCCAGATGCTGCTGCTGTTCAAATACACAACTCCAGCCAATGATGGGATCTTCTTTGATTTAGACAGTCTTAATATCCTGGTCAGCAAAGCCCTTCATTGTCAAAGGGGCTAAAATCTGAGTCAAAGATTTCAGAGTCTGATGGAACCAATATGTTGACTCAGTTGGAAGCATGATATGTGTCGATTCCTCTTCTAGACCCATTCCAAGAATTTAGAGAAATATATAAAAAACCACCACATAAAAACTGAAATAAAGATTTAGTCAAAGAAAGCCTGCATGATAAAATGGTGGTAGGAAGTATTGGCTTAAGTTCCTACATGGACTTTATTCCTACTATATTTGTATTTTTAATTAAAATAAACAATACTACTTGTCCTGAAAACTACATTTAAAATGTTTACCTTCAAATTTTCAACAAACTGAGGAAAGAGCAGAGATGTTGAGAAGGGAAAGATTACATGTATCTCAAGGGAGAATACTTTCTTTGAAAGGTCCAGTCAACATTTTCTTTTACATCTAATTTCTTAGAGGTTTGTCATTGCTCAACATTTGATTTGTGGGTCTTTTAATCTTTAAACAGAATCCATACTTTCTTTTGCATCTACTTTTAATTTATTTAAAACTTGTAGCTGGTAATGTTTAGGATAATAATGTTCCTTTACCCCACTAACAAGAATCCATTTACACAATTATTATTCTATAAATATTATGAGTGAAGAATATAACTATATTTTATAGCAATTAATAAATTAGGGATAAAATAAATCTCAACAGATGATTCAAATTTTAAGACAATTTCTATAATTGTCTTTGGTGAAAATAAAGTAACTATAAAATCACTGTATTGGTAAATTGGAAATTTACTAATACAGAACAAAACTTTCTACTGTACACTTTACTTATTAAATAAGAAAAAATATGAATTATTTTGTTTCATGAAAGTACAAAGGAGAGAATGTTCTTTCACTACTTTCTACTAATGCCTAATAGAGTACTTGTGATGAATTATTTACTTTATGGTTTGAGTAGATAAATGAAAAAGTAAATTAATGAATGCAATTCATCTTTTCTTATTAATACATTTATATAATAAACACATATTAATAGTGGTTTATAGGTAGTTTCCCATACCTAGGAACAATAACTACCTGTAAAATTTAAATTATCTTGTCTGAGTTTTCACAAAATTATTTCATTTAATAATTTTTTTTTTTAGAATTCCCTGGCTTATTGTTTGACATGTTTGACTTAAAACAAGCATGTCAAAACTTTGCCCAGAAGTTAGATATATCAGTATAGGATACTAAAATCATGTTTTTATTAAAAATAAATTATGTAGCCGGGTGTGGTGGCGCAAACTTGTAATCCCCGTGATTGGGAGGCAGAGACAGGAGGATTGGGCAAGTTTATGAGACAAAATATTTCATATTTTTCTTATTTAATAAGTAAAGTGTACTATAGAAATCACCTCATATTTTCCATTAATTATACAATTATTGGAAAGAAATAAAATTATTTTATTATAATAATTATCAAATTAGATCTTTACATTATATTACATGTAGTTTGTAGTTATGTATAGTTTTAAGACAGCTTTACATAATATTTCTATATTTTTCTCATAGAGTAGGTTTTCTCAATTTTACGAGTATTAAGATGATACTGTGGATAATTTTATATAGTAGAATGCTGCTCTGAGTTTTGTTAAGATGTTAGAAGTGCTCTTAGACTGTATGTTCCCAGGAAAATGGTGATGATGGGACACAGCACATCTCAGTAGCTGTAATAACCAAATATCCACTACCAAGAAGGCAGATCCTTGACAACAAAACCAAGCAGCAATGATACATACAAACAAAAACACACAAAAAAGGAACCACTGTCGAATAGAATCCAATACTCAGAATGCAAGATTCACAGCAAAGGGCCTGAGCTTTCTAATGCCCTGTTATGGCAGCCTGCATGATCTTGGGCCACCAGCCTGAACTGCAACTGCCAGCTCTGAGCCCCAATAAATTCTATCAAGTAAACCAAGGACTTGACGTGCAGAAAGTGGTAGCAGAGCTCCATCATCTTAAGCAACCAGCAAGATGCTTCAGTGACAGAGACAAAGATCCCAAAGCCCGTGTGCTCACCAGAAGCCAATACGTGCAGTGGTGCACTGTGCCCTCTGGAGCCCCAGGCCTGCAGGACAGTAAGGTAACCATGTTTCTCAGTGGACAATTTAGCAGAGCAGCCTCAGGGACACCGGCAGGCTAAGATCTTGTGATCCACTTCTTAAGTGATCCGTTTTAACTTACAGAGACCCATAGTATCGAGGGCATAGTACTCTCAAAGGGTCACAGGGATTTGTTCTGAGATTACACTGGACACCCTCGGCCAGTGTTGGTTAGGGAGGTGCAGGCCCAGGGCTAGAAAGCACAAAACCAAGGGCCAGGAAGTGTAGAACTGAGGGCCTGAAAGTACAGAGCAAAAGCCTGGAGAACATGGAGCCCAGGGCTGGAAGCTGAAAAACCCAGGCCCAGAGAAGTGGAGCCCAAGGCCTGAAAGCATGGAGCCCAGGGACAGAGAGTGCAGAGCCCAGAGTAAAAAGTTCAGACCCCAGAAAATATAGAACCCCGTGCTTACACAAAACTCATTTACAGTGATACCCACTGCCCTAACACCTAAGCATAAAGCATTCAGAATCAAGAAAAGAGTGCAAATACTCATAAAGTGGGTCAAAAAGCTACAATAGGTTACAGAGAAAATGAGAAATATTGGAACATACTCCAGAATCTATTACAGTAAACAGACATTATACAAGCCCTATATGTATAAATTAACAGTAATGTCTTTTTTTTTTTCACTTTTTCACTGATGCTAGCTTTCTTTTTCCTTTCGGTTTGTTAATTTTTTTAAATTTACTCTTAATATTGTTAGTTTCTGTTGTGTGATTTGTTATTTTATGCATGTTTGTTTGCCCCTCCCCCAGTCCCTTTACAAGCTTCCTTCCCTATTCTATCTATTCTCTTCTCTCTAAACTTTTTTCTTTTATTGTATCTTTTTGTTTTATATTCAGGCTATTTCTTATCTCCATATGTTAATATTCTCTATTAACTACAAGGACCCTACTCTATCACTATCTCTCATCTCAACCAGACATTACCTTATTATACATAAATTCTTAATCATATCCTCTACTTTAACTTACTCCTGTACCCATCACCCCAGCTCCTCCCCCCTTACCAAACCCTCACCATTAAACACACACTACTTACCCCTGCATAAACCTGCTGACACCTCAAAATCCCTATGGCTAAGATTGGATTAGACAGGGAACACAGCTGAGAGAGGGAACCACTCACCAGACCGCACATCAAGGTTTAAAAAAATGCATAGGTCACAAACCATTTTCCCCACACCCCTGAGCTGACCATTTATAAAGGTAAATGCAGGCAGAACACCTGACATTAACACCTGAAAACCATCCACGCCACCATAACAGCAAGCAGAGGGTACCCCAGAGCAACTCAGTTTTGACCATCTACAGGTAGAGCAACAGTGGAGTGATAGTAGACACAGTCTTTAGGGTTAATATCAAAGTTTGAGAAATAGCTGGAACCATCTCTCCCGATAGTGATATGGAAGAGCACCTATTGACAACTCACACACAAAAAGGAAAAAGATACAAAAACAATAGCAACACAAACCCCAAAACTCTGAAAATCTAAAAACAAGAAACAGTGAAGAAATAAAGAAAATCATGAATACTGACTTACAAGAAATGTAAAAAAGAGAATTCTGAATCCTGATCTTCAATAGGATGAAAGGCCTCACAGTAAGTGTACAAGAAATAAAAGAGAAAATTGAGATATTAGGAAAGAATCAGAAGCCAAGTGTGGTGGCACACACTTGTAATCCAGGCACTTGGGAGGATTGCTCAGGTCTGAAGCTAGCCTCAGCTACTTAATGAGGCTCACAGCAACTTAGTGAGACCCCATTTCCAAGAAAATATAAAAAATAGGTCTGGGAGTGTAGCCTGGAGGTAAAAAGCCCCTGGGTTCCATCCCCAGTAACACACACACACACACACACACACACACACACACACACAATAAATAAATAAATAAATAAATAAATAAATTTTAAAAAGGAGAAGAAGAAGAAAGAAAGAATCAGAAAGAGGCCTGGAAAAAAATGAAAGAGTCAATAAATGAAGAGAAAAGAGCATTAGAAATATTCTGTATATTAGATAAATGGAAACATAATAGCACTGTTAGAAGACTGTTGATTCAAAACTGAAAGCACAGTCAACAGTATACAGAAGACATTACAAAAACAGAAACTAAACATCCAACAAATATGAGAAAATATAAAACATCCTAACTTATGAACAAAGGCCTTGAAGGAGGAATAAAGGCACAGACCAAAGGTACCTGTAGTCTCTCCAGAAAAAAAATTATTTCAGAGAGTTTTCCAAACATGGAAAGAGACTTGGACATCCATGTACAGGAGACATACAGAACACTGTTAAGACAAGATCAAAGAAGGACCTCCCTATGCCATGTAAAAATCAAAACAACCAATACAGAGGCTATGGAAAAATCTTAAAAGTAGTGAGAACAAAAGAACAGGTGGAGTTCAGGGGAAAAACAATAAAAATCACCCAAGATTTTATGACCAAAGTAATGAATGTCAGGAGTGACTGGTATGATGTAATTCAGATCCTGAAAGCAAACAACTTTCAAACAAATATCCAACAGGATTATTATTCAAAATTGATGGCCAATTAAAAGTGTTCCAAGATAATCATAATCTAAAACAATTCATGAATACCAAGCCAGGACTAGAAAAAATACTTAAAGAAGTAAATCATAAAGATGAAAAATCATATCTCAATAATAACACTGAACATCAAAGGACTTAACTCACCAATTAAATGACATAGACTGGCAATGTGGATTAAAAAACATAATCCAAATAAATGCTGCTTGCAAGAAACTAACTTTACAGCCAAAGACATTCATAGGTTAAAATAGAAGAAGAGAAAAAGTTATATTATGCCAATGAAGACCAAGAAAGAGCAGGGATAGCAATACTGATATACGATAAAATGGACTTTAAGCTAAAACATATCAGAAGAGAAAAAGCAGGGTACTTCCAAATATTAAAAGGGAAAATCCAGCAAGAAGATATAATGATAATACATGTTTATGCTGCAAATGTGGATGTACACACATTTGTAAAATAAACCATTTAGGATATCAAATTTCAAATAGACCCAAATACAATAATATTGGGAGACTTCAAAATCACTCATGTCACTAGATTAAGCATCATGGCAAAAGATGGGTAAAGACTCTTCAGAACTAAAGAAAACTATAACCAAATTGACCTAATAGGCACATACAGAGTATTTCAACCAGGAACAGCAGAATACACAATCTTCTCAGTTACTCATGGAACCATCTCCAAAATAGATCACATCCTGGGCCACAAAGAAAGCACCAGAAAATTCACAAGATGTAATATAATTCGCTACATCTTTTCAGATTACAATGGAATGAAAGTAGAACTCAACAACAGGAAAACCAAAAGAAACTATTTAAAAAACATGGGAATTGAATTCCCATTGGAATTCAATGGAAAACTATTCCATTTTCCTATTTTCATGGGAAAACTATTGAGTGAAGAGTGGGTAAGATAAGAAATAAGGGACAAAATAAAAAAAATTCTAGAATTAAGTGAAAATAGAGACACAGCATATCAAAATCTATGGGTCATTTTGAAGGTGGTGTTAAGAGGGAAATTTACAGCACTGAGTTCCCTTAGAAGAAAAACAGAGAGTTATCAAGTAAACTAGCTAATGACACAATACAAGGACCTCTAAAAATAGCAACAGTCTAATCCCAAAGTCAACAGAAAGAAAAAAAATTGAAATCTAAGCAGAAATAAATGAAATAAAGAAAAAAAAAGTAGAAAGGATCAACAAAACAAAAAGCTGGTTCTTGGAAGATTAATAAGATTGACAAACCCCTGACCAACCTAAGGAAAAGAAAGAGGGAATTAACTCAAATTATTAAAATCAGAAATGAAAAAGGATACATCACCAGAGAGAGTGGGGAAATTCAATGGGTTATCAGAAACTATTTAAAAAATTTATATTCCAATAGACTGGAAAACATGCAAGAAATCAATAGATATCTAAGCACATATCACCTAACTTAATTGAACCAAAAGGACATAACAAGTCTAAACCTATTAATAGCAAACAAACAAACAAACAACAACAACAAAAAAAAAAAAAACCAGCAATAAAACATCTGTCATCAAAGAAAAGCCCAGGCCTAGATGGGTTTCCAACTGAATTCTACAATACTTACAGAGAAGAACTAATCCCAATACTTCACAGATTTTTCTGGAAACTAAAAGAGATGGAATTCTTCCAAACTTATTTGACAAGGCTAGCATCCCATTAATACCGAAACCAAATAAAGATACCTCAAGAAAGGAAAATTACAATCCAATATCTTTGATAAACATAAATGCAAAAATTCTAAATAAAATACTAGCTATATGTATTCAAAGCCATATCAAAAAATTGTACACCATGACCCAGTTGGTTTCATTCTAGAAAAGCAAGTCTGGATCAACTATACAAATCAACAGATGTCATTCACCACACAAATAGAACTGGGGGGAAAAAACACACACACGATCATATCAATAGATGCTAAAAAAGCATTTGACAAAATCCAACATCCATTCATGTTAAAAACTCTGTAGAAAATTGGAATAGAAGAAATGTATCTCAATATCATTAAGGCAATATACAATAAACCCAAAGCCAACATTATATTGAATGGGGAAAATCTGCAAGAATTCCCTCTAAAATCAGGAATAAGACAAGGATGCCCTCTATCATCACTCCTTTTAAATATAGTCCTTGAGCCTCTTGCCACAGCAATAAGAGAAGTATATGAAATAAATTCAAATAGGAACAGTGGAATTAAAATTATTTGTGTTTGCAGACAACATAATTCTATATCTAGAAGACCCAAAAAACTCAACTAAAAAAACTACTGGAGGTGGTTAACCAATTAAAAAAAGTGGCATGAAACAAATATCAACCTCAAAAAATTAATTGCATTCCTGTATGCCAGCAATGAATCCACAAAAAAAGAAAAAGAAAACAATTCCATTCACATTAGCCTCAAAACCAATAAAATACCTAGGAATAAACCTAACAAAAGACATAAAATACCTCTACAATAAAAACTATAAAACATTAAGGAAATTGAAGAATACCTTGGAAGATGAAAAGATGTACTTTGCTCATGGATAGGGAGAATAAATATCACCAAAATGGCCATTCTGCCAAAAGTGATCCACAGTTTCAATGCAATTTTATCAAAATACCAAAGACATTCTTCATAAACCTAGAAAAATCAGGCATAAATTTTATATGGAGAAAAAAATACCAAGAATAGCCAAAGCAACCCTCTGCAATAAGAACCATGCAGGAGGCTTCACAATCCCTGACTTCAAATTATACTACATAGCAATAGACGTTAAATAGCATTGTATTTGCACAATAAACAGGCACACAGACCAATGGAATAGAATAAAAGATACAGAATAAAACCCACTTATAGTCAATTGATTTTTGACAAAGGGGCCAAATTCATATACTGAAGAAAAGAGAATCTTTTCAACAAATGGTGCTGAGAGAAATAACTATTCATTTGTAGAAAGATGGAACTAAATCTTTACCTCTCACCATGAACAGGAATCAACCTGAGATGCATCAAAGACTTGGAAATCAGACCAGAGACTGTGACGCTATTAGAGGAGGGCATAGGTTCAACACTCCAAAATATAGTATGGTAATAACTTCCTCAACAAGACCTTCAAAGAAGAGAAAATTACAACAAGAATAAACAATTGGGATGGCATCAAACTAAAAAGTTTCTGCTCTTCAAAGGAAACCATCAAGAATCTAAAGAGAAACTAGGCATGGTGGTACATGCTTGTAATCCCAGCATTTGGGAGGTTAAGAAAGAAGGATTGCAGGTTCATGGTCAGCCTCAGCTACTTAGTGAGGGCCTCCCTAACTTAGTGAGACCCTGTTTCAAAATAAAGAATAAAAAATAGGGCATGGCTGTAGCTCAGAGGTTGAATGCTCCTGGGATCCATTCCAGAGCCTCAAAAAAAAAAAAAAAAAAAAAAAAAAGAAAGAATCTAAAGATAAGGCCTACAGAATGAGAGATCTTTACCAGCTACCACTCTGATAGAGGGCTAATATCTAGAATATACAATGAGCTCAAATGACTCTACATTATCAAAACAAATAACCCAGTTAAGAAATGAGCAACTGAATTGAATAGACACTTGACAAAAGAAGAGATACAAATGGCCAGTAGATGGATGAAAAAATGTTCAACATCATTAGCCATCAGGGAGATGCAAATCAAAACCACACTGAGATTCTATCTAACCCCAATCAGAGTGGCAAGCATAAAGAAGTCAAATAACAACAAATGCTGATGAGGACGTGGGGAAAGAGAAAGTCTTTTACACTGTTGGTGGAAGTACAAACTATTTCAACTACTATGGAGATCATTGTGGCTATTCCTTAGAAAACTGGTGATTGTCCAGCATAAAATTCAACTATTACACTACTGGTTATCTTCCCAAAGGAGTTGAAATCAGAGAACTACAGTAACATATGCATACCCCCTGTTCATAGCAGCACAATTTGCAATAGCCAAAATATGGATTCACCTAGCTCTCTCCTCATCAACAGATGAAAGGATTGAGAAATTATGGGAAATACACACAATGGAATTCTACTAAGCAATAAAGAAGAAGAAAGTCATGTCATTTGTAATAATATTGAAAGACCTGGAGAATATTATGTTAAGTGAGTATAAGGGATACCAGAAAGACTACAGATAATGGAGGGGAAACCTGAGCAATGTCAGAAAGGAGAAGTAGAGGAGAAAGAAGGCTGGCGTTTACTAATGGAAATGCTACACTTGAATATGTGTATACAAGTGAATATAACAATGTTAACTTGGACACTCAGTATTTGGCCAGAGGGAAAAGGGAAAGTGGATGAAGGGATGGACAGCACTATGTACTCACTGTGTGAATATATGTCATTGTCAACATGATCCAAATTAGTATGTAAAACTCTAGGACACCAATAATAAATATATAAACAATAAAAAAGAAGTGTCCCGTCCCTGTGCTCTACCTTCTATGTTCACCCTTACTCTAATTATGAAAATGCAATTTCCAGATATTCGCAACTGTTTTGGGAATTTCCCTGTGCCCAAGTGAATATATATATATATATATATATATGTGTGTGTGTGTGTGTGTAGTGTAGAGATATAAATTAGATATAAATGTATATTAAAGTTGCTTAAAAATCAGCCATGACAACTTCCTTTATTTCTAAACTACTCTGAGTCCAGTTGTGGATTTCAAAATCCACTGTTGTTTAAATTTACAGATTTCTTTCCCTATATGTCTGCCTCATGCACAATCAAACTCCAGGACTTCAGACCCCAGTCCTCTGATCCAGCACCTCTACTTTTCCATAAAATTATTTTTTAAAAATAGTGTAAACTGAAGGCAGTGCTGCTTTTAATTCATAAAGAATAAGTATTTTCTTCTTAACTATAAGGCTAAATGATAGTTTATGTAAAATGTGATTGATTTTATAATGATGTACATTCACAAACATATCAAATTCAATCACAAAGCTAAACAAGAGAAGGAGGAAGGGGTAGGGAGTGTTGTGGGAATTGGGTAGAGGCCAATTGAGTAATGTATGCCTGTATGCTCTACCATTTTGAACTCTATTAAAATGTATGACTAAAAAGCACCAATAAAAAAATAAAATGCAGATTTTGATCATCATTTCATAAGTTTCTAGTTTATTTTGGTCCATGATGGAGCCTAAAATCTGCCTATAATAACCACGGAGACAATTGTTTAAATAAATTGGGCTTTTAGCCAAAATGCTACTCTAGACAATTGTTTAAATAAATTGGGCTTTTAACCAAAATGCTACTCTGCCCCATGAGAAACTAGACCGTGAAGGACACAAGTTTTTGGGAGAATCACTGAGAAATAGTACAGTAAAAAAGCACTTATTATAGGCTTTGAGCTTTAATACCTAACTGTACTAGAAAATTTGAAAAGTTTTAAAAACTGAATAAAGTGAAAAAGAAAAAAAGAAAATGTTGTTGATTTTAGAAATATTTCTCGAACACATATTTCTATACCTTTACTATATTTCTTTTCATGTAGCTTATGCAAGATCCTATAATAATCTTAACCAATTTATTAGTAAAAATTAAAATACTTCATCTTGTCCTCTGCTACATTGTATAATATATCATTATTCATAAAATTCTTATAGGCCAGGCATGGTGGTGCATTTTTGTAATCCTAGCATTCAGGAGGCTGAGACTGAAGGCTCACGGTTCATGGACAGCCTCAGCTATTTAGTGAGGCCTTTTGCAATTTAGTGAGACCCTGTTTCAAAATAGAGGGTAAAAAATAGAGCAGGGACTGTACCTTGGAGGTCGAAGCTTCTGGGTTTCATCCCCAGACCCACAAAACTAACTAAATAACTAACTAACTAAATAAATAAATAAATAAAATTCTTACAAAATTTCTTATTTATTTGACTGTAAACACTGTTCTTCAACAAAATTAAATATTCTCCTTGCTTTCCCCCTTTTTCTTGGATCCTTAGAAAAGGAGGGAAGAGAGGAGATAGTGACTTTGAAAAAAAAGTTATTTTTAAATGTTTATATCTCTTCCTTCCTCCAAATCCTTCTTGTCTTTTTATCCCTACTTCTTTCTAACCAGGCTTCAGTTACCCTATCACAAAATGCCAGGACCCAAGCTGGCTGAAAAGTCTGGAAATATTCATTGATAATAAATCTTGACATCTGCAAAGCAAACAGGCAAACAAATCCAAACCCAAACCCAAAACCAAACCAAATCCAATGTCAAAATCAAAGCCAAAAACCAACCAGACAAACAAGCACAGACTTCCTTTATCTTTATGACACTCTTTATCAATATTCCTACTTTGGCCATCCAGTTGTGATAATTTTTATGCTTATGGATAGACACTTTTTAAAGATTAAAAACAGTACAAATTGCAACAGCTAATAGAGTTCTCAAATGCTGAAACTTTGATTCATATAAAACTAACAGTTGAAAGAAAGCAATCTTTTACATCAGCCTGAAAAAACTCATCTGGAATGACCTTTCTGAATAATTGATGGGAACTTTTTGTCTTTGTTCCAACTTTCTAAAAGGTGTACACTGCACTGTAGCCAGATTACTCTAATGAACTTTGGAAAGCCTAGTTTGCAACTATTCCTTCGAGCTTTTACATAAGTAGTGACCATTGTTAGGAAACTTTACTGGAGTCAGAAAAGATAAGGTAGTATTAGGATATATTCTATTTATTTTGCTTACTTTTAATTTAAGCTCAGCACTTGAATGATATCCAACGTGCTGTATAACTAAAGATGAAAGCCAGCATACCCTGCTCAGTTCTGTTCCCACAAAGTTAGAAAAATAGCAATCAAAAGCAAATGATGATTAAAGGTCAAGGTTTCTGTATTCCTTCATCTTTCAAGATGGTACACATGTATAGTATTTTAATTATAAAATAGTTTAGTCGTGAAGAATGTAAACAATTGATGGTACACTCTATAACTTGTACTTATCATACTATCTACAAAAAGCCAAGTGACTAGAGCATCAAACATCACTTTCAGCCATCTAAGTTCCCCTGAAAAATTATAGCTACTCATAGGCTATTTACTGATTGGCTAAATTGTATTTCTGATAAAAATACAGAATTAAAACAAAGTAATAAAAATTACCCATAATCATATTACTCTGTCTTAATTATAGCCCATGGAAATTTTCAGCAATTAGTAGATATAAATGTGGTAGTATATAATGGTAATCTATAGCATGCCATTCCTATAAACATAAATTATTAAATGTGTTTTCTTAAAATTAGATCATGATATCTTAATACTTTGATATTATCAAGATTATTTTGTGAAATATTACAAATATAAGACCAATTCATAATTACAATAAGTTTTAAAACTATGCTAGGTTATTTCATTTATAAATTTAAAACATTTTTTACTTGCTTTTAAAGATATTTTAGACAAAATTGAATGTACCTGAATAAAGAGCCTCTGATTCTATGAACTTCTATCAACATAAAATTCATATTTATAATTATACAAATATAAAACTAATATTTATAATTTCCATACATGCTTTAGCATTAAATTATATAATGCATATTTATGTATGCCTAATCATAAATAGAGTCCTGTATCTCAGGATTCAAGAGTTTAAACATGTTAAATCACATTTCACATGGTATTCTGTAACTTGCAACTCCTATCCAACATTAGGTCTTGAAATTTATTACTGCTTGTAAATGTGCCATGATTTGGTGGATCTCATAACATGGTGGTTACCAGAATCATTTGGGAAGCTGGAAGAAAATAGCAAGGTCTAAGTTCAATCCTACTGCAATTACATTTGGTCTCTGTGGTCTTGGATTACTCTGTATATAACTCTGATACACACCAATATGTGGTGACTATTATTCTAGTTCATTTTAGTAATCATTGTATTGTTTTCAATTATACAATGAACTTCAATTTTTTCATTCCCCTTTTGCTGACATTTCTTTTGATAACTAATATACTATTTATAATGTTAACATTTGCAATACTGCCTTCCAAAGTTGTAATATCTTCCATTAAGTTGTCCAATTTAGTTTTGATTTGTCTGCAACTTCCCTGTGTCCCACCCAGACAAATGGTTATGCCCAAAAGAGAGTAGATATCTCCACATACCTGAAAACATTAATACTGTTTAATGTTTTAAAAGAAACATTTTTTTCCATGAAAAGGAGTTGGTAAAATAGTATCATACTTTTGTTTTATAATGTATTTCACTGATTACTAATGTAATTGATTGCTTTTTCAATATGCATTAGATTTTCAGTTTACTTAATTACTCTTCCCTATAGATTATTATGAGGTTCAACATTAAATATGTATCAGTTATGTGTTTACAAGGACCTTCAATAGTCTATGCTATGGATTTTACCTTTTATTTTGCATCAACTTATTTTTTGACAACACATTTTAATGTTTTATGCTGTTTTTCTAATATAAAAATTATTCTCTGCACCAAGTTAAGAACTATGTTTTAACAGATTGGTTTCTAAATGTTTAACATTTACTTTTGACATACAGGTATAAAATAAACAGGTAATTTTACTTTTCTTCATATAACTAATGATTCATACCAATACTATATATTAAAGATTCTGTCTTTTAAACATTGATTTATCTCCCAAATTTAGTTTTTATATAATTTTACTTCATATTATGGGTCCTAGGTTTAATTCATATAGTCTGTGTTTTAACCCATATTCCCAATCATCCTCACTAATTTCTCTTATTGTATTTCTAAATTATGTATAATATCTGGTAGAACAAATTATTTCACATTGTTCTTTCAGAATATTATTCTTATTTTTGTAATTCTGTGGTGTTCTACTTAAATTTCATGATAAACTCATGTAGTTATATTAAAATATGATTTTAATAGAAATCACAAAGTAAGATATTGGATGCTTTCCATAATATGCTAAAGCTAAAGAATAAAAAAATACATAGGAGAAACTCTAGATGAAAGAGGAGAAACCATCGGTGAACAAATAAGGAGGCCTAACTGGGGGTGATGGGAAGAAGGAAGAAGAAAATTCCCTAATGTACATGATGTACATTCACAAACATTTCAAATGCAATTATCAAGCCAAACGTGAGAAGGAGTGAGGAGGAGGGAATGGGGTAAAAATTGGGGAAGGGCTGAGTGGTGTGTACGTGTATGGCTCTACCATCTTGTACTTCATTAAGATTTGTGACTAGAATGCACCAATAAAAAAATTAAAAAAATCTCATTTCACATATAGGGTGATTTTACAAGAATTGCTGTCTTAACATTTGATCATCCAATACTTGTGAGGCTGAGACAAGAAGATCACAGGTTCATAGCCAGCCTCATCGATTTAGCAGGGACTTTTGCAACTTTGTGAGACCTTGTTTTAAAATAAAAAAACAAAAATTAAGGCTGCAGTGTAGGTCAGAATGTCTCTGGGTTTTATCTCCAGTACCACAAAACAAAACAAAGCAAAACAATTGAGCGAATTGAGAATGTAATCTTCATATTGGTGAAGTAGAAACAATGTCTTTCACTCTTTCCTCAAGAGGACTATTCTTATTCAGGAAAATTTCCATTAAAATATATATTGTTGAAAGACTGGTATCTGGGGAAGCTGAGAGAACTGGTGTTGTAGCAGCATTTGATGAAATATTAGGAAAAGAAGCTTTGGGAAGACAAATGATTAAAGAACTTTAGTTGATACCACTCAGTCTCTTTTCACCAGATGCACCAGTAAATGAAACATGATTCTCGTTCTCCCTTGATGGTTGGGCTATTTCTCAGCATTACCTCTGTGCAGTTTTATGCACATGACCCTTGGAAAGAGAGAGAAACAAAAAGCAAATAGATAACCACTTTATATGAACAGATTATATAAAAAAAAATCTTTGTCTTCAAATCTAATCCTCTTTTGACTGGCATCTCTGACCTACTGATACAATAAACTATTTTTAAAATTCAAATGGATAACTAAATACATATGATTATATAAAACAAAACTAAGGAAAAGAGAAAAAAAAAAACTGTGCTCAGGATAAATGTGGAGACACTAAGGTCCAGATGTGAAAGATCCATGAGGAAGCCCCAGGGAATAGTCTGTTTTCTGCTCAAATCCCCACATATTTTGTTCTTTTCCTTCTAGTGCCCATGAAGGTTGACTGGGATGGGATTCTGCAGGAGTCCTTGGCCATCTTACCTCTGATTGGGTTCTGGGCAGGAGGAGAATGGAAGAGTGAGTTCCCAATGGGCTACCCTCAGGCTGGCTGTGTTTCAGCTCCCTTCAAACAGCCCTCCCTGTTTCTAAGTTTTAGAAACAGCCTCTTTCTTCCTCCTTCAGAACCAAGGATGACTGTAGTGCCTTCAGTTATTAGTCCTTACACACTGTACTAGCCTCTCCTGTGTCTCCTTAATAATCCTTCCATAATCTCTCTTTGTAATAAAAAATGATAATACTGAATCTACATCAAAAAGAATAAACATAATAAATGTTCTGGATATTTAAAATAAGGAGAGAAAAAAAGAAAAGATGTGCATGGTACTCCCTCCACTCTTGGCCAGAATGTGGTAACAAATTCAAATGAACAGTCCCTCAATTAGAAATTAATTTCTAACTTAATTGGAAATTAAGCTATTGGAGAATAAAAAGAAAATTTTAAGGCAAGGGAACTCAGGATGCGCATCTATGGGAAGTCATGTCCATATCAATTGTTACTGTTTTAAAGGCAGGAAAGGATGCTTTCTGGAATACAGCAATTAGTGGCCACTCTTCCAGTTTCCCTGCTGAGAAGGCTGCCTTGTCAACTGCATTATTACAGCAGAAATACTCAGCCCTGATGGTCAGCACTTGTCTCCTGGGTTGCTTTTGTCTACACATTGATATGTTGTACTGCCTTAAATGATCTGACCCTGAAAATGTCTTGGGTTCTGAACCCTAATACTCATGTACCAGCATGGCAACGTATTATGAAAGAATCTGGGCTTGGGGAAGATGAGTCCTACCTCCTTTATGGAAGAAACTGCAAGGAGGAAGAACATTTTGTACAAACAACAGAGTATTTGGAGGCTGAACTGGAATTCACCACACTGTCAGGGAGGCTATGAGGATGAAATCAAATTGTACTTCTTAAATGTTGACTTGTTCCAGCCTAGCCCAGGAAACTGAGTACTGTCGTTCTCTCCAAAATATGTTGCCTGAAACTGAGGCTCAAATTTGTTGGATTTTTGACTCCTTCTAAGAAAGTATAATGCATGGTCAAGGAGAGTGCAAAATAAAATAAATTTTTCTGACCTGTAATCCTGGCAGATGCTGGATACACATGTGAATCCATGTAAAACCCAATACAGGAAGAAATCCTGCCTAATTCTTCTCTGAAAAAAATTCCACACAGCTCCATCAATTAGCTTCTGATTAGATAAAGTCCAATCTATGAAGATTTTCCCCTGAAATACTTTAATAAGTGGCAATTCCAGAGCCTCAATGATAGCTTAATGACATCATTCATAACATGTGATAAGATGTAAAATTTAAAAAGGACATAATTTATGAAACTTTGCCAGAAAGTCAGATCAAATGAATAATCAAAACTTGAAGAGCTTTTAGAGATTTTTATAAATCAAACTACCTACCAGTCTTAAAAAGTAAATTCATAGAAACAAAAACAGTTTGTTACAAAAATGTTCACCTATCATGTTCAGATAACCTGGGAAAATATGAATTTAACAAAAATGAATATACAGAAATGGTTGCAGATATCATACTATTTTCTTGTAATTGTGCTTTTCTATCATCACCTTTCTGTCCTAAAACAGACGTTGAAGGGGGACCAGTGCCGTGATGCAGAATACAGAAGAGAGAGCATTTGAATAGAAAAGTGATCAATCTGAAAACCATGGACCAATTTATCATTGTTCTAATACTTCAGATGTTTATACATGCCCATTAAAATAAATCTAACACAGAATAGATAGAATAAAGTTCTTCTACAGCTATGTTTTTAGCTGGGACTGAATTCTCTGAGGAAGATAAGGAAAAAATAGGAGCAACATATAAAGCTTTGTAGGAGTAAAAAGGTACATAGGAAAGATTGGAAATACAACAAGTAAAGGTAGTGCTTACTAATTGAAAAGTGCTTCAAGAAATTCCTATTCACTCTGTCCTCTCAGAGCATTGTGAGATATCTTGTCATAGATGGCTTTTTTACATAGGATCCATAAATATATTCTTATTTAAAGTAAGAATAATTACACTTTATCCACAGAGTAATGATGATTAATGAAAAAGGACCTAGAACATTTGAAGCCTAGCCTTCTGATCCAAAGATAGTCACATGTTGACTCATAAAACATGTTGTATGTGGTATGTAAGAATCAAATTTAATACTTATGGAAAACAAACTCAACAATAGTAGATTACTGGAATGGATCACGCACACAAATTTGTCTTTTATAATTAAAATGCACACTCCAAGTGCAAAAGGAATTTTTGTCTACTTTGCTTCATGTAGGTGAAGACTACCATCTAGAAGTCACACAGTAAATATCTCTTAAAGGAAAAAATTCAAATGGCCAATAAACGCATGAAAAAATCCTCAACATCATTAGCAATCAGTGAGATGCAATTCAAAATTACCCTGAGATTTTACCTAACTCCAACTAAAATAGCAATCATTCAAAACACAAACAACAACAAATGCTGGCAAGGATGTGGAGAGGTACAAACTCTAAAACACTGTTGGTAGGATTGCAAATTAGTGCAACCACTTTGGCAAACAGTATGGAAGATCCTCAAAAGAATGGGAATTTACTTACCATTTGATCCAGAAATACCACTTCTGGGTATCTACCACCCAAAAAGGAAACAGAACTATCAAACTAATGCATGTGTATCTATGTTCATAAATGCACAATTCATCATTGCCAAACTATGGAATCAGCCCAGATGTCCATCAACAGATGAATGGATTACAAAACTGTGGAATATGTACACAATGGATTTTTACTCAGCCATAAAGAAAAACACAATTACATCACGTACAGGGAAATGGATGGAACTGGAGGACACCATGCTAAGCAAGATTATTTAGTCAGAAAAAAGTAGAAATTGGATGATTTATCTAATATGCAGAAGCTAAGGAGAAATGGATAATAGGAGGAATTCTAGATGAAGAATGAGATCCTATAGATGAGCAAATAAGGAGACCTAACTGAGGGGATGGGAGGGGGAAAGAGGGAAACTCTCTAAAGCACATGATGTACTTAAACAAATACATCAATCACTAAGCCAAGCATGGGAAGGAGGGAGGGGGAGAGAATGGGGTGGGAATTGGGAAAGGGCTAATTGGATGATGTGTGCATGTATGTCTCCACCATATTTTATACCATTAAGATGTATGAATACAATGCACCAATTAAAAATTTAAAAAAAGAATAATTGAAAGAGAAATGTTAATGCCTTTTTTTGGTGACAACATTGGAGCCTAGAGCACAGTATAGCTTTAAGACTTTAGGACAAAGAACAGATAGTTTCTGATAACCATATGGTGCTCCTAATTCACTCTGACCTTGGGTAAATATCACTTACCATTTCTACTGTGAAAAATAGAAACACAATAATGAAATACTTAATCTGTTTTCTAAAGTGTTTTCAAGATCAGATGGGATTTTATTGGTAAAATTATTTCTGTTGGTTTTACTCTTTTAGAGTCATTTAACTAAGGCTACTCGATTTTATTTTGTGTCAAGAATTATTATTATTGCATATTTCTTCCTTGAGAAGCGAAGATGTGTTCTGATATTTGCTTTAAACCACACTTCAATGTTTGAATGATAAAGTAGCATCCGTCCTCAAAAAGAGAGCAAATTTGAAAAATTATTCCTACACAGACCAGACAGGGAGTTTCTATACATTTTTACAGTGTGTTGTTAATTCGGAATTTACCAGAATAGGCAATCTTTAGGTGATTTTAAACTGTATGGATAATTATAGTAGTGATGAGAATACATCATTATATACATGCACACACACACACACACACACACACACACACACATACACACACGATTTCATGCATTGTTTTAAAAAGTACTACTCTGAATTTACTAATCTTGTACGTTTCAGGTGCTAACAGTTCAACATCAAAACATTAATATAATAGCAACAGAGCATTAACCTAAGGTTTTCTGAACATGGAAGGCATGAGTCCCTACTTTTAATTATTTCTAATCCAATGCATACTCTGACTTAATCATTTTGTTATGTTTTATTTTGACATGTTTTTCCTGCTTTATCTGGAGCTCAGAACCAGTTTCAAGTACAACTTATTTTATTTTGAAGCTTTTCATTTTACTGCTTGAAAGCAATATTTTATTTTACTTTCATTTAGAAGGAAAATGTACATTTTCCCAATGAGTAAAATGTGTCTGAAGCTTCTCAAATAATTTACTCATGGTTGAGAATAAGCAGGAGTGATTAGAGCTTCAAATCAGAAAACTTCAGAGAACCAGAAGCTATCAAAATGTGCAGCTTTAATGAATGAATTTTCACTCCTTGCTGTATAGCAATCACTAACTGATAACACTCTTTAGTTTTTTTCCAAAGCATATATAATTGAGCAAATCATCTAAACCCCCATAAGCAGGCAATTATTCAACCACATTGATGCAGAATTGGTCCAGTACTTCATTAGAATATAACATAATCCCTTGTTCTTGTCTTAACCTTCTCTATGAAAAAATCTAACTCATCCCAAACTGACACTGTGTCCTGTTGGTTATGCAAATAATGGCAATGCAGGAGACAGAGTTTCAAGCCCCTCTTCTATCTCCAGTCCCATGTGTAGGGCTCACATCCAAATCTTTAAATAAAGCCTATGACTTCTAATAATTATTCAACTAACATATATAAGCTCCTTTTGTTCTTCTTTGGAAAATGTGCTTATCTTTCTCTCTTACAGAAAAGAGAGAGAGAGACATTGACAGAGAGATTGAATGGCATTGCCAGTATCAGAGGAATAACTGGAAAAAATAAAAAAGCAAGGAGGGCACTTGGGTGAAAGGGAGATAATAAGAAAACTATAAAGCTGAAGAAGGAGGATGTTACCTCCACTTCTCCCCTCTCTTCTTACAGCCTGGTTGTCCTTCTCTTGACCCTGTCACTGCATTGTTTAGAAAGAGTAGGCTTTGGAGTTATTCCTACCTGGGCTCAGATGCCAGCCATATCTAATACTGACTAGAAGTAAAACCTTGGACATGTTATCTAGCATTTCTGAGCCCATGAAAGATGGGAATAGTTGTCCCTGGAGTCTAGGACAACTAGAATAACAAAATGCATGTAGGTGCATCCTGGTAGACCATGTAATCTGATGAAAGCCATGCCTCCTCTGATATGCACTGAACATTTAAAACACCTTTATTTTAAACCTTTCTAATAGATTAGGATTTGAGAATTATGCTAGGAAAATTCGATGCAAATTTGACTTGCTTCATGGCACCTAGGGTAATGTTCTTCTGGAAAAGCATGCAGTTTTGATCATGAGTCATGGTGTCAAATTGATTTCTCCAAGTATACCAGATTGTGATATTACTAATTTACTTAAGGTGTTATAAAATAAAATAAATTTGTGCTAGGAGTGGTGATGCACACCTGTAATCCCAGTATTTAGGAGGCTGAGAAAAGAGGACCAAGGGGTTTTGAGGACAGACTCAGCAATGTAGCAAGATTCTCAGCAAGCTAACATGACTTGCATATTTTGTTTCAGGACAATAATATAAAAATGGGCTGGGGTATTCCCCCAGCCTATTTTACTCCTTTTGTATAGGGTGGATAAAAATAGTGATGAGCTCAGAGGTAGAATGCTCCTGGATTCAATCTCCAGTACAACAAATAAAAAATAAAAGAAATTCGCTACCTTATACTTTTTACCTAATTTTCCTCAGAGACAAGATTGGAGAAACATCATGTAAACTAGCCCTGTACTTTCTTAAAGACAATGCAAAAATGGTTGTACACCATAATGCATGCATACTGTATGACCTATGTAAACGGATAAATATTAGGTGCTTCATTTAATCCTCACAGCACACATGTGACCTCATAGCTATTTTTATCCACCCTTTACAAAAAGAGTAATACAGCCAGGCGTGGTGGTGCACACTTGTAATCCCAGCATTCAGGAGGCTGAGACCTGGAGGATCGTGGTTCGCAGACAGCCTCAGCTACTTAGTGAGGCCCTCTGCAACTCAGTGAGACCCAGTTTAAGGCGACCAATCAGAGGGTATGGAATAGGGGAGGATGAAGCCTCTTTAAAACCCAGGAGGTACATAAACAAATGTATCAAAGTTAATCACCAAACAAGCATGGGATCAAGGGAGGGGGAGGGAATGGAATGGGGGCTGGATGAGGGCTAATTGGATGATGTGTGTTTGTATATCCTCTCAAGTCTTATATTCCAATGTGATATATGATTACAATGCACCAAGAAAAATATCTTAAAATAAAGAAAGAAAGAATAAAAAATAGGGCAGGGGGTGTAGCTCGGAGGTCAAATGCCCCTGGGTTCCATCCCCAGACCAGAAAACAAACAAACAAACAAAAAAGAGTAATACATCTTACAGATTGAATAACTTAGCAAATGGGTTAATAAATGACTGAAGAGTCACACTCAAGTGTTATAAAGATATTTTTACCAATCTTTCACCAGTCACTGTATCTACTGCTCCCTTCTCTCAGATGGCCAGCTCTCTCTCTCTCATCTTGCTCATTATTCCAGTGAGCAAGACTGATGCCATGAAACAAATCACTTTCTTTTATAAGGTAATATAAAAAGCTCTTACCTTCAGTCTAGTGGACCTAAGATTCTCACTGGCTAGCTGTAAGAGTGGAATCACCTAGGATTGATGGAAATTTAATCTTTGATCTTAGCCTCACCCCCAGAGTTGATTTAATTAGTCTATCTTGAGCATAAGAAGAGGCAGGGCCTTTTTTTTTTTTTTAGATGATTCTAATAGATAAACATGTCTGGGACTTACTGCTTCACACGGTCTGGCCTCACTCTTCAACCTTGGTAGTTCTGCATCCATGTGGAATCTTACTGTCTTGATCCTGAACTAGAAGTACATAGGATTTGAATTTTATAACAAATGAAGAGTTAAAGAAGATGCTACAGTAAGTCACAGTGCTTGTAATCTTAGTTCTTGAGAGGCTGAGACAAGAGAATCATATGTTCTAGGAAAATTTCAGCAAATAGTGAGACTTTCATAAACCTACTGAGGGCTGGTTTCCAGATAAAAATAAAATAGGGTTAGGGATATATCTCAGAGATAGAACCCTTAAGTTTAATCCCTAATGCCACACACACACACACACACACACACACACACACACACACACACAAAGGGATACTATAGTGATGATGATGATGATGATGATGATGATAATGATGATGATGATAAATAAGAAATATTTATTGAATTTTGGATAGTTTGTTACTAACATATATTAATTAATTTACATTATTCTGTCTGTTTGTTCAGAATCAAAGTCAAAGAGGATGGAAATTACTGACTCAGAACCAACCCAGGTATGCACTTATCGTGAGTTACCTCAAACATTCCCTTTGGATGGTAAGATGAGGGCCAAAGGAAAGAATGGGTGAGTTTGGAGGTTAATGATGATTGTTGCATGAATGAGGAGTGATTTTCTGCAAGGAGGTACTATACTTCTAATCTAATGAATAATTGGGTGACCGAGATGAGTTTTTAGTTCTCATCATCTCTCCTTTGGGAAAAAATTCCAAAAATCCAGTTATCAAATAAAATGAATATGAGCTTAGGTGCTTAAAGACATATAAGAGCTGGCAGGAGAATTGTACCCAGGAAAAAAGCTAAGGTGTTAGTCATGGAACAAGGATCAGTATAGGAGGAAGAGTTGTTAGGGACAGCACTGAACAAGCCAGATAGCCGAATTTGACAAAGTAGAACCTGTAGATATCTAAAGGCCAAAGGGAAGATTTTGTTTTAAAAATAAAGGGATGCAAGAAAATCATCCTAGGTGTCCTTTAACAACAACAACAACAACAAAATATCGGGTCTCAAAACTGTGATATATTCAAACAAAGAAATATTACTGAGCCATAAAGAAGAAGATTATTATGTCATTTTCAGGAAAATGAATGAAATTTGAGAATATTATGCTAAGCAAAATTAGCCAATTTCAAAAAGAGAATAGCTGTAGCTTTATTTCCTATGTGGAAGCAAGAGAGAAATTGGGAAACAAATGTAACCACAGAGAAGAAACACAGACTCCAATGGAGTGAGAGAGGGATTTAGGAGAGAGGAAGAGAGTAGAGACATAAAGTAGGTAACAGGTGAAATATACACATATTACATTACCGATGTCAGTCTCAAAGACATGCATGAGGAAGGGATGGAGATGGAGGGACCGGGAGAGACATGCTTTATGAGATGTGTACATGTGTATTCCTATCATTCTATAACTTGGTATACAGTATAAGTACAATGAAAAAAATTTAAAAAGAAAAAAGTAAATCATTGAGCTGCCAGGAAGTGAATATGGTCAGGCAAGGTATATGAACATCTTCTGAGTATCATTTCTTTGTACTTAAGTTTATTCTTATATATTAAAATTTAAGAACCACAATGACAAAACACTAAGAGACAAAATGATAAAGCAGAAGCTTACAAATATAAGAGAATGAAGAAATACATTCATGAATTCCAGGATATGACAAAAATATTTACTGTTTTATGAATAATGCGTTACCCAAAGGCCTGTATGTTAAAGTCTTGATCCCCATCTTGGTGCTACTGGGAGGTGGTGGGAAACTGAAGAGGTGGTATCTATTGGGAGGTCTTTGGTCACTGAAAATGTGCCCTTGAAGGGCACTTCAGGAGCTAAGCTACTCTTTTCTCTTTTTTCTCTTGTCAAGCAGTGGGTAGTTTAAGAATCATTCTTACCACCATGAGCTGCTAAGTACCCCAAACAATGAGACCAACCAATCATGATACTGTGACTCCCAGATACTTTTCTCTTTATAAATCGATTACCTCAGATATGTGTTATAGTAATAGATGATTCATACAACATTTGAGCAAAAATACAAATCTGGAAGCAAGCTGTTAGTCTCCATAAATGTAAAACCAAAAGTCACTTCTAGAAGGTAATAGTGGAAGTCTAGACAAGAGGAAATACAATAGTGGCCTGGTAGGAGGCTTATTTCTTCATAAAGCCTCAAATATTCATCTCTTTATTTTATTTTATTTATTTTTTTTTAATTTTATTTTATTGGTGCACTGTATTCATACATCATAGTGGGATACAAACTTTTGTAGACATACATGCACACATCGCCCAGTCAGCCCCCACCCGATCCCCACCCCATTCTCTCCCCATCCCTCCCTCCCATGCTTGGCTTAGTGGTTGACATCTAGTATTATAGCAATTTATCCAAAATTAAAAATGTTAATCTCACATAACAGTTTCATTTGTCTGATACCAAGCGTTTGATGATTTAAAGATAGCATTTCAATATTTCTTTTTGCTTTCTTTCTTACTAGAGCATATTTTTTTCTGTTTTTTTAGGTGAAACTATCATATATTTATATATTTATTTTTCAGAAAAAAAAATCTATCCTAATATGGAATATGAATTCTAGATACCCAAAACGATCTTGAAAAAGAACAAAGCTAGCAGATATATATTTTCTGATTTCAAACCATATAAAGCTACAATAATTGAAACAGTGTAGTACTGTTCTAAAGGCAGATATATAGACCATTGGAGTTAAATACAAGCCTAGAGCTAAATTCTTCCCTATATTGTCAAGTTATTTTTGACAAGGTTTCCACGAACATTTGGTGGTGGAAATAATAATCTTTTAACTAAATATTGTTGAAAAATAATAATTACATGGAAAAGAATAAAATTGGACCTTTACCTAATCCCATATACAAGTATTAACTCAAAATAGATAAAAGACCTAAATATAAATCTTAAGACTATAAACTTTTAGGAGAAAATCTGGGTCATAAAACCTCCCAACATTGAAATTGGCAGTGATTTCTTGGATATGATTTCAATGGCACAGGCAACAGAAGAATATACAAACTCCCTAAAAAATAAAAGAAAATATTGTATATCCAAAGACAATGTAAACAGAGTTAAAAGTTACTAATAGAATTGGATAAAATATTTCCAAATGCTATATCTGAAGGTATATTAATATTCCAACTAGAAATCCTAAAAATTAACAACAATAAAGGCAAACAATACAACTTAGAGATAGGTAAAAGATTAACATAAATAATGAATCTCCACAGATAACCAATCTTAGTTGTCTGTTGGATGGAAACTCTTGTTTCTCTGGTTCTGGTGAGTGTTACCTATTTCTTCTTTGTAGTTAATCTCTTTGAGTATTTTCTCTAGCGCTGGTTTTGAAGACATAAATTCCTTCAGTTTCTGTTTGTCATGGAAGCTTCTTATTTCTCCATCTAATTTGATAGAAAGTTTTGCTGGGTAGGAAATTTTTGGCTGGAAGTTGTTTTCTTTCAGAGTTTGGAATATGTTACTCCAAGCCCTTCTGGCTCTCATGACTTGGTTTGGGAAGTCTGGAGTGATTCTAATTGGTTTGCCTCTGAATGTCAGTTGGCCCTTTGTTTTTGTTGCCTTTAAGATTCTCTGCTTGGCTTCCACATTGGTCATTTTGACAATTATATGGCGTGGGGATCCTCTTCTCCGATCCTGTCTAAAGGGAGTTCTATAAGTTTCCTGGATCTGTGTATCAACCTCTTGCTCTATATTTGGAAAATTTTCTGCTATTACTTCCTTGAAGAGATTGTTGATCCCTTTGGTATCACTTTCTTTTCCCTCCTCTATTCCAATTATTCTTAGGTTAGCTCTCTTAAGATGGGCCCATATTTCTTCAATGTCAGATTCCTGCTGTTGGATATTTTTTTCTAGATTAGAAACTATGCATTCATTTTTGGATTGCTCATCTTCTAAGAGCGAGATTCTGTTCCCCATGTGGTCTAATCGGTTGTTTGTGCTTTGAATTGAGGCCTTTACTTCATTAATTGCATCCTTTATCTCTTTTTGGCTCTCTCTGAGTTCTTTTCGAAGCACCTCTATTATTTCTACAGTTATTTTCCTGATTTGATCTTCTAGAAATCTCTGATTTTCTGTTTTATCAGGTTCTGATGTTGTGGGGTTGTGCACATTCATTACTCCAGTGTTATTCCTCTTTCCCATGATTTCGGAAGTTTGTGCCTTCTCTGGGTTCTTCCCTTGGGTCACTATGGCTTCACTTAAGGTGCTCTGGATCTCGAGTCTGTATTATCTCAGACCCCACTACTCCTTTACTGGGTTGTATCACAGAGTCTCTGACCCAGGGAGTCGATAGAGGCTGCTTTAAACTATGGGGGGTGCCAGGTTGCACGCTCTCCTATGGTGTGATATCTCTGCCACCACCACTCCCTCACTGGGTCAAGTCCCAGGAGGCACAATACTGGGATTTCTCCTCTGTGGCCCGCAATTTGACTCACTGTTCTTGAGTACGTAGATGTAGCTGTACTGGACTCGGTGAATTCACTGCTGCTGCCGCCGCCGGTGGCAATATGGCGCCTCTGCCACGCCCTCGGCCATGAGGCTGGCGTATTTTTTCTTCTCTGGTTTTGATTTCTACTCTGAATCCCTGCAGCGTGTGCTGAGCTCAGCCACTGGGAGCTTTAAATGCTGTCTGCGCCGAAAGATCCCGCCTGGCTGTTCCGCATCGGCTCACCTCGGCTTGCTGTAGCTGTCCGCTGAGTTCGCCGCTGCCGCCAGCAGTATGGCGCTGCTGCCGCGTCCTCGGGCGCGTGTGTCTCCTTTGTGGCCCTGAGCTCTGTTCTCAGTCCGCTTTCTCTCTGGAGCCTGGTGGTTTTTTTGTTTTTCTGGTGATGGTGTTTTCTGGCTATGAAAGGCGCTCTTTTTGTGGTAATGGAGATTGGTTGTTAGCGGGACTCTTAAGCCCCGCTTTTCTCGGTCGCCATCTTCCCGGAAGTCATCTCTTTATTTTAAAAGGCATATATTAATGATAAAAATTTGGAAAAAATAGTATTTAAGCTATATTTTGTAAATTTATATATTATATTTTACAGTGATTTTAAATTTATTTTACTATATATATTTTAAAATACTCAAGAAAAAATGAACAGATTTTAGATTAAAATTGAATAGGTAAAATAAATAAGTCAAATATTAAAGAGAGAGTCCAATGTATATGCTAGTCACTGAAATGATCATTGCTCCTCTTTTTAAAGGATTGCCTTTGGCTGCATTTCATATCCTGTGTACGCCTGACTTCCTTGAATGGATGATCACATCTAAAGCAGATAAACCCATGGCAGTGCATAAATTTTGGGGATAGACAGGAGTCAGTATATAATGCTTTAATTTTCAAGGCCTCATACTTATAAGCCAGTCTTATAGGAAAAAGATGTGAGACAAAAGAACAGGATAAGGTAAAAAATATATATGATTTCAACAAAGCACAAGTGCAGTATTAACACTGATGAGCTGATCTTAGTCCAGTCCCCATGCCTTCTATTATCCTTTTGTTATTTTTGTTTCTGGCATGAAATCTTGGCTTCGGCTTAGAGTGCTGAGCTTTATGTATTGGCAGAGTGCCACTTACGCATCTACAAACATGGCTGCTATAAGTGAGTAAGAACTTGACATTAAGTCAAGTGTGATCAACTGTAGAGCTTAACTATACCATCTCCATGTCTTTTTTTCTACACTGCCTACCTTGGCCACAGAAGAAGAAATGGCACTATATTTTACCTGAGTTCAGTCCAAATGGGTTCTGTTCAGATTTCCTCAGTGGTCTTTATTAAAGTCTTGAATGTTGCCATCAAGAAATGTGCTTGCCAGGCATGCGGAGGCCTCAGAGGTAGACTACCCCTGGTACAATTAACCAAAAGAGAAAACAATAAAAAAGAAACAAAGAAATAAGGAAAGAAAGAAAGAGGAGAAGAAAGAAACATGGGCTATAAAGTGTAAGTAAATTTCCTTCAGGTTTTGCATAACATACATGCATTAATAAAGAAGTGACTCTAAATTTTCTATTCAGCTAACTAGTAAAAATACTGGTATAGAGTATATATTTTAAGTTTCATTAGTAAAGATTATTTTTTCTTTGAATTCATGGTATACTGTGATAAGTTTGTAATAATCAAAATAAGACTTTTCATTGAAGTACCGAGCCAAAGGATACCTATAAGATTAAAATAGGTCTTATAACTTATATGTTAATAGCTTATAAACTGTCATAGAATTCCATGTACTGATAACATATTGGGAGAAATAGTGACTTGAACTTTGTTTTGGGTCCACACATTTGGGACCAGAGAGAGTTGATGACTTGTCTGAAGTAACATTACTACTGGTAAGTGGCAAATCCAGCACTGTAACCCACATCTCCTGATTCAGAGTCCAGTGAATGAGCAAAATAGGAAATTACTGCCTTCCTATAGGAAAATAACACTTACTTATGGGACACCTTCTGTATTCTAGGCTCTGCGCCAGATACTCTCCATGCATACCATTACTAGGTAATTATGGTAACTGTAGGAGACAAACTTTTTTATTGTCCCCACTTTACGGATAGAAATCTAAACCTCAGAAAAATGAAGTAAAATGCTCCAAGCGTTGTGGGTGGGTGTAAAATCAAAATCTTTTCACTCCAAGTTGCATCCGGTGATGCAAAACACGTTTATCAAATGTCTCTCATATTCTCTGAAAAAAAAAATAGAAAATGAGAAGTAGAGCCATTCTCTGGAGATATCCAATAATATCCAAACAGGATATAATTCACAAGCACACCAACAGGCATGTGTAAATACAGTAGTACTGTATTTTTCCCTTCTTGACAGATTCATTCCTTAAATAGACATTAATTTAAGTCTATTCAGCTGGAATAGCTCCTCATATCTGTCACTCACATACGAGCAAGCTGCTTCAGTTCTCTAAGTCTGTTTCCTCACCAGTAAAATGGACCAGCATTAGGTGAGGGAAGTGGCTTTCTAAGTGTGACATACAAGAATTCTGTGTTACCAAAAGGTACTTCCGGAGCCAATGTAAGAAAAGAGGGTGAGCCATTAATTTGGGTTCTTGGTCTACCTCTGTAGTTTAGGGCACATTATCTGCTTTATACTGTGAAGTTCAGTGTTACAGGCATTTAGAAAAGTCTTCTCTTACAAAAATAGCTAAAACACTATGAAGTATGAATGATTATACCAGTGAATTTAGCTGAAACACATCATATTTCCTACTGTATTAGATACACATATACTTTCCCCACATCCTGTATTTGTGTGGAATATTATTAGGGGCTAGAACATCAATATTCTACTTGTAGCCTATCCTTGCCACCCCAAACCATGAAATATATGTACTTGTTACAAGACAAAAAATCCTGGATGCTGCTTTCTTGTTCTTCCTGGATATTCTTTATATCTATTTTTCTGTCATAGTTTTGTTTTGTTTGTGCATATGGAGGTGTGGGAGATTACTGGATTGAATCCAGGAGCAGTCTACCTCCAAGATACATCCCCACCCCATTTTATTTTGTACTTTGTAACAGGTTCTCTCTGGATTGCTGAGAGTCTCATTAAGTTGCTAAACTGGCCTTGAACCTTGCCATCCATCCTTTTGTCTCAGCCTCCCAACCACTGGGATTACAGGTATGTGCAACCAAGTCCGAGTCATTCTCCTATGTCTGAACAGAAAAAGGAGACCTAATATCAAGATTGGGTTCTGGTGCTATCTTCCTAAGGAGTAGTAAGGATCTTCAGGATTTTTAAGAGCCTAACAGGTAGCCTCCTCAAAACATTTATGAAGAAGTGTGTGGAAATGCATATGTACATGTGTAAGTGAGCATGTGTGTACACACACACACAGACACTTCATGTTACTCCGGGTTTGTTTTCCATTCTCAAAAGATATAGAGAGTGAAGGGCAGGTTTGTTTATTATACATTATAGCAAAGATAATGCCTTCTTCCAGAGCAATGTTCTGGTAGGCTTTTCTAAAGCTTTTTTTAAGAGATTTTTATTCCCTAAACTTTAGGCTTGTCAGCTATAATGTAAATCCTTTCTTTCCATGCAGTTTACCCGGCCCCTTGGGGTGGCTTTTTGGGACTTTCAGGCCACAGAGAACTGTTGCAAACCTGACACCCATGCTGATTATTATGCTATGAGTAATACATTTCTGCCTCTCTGATCCAGGGGGTCTCATCTCTTCTCTCAGCATCCATGGAAGTATAGAAGGCTCAGTTATTAGAAGGCAAGAAAGAGATAATCTCAAATCCTCCATCATTTTTAGAACATTCTGATATGATTATGTAATTAGAAAACAATCTAAGTGTCCATGAACAATGGGTAAACAAGTGTTGGTGTACCCACAAAATATAATGTGGTTTGGCCATAAAAAAGTTATGAGGGACTTTTCTACGCTATGATAGGAGGTGAACCTTGAAAAAATTATAAGGGAAAAATCCAGAAAAATATTATAAGATTCTATTAATATAAAATGTCTTGAATAGCCGGGCATGGTGGCGCAAGCTTGTAATCCCAGCATTCGGGAGGCTGAGACCGGAGGATTGCGGTTCGTGGACGGCCTCAGCTTCTTAGTGTGGCCCTCTGCAATTTATTGAGACCCTGTTTCAAAATAAAAAATAAAAATAGGGCGGGGGTGTAGCCCTGAGGTTGAATGCCTGCAGGTTCCATCCCCAGACCCACAATAAATAAATAAATAAATAAATAAATAAATAAATAAATACATAAATAAAATGTCTTGAATAAATAAATTCATAGAGATAGAAAGTAAATCAATTTTTTTTTTACTATGTAAAGAGGGGAAAGTGCTGCTAACAGGTACAAGGTTTCTTCTTCTGGGTGATGGAATGCATTTAAATTAGTTAATATGTTGTACAACTAGTGAATATACAAAAAAGCTACTGGAGTTTCCATTGTAAAATGGTGAATTTTATGTTTTGTGAACTATATCTTAAAAATTATTTTTTATTTTATTTTTTGCAGTCATGGAACTGAACTCAGGGCCACATGCATGCTGAGCATGCATTTTATCACTGAGCTACATCACACATTCTTTTTAATTTTTTAATTTTTATTTTGAGATGGGTCTTGTTCAGTTTGTTAGGCTATTCTGGAACATTGCAACCCTCCTGCCTCATCCTCTCAAGTAGCTGGAATTATAGGCATGTGCCATCGTGCCCAACTCCAATGAAACTTTTTTTTTTTTAATAGAAATGAGGAAGGAAATGTAGAGATTTTCTTGGGTTGCTGAAATATCATTACAGATTCAAGGCCAGCCAGCAGACATGGATCTGCATTCCAGCTCCGTCTTTTATTCTTAGCTCCAACTCCATCATTTCTCTGATACACATCTCTGTGTTTATATATATCACATATACATATCCCTGTGCCTAACTGCAGAGAGGCTGATAATACATCACGGGGATTTCATAAATTTATTTTATTGGACTGACTGTCAGGGAAATCAGGAGCTACAAGGGCAGGTTCTCCTCTCTGATGATTTTATAGAAAGGGGGAGTTTATAGAAATGTAGAAAGGAGAAGTCACATGCTGATGAGGTGGCAGGTAGAAGAGCTTTAGGGTTCTGCTGCTCAGGTGTTGACGTCACCATGCATCTCCACAGGTCACATGTTTATTGTCATGGAGAATTATCCTGTGCTGAGGATTTTGAGCAGGTGATGTCAAAAATGTCACTGACTGAATCTAGTTTACTTTGCATATGTTCATTCTTGAAAAGCAGGTTTCAGTCTGTCTTTTGATGAATTCTGGACACTTTGCCTGAAAAATAAATTAAGCATTTTGTTCTTTGAGGAATTAATGCCGGGGAAAATAAAAGCCTTTGCTTCTTTTATTTCTATGCCTCATTCTTGATATTCATTTGGAAGTGGTCAATATAGTATCCACTTGGAGAACCATTGGGTAAATTAAAGGAGAGGTCAGAAAGCTGAGAATAGTGACTGACTCACTGTGGATGAATGTTCATTAATTGGTAACTTTTAAAAGTAATAATGACCCCGGGTGTGGTGGCGCACGCTTGTAATCCCTGCGCTTGGGAGGCAGAGACAGGAGGATAGCTCAGGTTCGAAGTCAGCCGTGCTGGCTTAAGAGACCCTGTTTACAAACAAAAAAGTATAAAAATAGGTCTGGGAGTGTAGCCTGGGGGTAGAAGGTCTTCCAGGAACCCAGCACCACCAAAAAAAAAAAAAAAAAAGTAATAATAGCTGGGCGTCGTGGCCCACGCTTGTAATCCCAGCATTTGGGAGGCTGAGACCTGGAGGATCCCAGTTCGCAGACAGCCTTAGCTACTTAGTGAGGCCCTCTGCAACTCAATGAGACCCGATTTCAAAATAAAGAATAAAAAATAGGGCAGAGGGTGTAGCTCAGAGGTCAAATGTTCCTGGGTTTCATCCCCAGACCCGCAAAAAAAAAGTAATGACAAGCTGGGAATGGGAGCGGTGGAGCACTTATAAACCCAGCATTCAGAAGGCTGAGATCAGAGGATAGGGGTTCACAGACAGTCTCAGCTACTTAGCAAGACCCTTTGCAACTCAGTGAGACCCTGTTTCAATTTTTTTTTTAAAAGACTAAAAAAATAGGGCTGGGGATATAGCTCAGAGTTACAGTCCCCCTGGGTTCCATCCCCACTACCGCAGCAAAATAAAGAAAAAAAAAAATGTAACAATGACAGAGAATGTGCTCATCATGGTTCCACAGGCTTGTATTCCCAGTAGTTAGGAAGCTGAGACCAAAGGATCACAGGTTCCAGGCCAGCCTCAGCAAGTTAGCAAGACCCTTAGGAACTCAGCAAGACACTGTTTCAAAATAAAAAGGGGTGAGAAGGTACCCTGAATGTAGAACACTCCTGAGTTCAGTCCCCAGTATTGAAAGAAATTTTAAAAAACAAGAAAGAACAACAATATAAATGACAATGACAGCACCTTTTTCTCAGAAAAGAAGATATAGAGAAAAGACTTTAAAAAGCAACTACACCTTGACCAGTGTTCCACTACATGCTTACAAATACATACTCAGGGTTACCATGAATCTGCTATATTTTGTAGAAATTTTTTTCTTCCAACATCTAAATAAACACATTAAAGTATCATTGGGTTATGTTTCTAAAAGTAATTGAAAGTGCCCTTTCTTACACACAGTTCCACAATAAAAATAATTTTTTGTCAACCAAATTTGCATGTAAATAACTTCCTAGTGTACTTTAGTGATGAGATATTGGATATAATTAAGTAATACAGAGAATACATTTCTAATAACTTCTCAGGCTATGGACCATGCTCATTTTAAGAAGGGGTATGTCACTGCATAAGCAAGGTAGCAAATCAGAAAGCTCTGATATATAATTTTCATCTATATATAGTTATATATATGTATGTGTGTATGTATATATGTATATATATATATTCAAAACCTTTACTTAAAATAATAAAACTGTTCTATAGATAAGAGTAACCGATGCCTTTAGATTATATTTCATGAATGCTACATATTGCTGGATAAAAACAACAAATAGCAAACACTAAAGTACTAAGTGATAGGTAGTGAGGTATTTTATTTTATTATATTTTATTTATTTATTTATTTATTTATTTATTTATTTATTGGTGGTGCTGGGGTTCCTGGAAGCCCTTCTACCTCAGGGCTACACTCCCAGACCTATTTTATTTTTTGAAAACAGGGTCTCCTAAGCCAGTGAAACTGGCTTCGAACCTGCGCGATCCTCCTGTCTCCGCCTCCCAAGCCCGGGGATTACAAGCATGCGCCACCACGCCCGGCAAATAGTGAGGTATTTTAATAAAGACCAACTGAAGACATTAAAATGTGGACCCTGTTTCCAGATAAAGAACATAAAATAGGTCAGGGGGTGTTGCTCCGAGGTCAAATCCCCCTGGGTTCCATCCCCAAACCCGAAAAAAAAAAAAAAAAACTTAGATATTATTGAGTGTATCAGAGATGATAGTTATTTTTTGTGATGTTTGGAAAGGACCTCACAGTGTCCGTTCCTCTTTTTCCTCTTTTACTAAAAAGGAGACGAGCGAGTCCCCAGTTTGAGAGAGACAAAGAAAAAAGAATAGAGTTTACTCTTAGGACCTGAGCACCATGGCTCATAAACCTATAATCCCAATACTTGGGAGGTTGAGCCAGGAGGAATGCAGGCCAGCCCCAGCCACTTAGCAAGGCCCTCTGCAACTTAGTGAAATCAAGTTTCAAATTAAAAAAAAATAAAAAAGGATAGGGGTATAGTTCAGAAGTAGAGTGCACCTGGATCTCCAGTACAAAACAAAAAAGCAGGGCATCCTAGATTAAGGAAGGAAAGCTTAAATGGGCTTTAAAATATACAGAGGCCAGGAAAGATCAGCATGTGAAAGAGAGGTTGTGGGGAAAGAATGAACATTTTTAAAAGAGGCAGAATCTTTCTATTTTCCCTTGGCTATTCTCATTCAAATCCCGTTTTCAAGATCTTCCTCTCTATTCATCTCTGTCCTTTACCTATGGAGTACTTTCAGCTCTCCCTGTTCCCCTGCATCACCTGCCATCCTTGTTTCTCCACATATCATTTTTTACCATCCAGTCTCTTCTTTTTATTATACTGTGATTGCCTCAGGCCAATTTTCCAAATTAGATCCAGGGGCCCAGTTTCTCAGCACCTCACTTGGGAGTGTGCAGGCAGGAACCCAATCTGGCTTGAGCCAGCGCTGAGGGGTGCAGGCAGGGCAGAGGCTCCAGAGAGGCTTCAGCTCAATGCTTCTTGGATGCAAGCTGCCCTAGGGGCTGTAGAGAGAGTCCTGGGAGAGAGTTGCACCGTGCAGGTTATGAATGCTGCCTGGGCCTTGGTGTTTTTAGTCCTTCATACAATGACTGCAGATCCTGACATGGTTCCAAAATACGAGTTGAATGTGGGCAATGTCAAAGGAAAAAAGCAGCTGCTTGGGAAAAGGCATTGTGGTCTTGATGCCTGCCTCCAACTGTGTGGAAACAATCCTTTTCTTAGATGAGGTCCTTTCCAAAGCCCTGTGCATATTACAAAAGTCTAATATGGGAAAATATATCTTTAAAGGTCCTTGAAGTTTCTACTTAAAATTCTAATGGATTTCATGTTTATTTTAATAATTGTAATTTATATTACATTAGAAATAATTTTGCAAGTACAGTAGTAGATTAGTTTGCTAGGGCTGTCGAAAGAAAGTAACTCAGATTGGGTGGTTTAGACAATACAAAGTTATTTTCTCTGAATAAATGTACATTTATTTTCTCTGAGTAAATGTGTATTTCTTTTCTCTAAATAAACTTATAGGCTAGAAATGCAGGATGAAGGCAACGGCAAAGGTGGTTTCTTCTGAGGTCATGATGGAAATATCTGTTTCCAGCTTCTCCTTTGAGCTCTCTCCTCTAATATTTTCTGTATCACATCAGGAATACAGCAGAACACAAGTAACAAAATTTGGCACAAGCTGGGCGTGGTGGTACACGCCTATAATTCTAGGACTCCAGAAACTAAGAGAGGAGGATTACAGGTTCAAGGCCAACTTCAGCAACTTAGTGAAACCCTGTTTCACAAAAATATATATAATGAGGTTGGGGTTGTAGCTTGGAGGTAGAATGCCAATGAGTTAAATTCCCAGCACCACACATAAACACACACACACACACACACACACACACACACACACCCCTAATAAATATCTGTTGGATAATTAAAGAACTCTACATATTATGTTCATTTTTTGTAAATCCTCTTCACTGGGACAGGTGTTAGGAAGAGTTATTCTATTATATGTGTTATATATAATATAATGCAGACATATACATATACACACATATATTTATATATCTATGATTCCTGGTTTCCTGTTCTTGAAAGATTTCCAATCCAGTAGACACAAAATAGTTATTGAGAGAGATCAACACAGGACTACTTAGAGAGGACAAGAATGGAGTTCAAACCTTAATATTAGAATGTTCATCCCATGAAACTGTAAGCCCCTCGCTTCCCAGAGACAGAGCCACTTTATGTTATTATTGGACATTCAGAACCCACGGCCAGTGGTGAGCGGCACTAAAGGGCACTGGTCCTCAGGGTCACAGCCTTGTTTTACCTGACCTGGTGAGATCCCCCCTCACCCTACTGTGTTTCTTATGGTTCTTTCCTGTGTAGTTAGGAAAGAATTTGAATTTCTCCCATCTGAATTTTTATTCCTCCTTTCCACGGCCAAAACTCTCTATAAATATATATCTTATTGTTCCTATATAGTTAATGCTTAATAGTTAATCTCCTAAAATATATATTGATATAACTAATGCATATCGTATATTTTATATAATTGTATATATATGTATGCAAATGCATTATTTACAGGAAAGCTTAAGAAAAGTTATTCTCAGCCTTTTATAAAGTGTCTGTAAGTTTGTGACAAATACTGATTCATATTTTATTTTTAAATAATTTAAATAATCAGCCTGCCAGACATGGTGTTAATTCCAGCATTCCAGAGGCTGAGACAGGAGGATCGAGGTTCAAGGACAAACTCAGCTACTTAGTGAGGCCCTCTGCAACTTAGTGAGACCCTGTTTTAAAATAAAGAATAAAAAGTAGGGCAGGGGTTGTGGCTCAGAGGTTGAATGCTCCTGGGTTCCATCCCCAAACCCACACACACACAAAAAATTAAATAACCAGCCTTTCGATAAAGAAGTAGACAAATGAATCATCAATACAAATAATGAGAGAGCTAACTCTCTTAGTTCATGTGGAAGCCCTGGAATTTAATGACTAAATACATATGAGAATTGGTTTTCCAGAAGAAAATACAGTTAAAGAAAACTGTGCTTACAGTAACAAAAGTGTTGAAGCAAATTAGGTGTGCCAGAGTTTTAGGATTTTCTAATATAAATTATACTCTCCTCTGTCAATTTTTTTTCAGGTTTCTTATAATTTGGATGTGAATTATTGTATTTTACTAGAACAAGTATAAATCATAATTAGTTTTTAGGTAATATTTGTGTTTTAAAACTCATTCCAATGTGCTACTACTCATTGATCAACTGGTCAATTAAGAAGGAAATCATTAAGCCTGCATGGTGGTGCAAACCTACTCTTCTAGCACTCGGAAGAATAAAACCAGAGGATCACAGGTTTGAGGCCAGTCTCAGTAATTTAGCAAGCGCTCAGCAACTCAGTGAAACCCTGTTTAAATATTTTGAAACATTAAATAAGGCTGAAGTGTAGCTCAGAGGCTCAGAGGTAGAACAATCCTGGATTCAATATCCAATACAAAAAAAAAAAAAAAAGGAAAAAAGAAGGGAAGCATTAGTGATGAGCACAATAACACTAATGCCTTTAAAGACAGACCATATTTTTGTGTTTCTATTTATCTGACCTTCTCAGAAAGGCATGGAAACGAATGAAAAATTGATTGCGTCTATAGTTTGGATCTTAAATGACTCACAAACACCATTTGTTAAAGGTTTGGTTCCCAAGTAGATTTTACTGGGAAGGGGTGGAACCTTTAATAGGTGGGACTTGTAGGCAGTCCTGAGGTCATTGAAGGTAAACCAGCAAGGAGAATAGTGGGAAGTCAGCCCTTTGCGCCTTTATTTGTGCTTCCTGGTTCATGATGCAAGCAATTTTGTTCAGCTGCGTGCCCCACCATCGTGAACTGCCTCGCTGTGGGCTCAAGGCAGCAAGCCTAGTTGACTGTGGACTGGAACCTCCAAAATTGTGAGTCAAATATTCTTTTTTCTTGTCTACGCATAGTGGTGCACGCCTGTAATCCCAATATTTGAGAGGCGGAGACAGGAAGTTGTAGGAGAGCCTTGGCAAGTAGGGGGACTCTCAGCAATCTAGTGAGACCTTGTTTCAAAACCAAATATAAAATCAGGCTAGCATATATCTGGGAAGTAGAATGCTTCTGAATTACACACACACACACACACACACACTACCACAACCACCACCACCACCAAAAACAACAGCAACAGCAACACCAACAACAAGAAGTAACTCTTTTCTCTTTGTAAGTTGATGATCTCAGATATTTGTTATAATAACATAAATCTGACACAAGAAAGAGAACAAAATTTTCTGAGATGATGAAATTGTTTTATCTTTGTTTTTTAAATTTTTTGGCATTGGGGATTGAGCCTAAGGGCATTCTACTTCTAAATTATATCCCAAGCACATTTATTTGTGTGTATATTACTGATGATGGAACGCAGGGGCCTTCCAGAATACACCACCCAGCCCCATTTTATTTTTTTATTTGGAAATAGGATTTTGCTAAGTTGCTAAGAGACTCACTAAATTGCTGAGGCTGACCTGTAACCTGGATCCTCTAATCTCAGCCTCCCAAGTACTGAAGTTACAGGCATGTGCCAGTGTGCCCAGCTGAAACTGTTCTATATCTTGATTGTGGTTATTTAATAACTATATAAGAGTTTGTCAAAATTTAGCAGTAGTACAGTAAGTAGAATAAAATTTTACTTCAAATACCTATCAACAGTTAAGGAATAAAATATTCTGGAAAATAAAAGATATGCATTCTGCATTTGGGAGATAAAAAATAGGACAGTAAAATAATGATTTTAAAATTTTTGTTTATTTAATATACTTATTGGTCTCACATCATAATGTAATTCAGAGTGATAGGGACATACATGCACACAGCACTTGGTGAGCTTCCCCCAAATTCCCTCTCTACTCAGTCCCTTCCCGCATACATGATACTGATGTGGGCACTGATAATTTCACATATGCCCCTAACATCAACAGAAGTTTTTTCTTTAATAATTCTACACTAACACCACTCTTCCCTAGACCACCTACATGTCTCCACTGGGGTTTCTTCTTTATCTAAAGTCCCCCTTGTTGTATCCTGACTGTTTCCTTGTTTCCACGTATCAGAGAGAACATATGTAGAAAAGAATAAAGTAAAAGAGAAAATGAAAGTTTTCAATCTTATTGGTAAATGAATAAACTTAAAATTTAAAACGGTAGTCTGATTTAGCTTACCATAAGATCTGGTTCATGTCCCAGGAAATATATTCTTTACATATTTATAAGAAACATGGAATTTTAATGCTTAAATAGGGCCATATATCAAATGCATCATTGGGGGAAAGCAAAATTAAATGTTTAATAATATATTAAAAATATATTCAATCCAGTAGATATATAAAATACACATTGAAAGTTCATAGACAGAAAATGGGAAAAAATAAATGAACTCATTTATGAAATAAAATAAAATATGTACATCAAAATGAGAGAGTAAGTGTATATTTGTATTGATTTGGTAAGATTTTTGGAAAAACATTACAAGTAAAATTCCAAAGAACAATTTAATTTGTAGCTTATGACCATTTTAAGGCATGTGTTTTAAGGGTATGGAAAGTTCTAAATGTCTGTCTATCTATCTTGAAAGAGATATATACATAATAACGCTTCATATTTATACAACCATCTGTATTTTTCCATGCATTTCCATTATACATTCCTGTAAGTGTTCAAATATTACATATTTTGTTATTCTCTTTATTTTGACTTTCAATGCATTTCTGAGTAATTTCTTATGTTATTCTATTTGTAGAGTATAATACTTTATCTCAATATATAATCATAACTATGTAAATTAAGTAAATAAAATATGCCTAAAATGAGACCAGAAGGGAATTATTCAATCACTTTTCTGTGAAAGATAGAATAAAGAAAATATTGGTCACATATCTTATTTTTGACATGTAATATGTCAACATGTGTCTGTGCGTACATGCCCACACATGCATCAAAATATGATATACAAGAGAGGAAAAATAAAATGGTGAAAAATCTTTGCAAAAATTTTATATTCATGTACATGTGGAACACGTGCAACATAGCCACCAGTTTTCAGAACCATATCCTTTGGTACTGCTTAATATCTTTTTACCTCAGGAAAGTGAAAATTCATCCTTCTTGTGACTTCAATGTTTACCAAAACACCTACTTAACTACTAGTTTATGGTGTTTTAGGGGTCACTCCTGGAAGTGGAAAGAGAAGAAGTTTTTGTTGTCTAATGCACACATTTCCAGCTGAGATTGAAGGAGGAGCTCTGCTTTATCATTTCCACTTTCAGATTGTAAACAAGTTTTCTTCCCATGGTCAGTTCAGTGCCACATTTTAAAAATGTTGGAAGCCGGGCGTGGTGGCGCACACGTGTAATCCCAGCATTCGGGAGGCTGAGACCGGAGGATCGCGGTTCGCGGACAGCCTCAGCTACTTAGTGAGGCCCTCCACAACTCAGTGAGACCTGGTTTCAAAATAAAGAATAAAAAATAGGGCTTGGAGGTCAAATGCCCCTGGGTTCCATCCCCAGACCCGAAAAAAAAAATGCTGTTTTTTTTTTTTTTTTTTTTGGCCGGGGGGGGGGGGGTTGCAAGAAATGTGTGCTGTGCCTTACAAAAAGTATAGGTATTAGTTAAGCTCCCTTCAGGTGTAAGTCCTTATGCTGTTGCCAATGTAAACAAATTGACAATATATGTGTAATGTAGTATCTTTAAACAGAGAAACACATAAAACAAGGTTATACATTGATTACTTAAAATACTGTTTCCCATGTCTTGCAAGAATTTAACCTATATTTCCCTAGTAATAATGATTCAATATTCAGAAAATGAGTATCTGTGGAAAACTTTATGGACCATAACTACTGCAAATAACATGAATTGACTGTATTTTACTATAAAGCATCAATTTCCTCGCTGATGACAATAATAATTTCCTTGTGAAACTAGATGAGATAATATAGTAGGATCATAGATTTAATTAAATTATCAGACCCCTGGTAATGAAACAGCAGGTGGTGATGACTAGAAGTGGTGGTAGTAGTGGGAATTTTTCTAGTAATAGTGGTATTGCAGTTGTAATTATTATATAAGATAAACAAGGAGAAGGGAGAGAAGCAGAAAATACTCTTTTGGAAGAGAAAGAAAGAGAAAGAGTTAATCATGTATGACCTGGTAAGAGAGTAGTTCATTAAAGTTTCTAGTTCAGTGATTACAAAAAATGACTAGAGTACATTTTTTTAATATTGTATGCATAAAAGGGGATGTGAGTATTGCACCTGAGAAATTGTAAGTATTTATTTGTGTGTGAGGTTACTTAAATCAGTGTTAAATTCATGGTCTTCTTTTCTTTGGCAGGGTGAGGATAGTACTTTGGTCCTTAGGAAAGGAAAAATTAATAAAGTAATACAAAGAAGAGCTTTTAAGTATCTTGCAGTTACAGAATCAGTCAGCTTTAAGGCTGTATCTTTTTTCAAGATATATGATAGATTCTTTTATTTAACCAAGTCAGGCTGTACAAATCACATTATTTTCATAAGCACTTCATGTTGCTTTCAAGGGACAAAGTTAAAAAATCATGGAAAATGTGGTGATAGACACAGAATGTATCATTCAATTACTTTAATATGATAATTGTGATATGACAGGGTCTCAGCACTTTCTGAATAAATGAGACATTATGACAAGGATGTAATCAAGAAGATCCCAGTCAGCTACAGAACATGTCTGTATAAATGAAAGAAACTAAGGGAATAGTAGGGAGAAAAGGGAGATTGATAGAGAAATATCAGGAGACTTTCAGGCAGATACAGTTGTTTTTAGTTGGGGTTTACAAACTGGGAGACATTGTAATGTTGATGAAAATGAAGGCTTGACCTTGAACATGAGGTAAGACTAGGAGGCCTTTAAAAGGTGACCCTAAATAGAACAAGAGACGGTACTGAGGTCATGAAAGGTTTCATGAATTTGAAAATTCAACCAAAAGTGAATTTAGAACTCATTTTTATTTATTCAACTCCTAGGTATTAAATGCTTAGAATGTATTGAGTAGTGTTCTTGACCATGGTATAAGGTTACCACCACTATCCTTATGAAATACAACTGCTGTTAAAAAGAACAAAACAGTTATGATACAGATTGTTATAATGCTGGGAATGAAACACTATTAGTGACAGAAAATACAGCCAGGCATGGTGGTGCACACCTGTAATTCAAGTGGTCTAGGAAACTGATGGAGGAGGATTATAAATTTGAGGACAGCCTCAGCAGATATTGAGATGTTGTCTATAAATAAATAAATAAATAAATAAATAAATAAATAAATTGGAGATGTAGGTCAGTGGTAGAACCCACCCTGGGTTCAGTTTTCCAATACTGAGGAGGGAAGGAAGAAAGAAAGGAAGGGAGGGAGGGAGGGAGGGAAATAGAGTCAGTGTTGGGTGTGGTGGTGCACACCTGTAATCTCAGTACTTGAGAGGCAGAATCAGGAGGATTTGAGGTTGGAGGACAACCTCAGCAACTTGATGAGACTCTTAGCAACCTTGTGAGACCCTATTTAAAAAAAATAAATAAAAATAAAAAGGGCCAGGAGTGTAGCTAAGAGCTAGAATTCCCCTGGGTTCAATCCCTAGTACAAAACAAAAATCATGCTAGAAAAAAAGCATTAGACAATACTCGATGGAGTAATGTTTAATGTCTTCCAGACCTAGTATGGAAGATACCACGCATGGTGCAACTGAGAAAGAAAAGAAAACCACATAGCATTCAAGAGATGAAAGGAAATGAACCACAGAGGTCCTTGTTGCAATTGTGCTCTAGCTCTTTGTGCAACACATGAAGAATGAAATAAAGTAAAAGCTTCTTATAATATTAGAAAAGCATTTGTCTCAGCAAAGGCACATGGGGGAATCATTTGTTCCCTTCGACATGATGTCAACATTGTTGAGAAGATACTCTTGTGAGATGTCAAATCATATTCTTTCCTTTGGGAAAAAAGCTTCATAAAAATAAATTGCTGTTTGTTTTAAGAGAACTCATCTCTACTTTTCTCATCTCTGAAGGGCAATATGTAATAGTGTCTCACGAGGCTCACTATAGGAAATACACATGTTTCATTGGATATGAGAATAAACTGATATTTGTAGCATCAGCAAGCTTTACATTATTAGGGGGGGGAGTATTGTTTGGTCTTTTTAAAATTATGAACTTGGTCCTTCAGTAATTGCTGTCCCTAGACTTCTGACATTTTTCCTCGTGTAACTTAGATAATTTTGTGGTTACTTCTGCTTCTTTTGAGCACGTTTCTTTCTCTCTAAATTTTACATGAATAGTACTTAAGGTAAAATTTTTGTAAATCAAATTAGTAATTTTGAGATTAATTGTGATTTGAGGTATAGATGATGTTTAAAAAATCTTACTAAAGAAAAATTGTTTATTTTATTTTGTTCTAATAAGCACCTTCCAGAAACACAATACATGTAAGCATTTTTTAATACAACCTCATTGTTCATATTTTGGGAAAAAATGTCTCACAAAAATTCACAAAAACACTTGTGTGATCAGATTCTCTCCACCTGGTTGGGTTACATCCACTTTTTGCAACTGAGCTTTACACTTAATAGTAGGAGATAGTCAAATCAATTTTTGGTACAAATTATTTTAAATCACATTCTGTTAGTCACGTGTACAACACAAGCATGAGTTGATTTTGATCTTTGTGAAATTGCATACCCTTACTCTTCTCTTCCTTTGATTTCTTCTTTTCTTCCTTCTTCTCTCCCTTGCTTCTAGTCTCCTCCTCCCCTCCTCCTTTTTCTTCTCTTTCTTTTACTCTCTCCCTCTTCCTTTCCCTCTCTTCCTCTTGCTCCTCCTTTTCCCTCTCTTTGAATTTTCTTCTTCAATTGTTGCAGAAACATGTTTCTTCAGAAGTATGATCTGAGAGACAGAGAGAGAGAGAGAGAAAGATGCTATCATAAAAAGTCAATAAAAAATGAACTAAGAGTTGGTCTTCATTTACCCAGTTCATATGTATTAAATGCTACAATGTGTTTAATAATGTTATAGATTATAGCAAAATGGCAAAATATGACACCTCCATCTTCTTGGAATAAATTTGTTATTGTGTGTATATGAGCATGTGTTTGTGTATGTGATGCTGTATACTGTGCATATATAGAATTGGATAAACCTGGGTAACATTATGCTCAGTGAAATATATATATATATATATATATATATATATATGCACTTATAAAGGCAACACTGCACTCACATACATTATCTAAAAGCATTGAATTCATAAACCTAATGAAGAGACTGTTAGTTATAAGAGGTTGAGCACTGGTGAAGGAAAAAATAGAGAATGATCATTCAAAGAGGACAGAGTTTCACAGTGCAGAAACAAGTTTTGAAAGGTATTGCTCAGCAGGGTGATTACAGCCAATAATAATATAATGTATATTTCAAAATAACTAAGTGAATTTCAAATGTCTCATCATAGGAATGGCAGGTAAATGAGGTGATGGTTATGTTAATTAGTTGATTTAATCATGACACATTGTATGTCATGAATGTATAGTAGTACATTGCATTTCCAATGTACACAATAATGATTCGCCAATTAAGATAACATTAGTTTAAAAAGAGCTATGAACTTTTCAGAAGAGATATATGGCTCTACAATCTGGGAGTTTTATGATCGAGTATCATGTTGCTCATTATCCAATTTGAAATGAAAAACAAAGACAAGGCATATCAGGTAGCAAGGAACACATGATTGAGGTGTGAGGTTAAGTTCCCAGCTTGGAGTCAAAGGTAGCACTCCCAGTTCTGACAATAATCTAACAGAATTTATACTACATCTCTGTGTTTCTTCATCTGAAAACAAAATTAAAAGTAAATACACATGTTATTACACAACTTATAAGCATTCTCATACCTCACTAACACTTATTTACCGTAAGCCCTCCCTTCAGACCTAATTGACTCCAACAAATCTTTGACCAAGCAAAGCTTAGGTAGGCTATTCTGTGTTGTGCTCTCTATGAATATTTCTCTATGAATTTTGTGTGTTATCATTTATTTTCTCTTTTCCTAATTAAACAGTGGGTCAGTACTAAGTTAATGTTAATATCTCTCTTTATAAAAGGTTCTAGGCCCTGGCATTTAAATAATTCCTCGCCTCCTGGCCATCCTCAGAGACCATTTGGTAGGCAGGGCACATTGTCAGAAGGGGAGAAAAACATCCAGGTAGAGCCGGCTTAACACCCAGGATAAATCACTCTAATATATGATGCTGCCGACTTTTCCAGAGGAAGAGCAATAAAGCATCATCTTATGGAAATTTCTAAGTGACACCAAATGTTTGCAAAATAAAGTCAAGTGAAGGATTGTGCAAGAATGTGAGAAAAGATTCTCAAATACCTTCTCAAATGGCTTCAGAGAATTACAAATAATGAGTCAATATGTAACACTCTTGAAGAAAAGATTGTGTCCCTATAAAAATAAACACATTGCACATCACACTGTCTATAAACTGGACTCTAGTCTATGAGGTATATGGTTGATATGCCTCATACTAGTAATATTAGAAAAAGAAATGTGGCGTTTATCTTATTCAGGTAGGCCTTATGATATATAGTGCAGAGACGGTCATATCTGTCTAAATATATCAGAGAATGGAATTTGGTGACATTTTTTCTGTTGTTGGAAGCAATTAATAACGACTTCCCTGCATTGCAAACAGTGCTCCACGATTGGCACTGGAAATGTTTTAAGGACCTGAGAAATTGATTTATGATGAGATATTACAGCAATTAAATGTGTTCAAAAAATAAGGCGCAAAACTGTCTAATATCTGAAGGTGACGAATACTAAGAAACAAAGATTTTTGAAATGACAACAAGGATGTGAAGAGGACTGGAATGAAACTGTGAGCTTAGAGACACTTCTTCCTGGGAACATCTTCCATTAGCTGTCATCTTTTTTGTATTAGTCTCCTAAGGTCATCATTATAAAGCACTAGCTACACTCTGAACATTCTGCATCTGGAAATTCTACTAACCACATCTCAAAAATATTTTCAGAAAGTTGCAGCTATGCTAAACATGTATAACCTTTATTTCTTACCATTATTCCTCAAACAGCATGGTATGAAATCCGTTTAGATGCATTTGTTTTGTATTACATATGAACAATCTAGACATGATTTAAATTTAATATATCCAAGAAGATATTAATAGGTTCTACTTGATCTTCTGTGAATCGTGGTATCTGCAGAGGGTTCCTGTTCTAATCTGCCATGGTACTGGAAACCTTGCCTTTATTTTTGCCTAATATTCTGAGTGTGTGTGTGTGGGGGGGGGGTGCACTAGTCAATGGATCAAGGGCCTACCTACCCTTCTCCAGTACCACTTCATCTAAATTTTACCTGTGTAAACCTTATTTCCAAATAAGCTCAAATTCTGAGGTATTGGGAGTTAGGATATGAACATAACTTTCCAAGAGCCACAAACCACCTCATAACATAGGGTATTGAAGGGGAGAGGAATTAATGTTTATCAAATATTTTCTAAAGGCCAAGTTAACCTGTTATGAGAAATTCTTATAAAAAATTCTGTGAGATTAGATGAATGTGCAAATTACAGTTTGTAGTAACTAAAGACAACCACTGTAGAAAGTAGAATAGTTAGAACACAAACCCAAACATGACTGTTCTTGACATCTTCTCAAGCTGTTTGTAGCAAACAAGTTTTCTTGAATCACATGGTATATTGCAAACTTTCCAACTAGACATTCTATTTTATTGATACAAATTAGAAAGTAGTTTTAATTTTTATTAGCCATTTAAAAATATACTGGGAATTAATAATAGAGTAACATGTTTTGTTTTATTTTATATTATTTTTTATTTATACAATTTCTTTGAGATTGCCATGGGTAATGTGGAGCACAGGTTTTACTGGAAAGTTTGATGGGTTTCATGTGCCCAAAGACATGTGGGTATTGTCATAACCCCATGGCCCATACCTAAGGTGAAACCCATGGTGTCCATTCATCTGCTCCAAACAGATGAATGGTGAGTGTCTTTTTTTTTTTTTTTTTTGGTGGTACTGGGCGTGAAATCTAGAGGCTTTCTACCTCCAGGCTATACTCCCAGACCTTTTTTATATTTTTTTATTTGGAAACAGGGTCTCACTAAGTTGCTGAGAGCCTCACTAAGCAGCTGAGACTGGCTTCGAACCCGTGTGATCCTCCTGTCTCAGCCTCCCAAGCGCGTGGATTACCAGCGTGCGCCACCACGCCCAGCTTACGGTGAGTTTCTTGTAGTTGCTGATTGCTCAAACAACAGTATTTGATCTATTTATTCTTAAAATAATTACATATACCTTGAATTGTATTTCATATAATCATAAGTACTGGTGGTAAGATATTCAGGAATGATTCACTTTCTTCGAGTGTACATTCTAGCTGATGAATAAAATAATAAGCTGTAAATAAATAACAATAATGTCTCAAAGATGCCATGAAGCTGTGAAGAATAAATCAAGGTGACACAATGAAAATGTGCATTATTAAAGATAGGCTGAACCCTAAGAAAGTAACATTTCCCCTGACATCAGAATGATAAAAAATTCAGCCATGCATGAGGAAATACTTTTCCCATAAATGGAAACCAAAACCAAATGCTGGGAGGTGTAGATGTGTACATTTTCAATAAGCAAGAAATAATTCCCCATATGTTTCCTTAAGTTATCTCTGGTTTGTATTTTATATACTTGTCCCTGATGTCAGTCAGTGTGAAAGACAGATTCAATGAAACCAATATGAATAAAATAAAAACATTTTAACATGCTATTGCAAGAGTCCTACTTTGGGATATAAACCAGAGCTAGGTCCAGAGTCTGTGTTGTGAAAAGTTAACAAGTTGTTTTTCATAACAAGAAATGTGGACTCGGCAAAACTCACGATCAAAAGAGGAATCACTGCTACAATGGTCATGGAGTAGGTAGGTGTGAGTTAGAGAAAGGTGCCAATACCAGATCCATGTTGCTTCCCGATAAATTTAACAACCAGAAATTACAGAGAATTAGCATTGAACAAGGGGAAAAGAGGAGTAAAAAAGCTAAAAGACCTCATTAGCAGTGGCTTTACTGACCAAGGAAAATTGGGACATGTCATGGCGAATGGCAGAGGTCAAATTTTCTACCTTTCCTCTTACAGATGATAATTATATGTCATAATGCATATTGTAATGTGGAAGCGCCGAGCCAGATGACCTAATAGATATTTTCAATTTGTAATTTCTTTGCTACAAAATTAAAGTATTAATCAAACTAAAAGCCTGCTAGGCTGGTTAAAGGTTGACTTTGCACAGAATGGCCAGAAGTAATCGGGCTGCCTTTCTCTTCTATTTATTGATGCCCTCTGCACAGTTTCTCAGAGGGTCTGTAGGAATGTCAGCTCCGCCAAGGCTTTTCCCTCCTCTCCTTGAGCAGGTGGTGGACTTTCTCAGGGACATTGCATCAATCTGAATTATGCTGAGAATCTCTCTAAGAGGACAATTGAAGGTAAAGGTTTTTGATCCAGACAAGTTAGACCTTACAGGAAGAGAAAAAAAATTGTCATCAGTTCTCAAGAATTCAAAACTATCAGGTTTGGTATATTCATGGCTCCTTTGTAAAGTGTTCTAAAATTTAAATAAAAGTAACTTTAGACAAAAAGCCTGATACAGTAACTAATCTGAATAATTTTGAAATATCACAGGTAGGTATGCATATTTTTCTCATTTTGTATATATTTTATTATTCCATACTGGAATATGGTATAACCCTATCATATATGAAAAAAATGATATTTTATTTAATATTATCCAATAATGTTTTTCAGTGTTTTAGAAACTATTTTATGAATAAAAGATAAAGAAGTTTATTATAATATCCAAAATCAATAAGTTGAGACTGCCTTGTCAATCAGTTGAACTTTTAATGTATCTATGGATACATTATATTGATATTATTGATACACATACAATATATTGATACAATATATTATATCGATATTATTGATACATATACAATAAAAACACAAATTTTAATCCAGATAAAAATAATTCAAAATCAATCATTCTTAATTACAATTGATTGGAGATTGCTGACACAGCTAAAGAATTATTTATTTATTTATGTATTTATTACTCTGGAGATTGAACCAAGAGGCATTCTACCTCCTACTTTTACTACCAGCACAATTTTTTAAAGTGTCTTATTTGGAAAGAAAGATCTAAGTTGCTAAGGACCTCACCAAATTGCCAAGGCTGGCTTCAAAACTGCAATCCTCCTGTCTCAGTCTCTCAAGTGCTCTGATTATAAGTGTATATTGCTATGTCTGGCTAATAAAACAAACAAAATTACAAAACAGCCGGCCGTGGTGGCACACACTTGTAATCCCCGCGCTTTGGAGGCAGAGACAGGAGGATCACGCAGGTTCTAAGCCAGCCGTGCGTTGGCTTAGGAGACCCTGTTTCCAAATAAAAAAAAAAAATGTATAAATAGGTCTGGGAGTGTAGCCCAGAGGTAGAAGGGCTTCCAGAAATCCCAGTACCACCAAATATATATATACAAAACAAATCTATTTAAATAAGAGTATTCTTAGCTATGCATGGTGGCATACACTTGTAATCCTAGTACTTGAGAGGCTGAGAAAGAAGGATCACAAGTTTGAGGACATCCTCAACAATTTAGTGAGGCTCTCAACAACCTAGTAGGACAATGTTTCCAAATAACAAATATAATTGGTTAGGGGTATAGCTCAGAGGAAGAATACTTCTAGGTTCAGTTTCCAGTAACATAAATTAAAAAAATAATTTAAATAACCTACACTGCTTGGTGCAGTAAGCGCACACCTGTAATCTCAGTAATGGAAGCCTGAAAGAGGATTATAGGTTAGAGGCTGCCTTAGCAATTTAATGAAATTATCATCAAATTAGGAAGATATTTTTTCAAAATAAAAAGGGATGGGGGTGTAGTTCAGAGGTAGAGTATCTCTGTGCTCAAACCCCATACCAAAATAAGTAAATTAAATAAAATAACATGACACCATTTTAATAAACTTTTACTGATACATTGTAATTATACATCATAATGAGGTTCTGAATGATAGGAACATACATGTGCCAGAACTCACCCTGCTCACTCCATTCCTCTGCACATGATATTGTGACTATTGTTGATAACTTTCTAGATCACAATGTTCTCCAGGTCCCTCCATTTTCCTGCAAATTATATAAATTTAGTTTCTTTATGGATAAGTACAATTCCATTGTGAATATATACCATAATAATCCATCATCTGGTGATGGATACCTAGGCTGATTCCATAATTTGGCTATTGTAAAATGTGCTGCTATAACCATGGATATGTACATATCACTATAATATTCTGACTTCAGTTCCTTTGAAAAGATACCCAGGGTGCATAGAAGATGGCAGTGACCGCAGCTGCAGCAGCAACAGTGGCCGCAGTGGTAATGGTTGGCAGCAGCCAAATAGAACATGTGTTCCTCTAAGAAACCCTGGACAACAGATTTTGGTTTAATACCTGGATGAGAAAACATATGGAGACATTTCCAGTCATTACTTCCTACTTAAAATAAGAGATAGAAGAGATTCACCAAGATGGCAGTGGTGGTGGAGGCGGCTGCCACCAGTATTTGGGATAGACAGACAGATCCAATCCAATCCAATCTACCTTGAACTGTTGAAGATATCTCCCCAAATGTAGACTGCTCCTGAACCAAACACTCAGGAATTCTGGACAACATACTATGTAAGAATAATGTTCAGGAGGAGAACCAAGATGGCAACAGTGGTGATAGCCAGTATTTGGGAGAGGCAGACAGATCCAATCCAATTCACCTTTCCCTGAAAGTAGACTACTCCAGCACCGCATGCTCAGGAACTCTGTACAACATATTAGGTAATAAAATGTTCGGGGAGCATCATAGGGAGCCCTGCATAGCTGGGTCAGCCAGCGCAAGGTGCATCCTGGGAGACAAAGGCACTCCTGGCCACTGTGCTCCTCTACGCAGTGCTGGGGGCCAGGAGGCACTTGGAACAGCAGAGCCTGCTCTCCTTGGTCAAACTGTGGACCTTTGATCTTGGTGGGAAGATAAAATCCATTGCTGCAAAGTACTTAGGTTCCCAGTCTCTGCAGAAGACGTGTACTTTTTTCTCCTACTAAATAAAAGAAAAAAATATTGAAGAAAAAATGGGATCTCTGTAGACGACCTGCCCACAGTGAGGAAGACTGGAGCACACCCCACTGAGGAGCTGGTGCCAGGGCCTGTGAGGCAGAGATCACAGCCTTTCAAGCAACAAGGCTGGGACCATGGCTTGCTGCACAGCAAAGGGCCAGTGGGTCCCTGCAATCATGCAGTCAGGAAGCACTTGAAGATGCCACTATCTCACCCCATCTCTCAGCAGATCTCCAGATCCAAGTGACCTCTATTAAAAAATTGGGTGTGAGTCGATCATCTTGTCAAAGTCACTCACCTTCTGGCTATCATGATTTCAGAAAATGGGAAATAGTGTAAAAAGTAAAAGTAGGACTTCCAAGGAAGAGATAAACTGTAATTGATCGGGTGAGGAGAGGTGGAAATTCTAGTGCATTGTTGGTGGAATTGCAAATTAATGCAACCACTTTGAAAGACAAGATGGGAGATCCTCAGAAGAATGAAAATGAACTTACCATATGATCCAGAAATACCAACCATGGGTATTTACCCAAAAGAATGAAAACCAAACTACCAAACCAACGCATGATTATTTATGTTCATAGATGCACAATTTATCATTCTCAAACTATATAACCAGCCAAGATGTCCATCAACAGATAAGTGGATTACAAAACTGTGGGATATGTACACAATAGAATTTTACCCAGCCATAATGGAGAACAAAATTATGGCATCTACAGGGTAATGTCACAAAAAATAAGAAATCATATGTTTCACCTAATATGTGAAAACTAGAGAGAAATGGGTAATAGGAGGAAATCTAGTTGAAGAAGGGGCCCTACCAAGGAGCAATTTAGGTGACCTATCTGAAGGGATGGAAGGGGGGAAGATGGAAACTTTTTTAAAGCACATGATATACTTAAACATCAAATTCAATCACTAAATCAAGCATGGGAATGAGGGAGGGGGAGGGAATGGGATAGGGATTGGATAAGGGCTAATTGAGTGATGTGTGCATGTATATCTCCACAAGTTTTTTATTCCATTAAAATATTTGACTACTATGCACCAATAAAATATATTAAAAATGTAACAGTTGGCATTATGCTATCTCTATATATATTTAATTTCTAATGCTAATTTCAAAGACATGTATGGGGAAAGGGGGGAAAGAGAGATGGGACTCCGAGGAAAATGCTCCAATAGTTGTATACTTGTATGTTTATATCACCACATATCTCAGTAAGGTGTATAATTACAATGTACCAATAAAAGAGTACAAAATTTAAAAAAAAGTTCCCCAGAGGTGATATACCTGGATCATACAGTTCATATTTTCAGTCTTCTGAGCAACCTCCACGGTGGTCTCTGTAGCAGCTGCACTAATTTGCACTCCCACCAAAAGTGTATAATGGTTCCTATTTTCTCATACCCTCGCCGGTATTTATTATTTGTATTCTTGATGGTTACTATTCTAATTGGTGCTGGATGGAATCTCAGTGTAGTTTTGATTTGCATCTCCCTAATAATGTTAAACATTGTTTTATATATTTATTGGCCATTTGTATTTCTTCTTTTGTGAAGTCTCTATTAAGTTTAATTGTCAATTTTCTGATTGGGTTTTTTATATTTTGTGCTAAGTCACATAAGTTCTTTGTATAGTCCAGATATCAGTCCTCTCTCAGAGCAGTTACTGCCATAGATCTCCTATCCTGTGGGCTCCCTCTTTAGATGTTTGATGATTTCCTTTGCTACACAAAACTTTTTAATTTGATGCCATTCCATTTGTTAATTCTCGTTTTAATTTAATTTCCTAAGTTTTGGGGGTCTACAGACCTTTTTTTGCATTACTATATTTTAGAGAGTGTCACAATTATTTTATGCACGGAATTTTGTTAAAATCTCATTTAGTAATGATGAATCTGAAGTTTGAAGGTTAATAGCTATTAGTAACATACTTATTAAACAGCAACTAGTTTTGTTAATAGCATTATTATAGATCAAATTAGGATGGCTATCAATACCTCCTTTGCTCTGATTACATTTGCTCCTCACATCAAGGCACAGAATCTAATTTCTCTCCTTTTCTTTTTTCTCAGAAATGGGGATGGAACCCAAGGGGCTACATTCTACCTCCAAGCAATGGCCCCAGGCCTAATTTTTTTTAATTCTTTATTTTGAAACAAGGTTTCACTGAGTTGCAAAGGGCCTCACTAAGTAGCTGAGACTGTCTGTGAACCACGATCCTCCTGTCTCAGCCTCCCAAATGCTGGGATTACAAGCATGTGTCACCACACCCGGCTTTCTCTCCTTTTGCATATGCCCTTACCTTACATTTCTAGTCACATGCAGCAAACATGATGTGATATATTGGAGTCTTTGAGGCTCAGGTTTTAAAAAGACAAATGATTGCTCTGTCTAAGTCAAACTTGTGATGTTTTCTTCTGAAATCAGCTACCATGCAATAAGAAGACACATGACGAGGCCAGGTATAGACACTCTGGTTGACAGCAGGAATTGACCTCTGAGCTGAGTGTCACCATAAGCAACTCACTTTATAAGAAAGTAGTACTCATTGTTCTGGTGAGCATTCTCACAGTCATCATATAAAGATCTAATGACATAACTTAGAGAAAAGAAGATTTTTTTTTTTTTTTTTTTTACATTTTGAGATTCAGTCTATGTGAGGCTGGGGACCAAGGATCTCAGAGCATGTTGGTGAGGGATGAAGAGAGGGAGAGGGGATGGGCTGTGCTCTTCATATCATGGAGTAAAAGAGTACAGGGAAAGAATGAACCATATATAATCACAAAGGCCACACCCCCTGGGTCAAACTCTCCAGTCACACACATATACATCCATTGCAATGAATTTATCCACTGTTGGGATTACAACTCTCACGACTCAATTATACCAGCTCCCAACATTAATAAATAAGCTCTTTAGGGGATATTTTACATCTAGCTATAACACTCTTAGATATAAACTTCAGACAAGTCTTTAGATGCTTTCTTCCAGAGGTGCCATCCGACTGCAAATACAATTCTAAATAAACACTCCCAGTTGAGCACAAAGATTGTTCAGCACTATCAGAAGTCATAATAAATTATTATACTAAGCCACTAACTCTTGAGATTATTTAATCTGTGCAATACATAACAATAAATAAAATTTATTAGGATGGGGTAGGGACTAAAACATTTCTGGAATTGTCTAATTTAATTCATAGAACAGAGCTATTATTAAATATTGCCTTCAATATTCTGATAAAATAAAAAGTTCTTATCTAAAAGTCATATGGGTAGTAAGCAAATCTAGGATAATGTTCTTGGTTGTTAGAAATATCTTTTCATAGTACAGAGGTGAGATTCTGCACACTCCTACGTAGAACCATCATACATTCATTTATTTATAAGATGAAGGCAAAAAGATGAAGGCAAAATCTGCTCTATTCACACAAAACCTTCCCAAGGAGTATGTGTAGCATCTGGTGAGGATGTCCAAGGCTATCCAGGTGTATCGCTTTATAACAATGAAGTCTGTGTTGCTGAAAATCTTGTGAGAAGTGGCTCTCAGTAAGCCAGAGGATGGCATAAGACTTGTTTTGCTGAAATGAGCCATGTTAAGATAAGACAGCTAGAAATAAAAGAGAGAGAGGGAGTCTTGTTTTATACCTAGAAATCTTAAGGACTGGGACAGAAAAATATGAGACTTTAGCCTACCACAGATGACTCTTGGTCAGTCCTCAGTAATAAGACTTTACCTTTTGTCCTAAATGTGACAAGAAGTTGTGTTTTTTTAATTTTTATTTTTTATAAGTGGAACATACTGAGAGTGGTGTACATTTACATTGTGCTCCATGCCCTTCCCCCTCCTTTCCCCCCCCCACAATAGAGAGTGTCCAGGTTAATCATGTTGTATTTATGCTATTACACATATTTGTATGTAGCTCCTCCATTGAACAACCTCAGCTTTTCATCTAATCTTCCAGAATTTTTCTATTGCTGTCTTCCTTTCATTTATTGACTCTTTCATTTTATTCCAGACCTTTTTCTCATTCTTTCTTAGTGTTTCAATTTCCTCTTTCATTTTCTGTAGACTTGTTTTAAAATCTTTCATCATATTGTAGATCAAGATTCTGAACTCCCCTCCTTGCATTTCTTGTAGGTCAGTATTCGTGATTTCTTTTGCCTCTTCATTATTCTTGGTTCTCGTATTTTCAGTGTTCTAAGTCCTGTTTTTCTGATTTCTATCCATTGCTTGTGTGTATTATGTTTAGTCCAATCTTAGTATTAGGAGTTTAGAGGTCAGCTGTGCTTTTCCAATGTTGAGGGTTGGGTGATGGGTGAGGAGCTGGGGTGATGGGTATAGGAGTCGGATGAGGTAGAAGATATGTTTAGCTTGAGAAAGACTTTAAGTATGATAAGGTAATATCTTGCTGAGAATGAGAGAGTTAATTAGTAGGACTCTTGTAGTTAGTAGAGTAAGTATGGAGATATGAAATACTTTGAGTATTAAACAAGGAGGTATATTACGGGAAAAGAGTAGATAGGTTAGTATGGCGAAGATTAACTGTAATGTAATCAACGATACCAAGATTAACTATTATGTAATCAAAGGAAAAAAAAACAAAAGAGGAAAAAAAAAAGAAAAGAGAGAGAAAAAAGAGGAAAAAAGGACAAGAATAAAATAAAAAGAACTAGCAGCTGTGTGAAACCAGGAAACAAAGCAAACTATCAAATATATATATATATATATATGACAAGTAAAAGCAGAAAAAGGATGGGGAAAAAACAAAACAACAACCACAATAACAAAACAAAAGCAATATAAAAACAAAACAAAACATCAACAGCAAAAAAAAAAAACAAACAGTCCTACTTAATTATGGATATGGGGTCAGGTCCATATAATATTTGAATGTCTGATTGCTGTGGTAACTTTCAGAATATAATCAAATGTCTCTTAATTTTCTCTGTACTCTATTTTCATCTTCTTAAGTCACTCTCTGGGTGTTTGGATACCTTTCTTTCCTTTGACAGCTTTGGGTTTAGGTGTCAGAATGTCTGGTGTTACTGTTAATAAATTCTGTACAATTCCCAGGTTCTGTGTATTTCCATCCTGTAGTCAGTGCCTCTGTGTCGGGGCCCACTCGGCTGGACCGAGATGGCACCCAGGCTTGTTGTCAGCGTGGACTCAAGATGGCGCCTAGGCTTGCAGCCAAGTCATGAGACTCACAAGATGGACGTCTCCTTGAGCATGCGCAGTGTGCCATGCTACGTGTCTGCAGAATGATCAGTGACGCAGCACCTCGTGCTACCACCAGCCTGCCTATGAGAGAGTCAGAAATGTGCATGCCCTAGCCGTGGGAAGCTTGGGGTTGGTAGGGAATAGAGGGAGAGATTATGATGCTGATATATATTGTGCTTGCTGTATGCATTGTCAGACATATTAGAGACAGAGAGATATTAAGACATATTGAGACATATTAAGGATCCATTAAAGAAGAATTCATATTTCAGCTGAAGAGGTGTCTGTGTCATTCTCTAAGCCCCTGTGGGTCGGAGTCTTAGGGGACGATACCTCTACACTCACCACCCTAGACTCAGGCCTGTGCTTCCATACAGCAGGAATGGAGGATGTTCAGAGTAGACTTGGAACCGCCCCCTGAGGCCCTTTGCAGGTATTGCATCTCGATGAATTTTTCTGTGTCTCTGTAAATTCTCACTGGGCTAGCCCGTGTGGTCCCAAGATGCACCCTGGGCAAAGGGTTGCTGGTCCCTGGGCACACATACTGCCAGAGCACTGCAAGATCCTAGGATACAGACAGGGTGACTGCCATTACTGGACCCCAGCGTGGGTGGGCACAGGCGCCTAGTGTGTGATCCTGGGCTAGGCCACGGTGCAAGGGCTGTGCTCTAGACTAGAACTGAGTCTCCAGCTGCAGGGCAGACACAGACACCCAGCGGTAGGCCAGGGGTGCAGGGCGGGCACACACGGGTCTGGGGGTGCAGGCAGAGCACAGGATCCAGCACTGGTCTCTGGCTCTGGCAGGGAGCACAGGGTGCATGACAGTATCACTAGGGTCTATGGAGTGTGGCGGGCATACATGCTGGTGGTGGACCCGGTGCATGAGCTGGGGGTCCGAGGATATTTCATGGGCACACAGAGCTTTGTCCCCGCTGGGAAACAGGCAGGGCCCCCGAGGTAAGTGCCCAGCCTCCGGCGGGGCACTGGGTCTAGGCGCACAACGTGAGCGCTGAGTTTAGGAGTGGGGGTGGCACAGGCAACTAGCTGGGGTCCTGGGGCACAGACAGGGCGCGTGAGGACAGTGCTGGGTTCTGGGGCCAGGGACAGATGCCCAGGGCCAGTGCCGGACCTGGGGTGCACGCTAAGACCCATAGCTTCTCTGGATGCACTCAGATACCTGGCTTCCTTGATCCAGGTGTCTGCAGGACTGACTCACTGTGCCGCTGTGGTCCCGTCTCTGGTGAGCACACAGGATTCTGGTTTGGGTGCCGCTCACTGCTTAAGATGAGGCTCTATGACCATTTTCAGTCTCTTGTTTTATTTTGCCATGGTGGTATCAGTCAGGACTAGGGACTGCCGTTTGGACCGGAGGCCCGCGCAGGTGCTGGCGGGCAGCCTGGTTGTGTCTGCAGCAGGTCTGATGCCCGAACTTTCCTCCTCCTCCTCCTCCTCCTCCTCCTCCTCCTCCTCCTCCTCCTCCTCCTCCTCTTCTTCTTCTTCTTCTTCTTCTTCTTCTTTTGCATTGAATCTCTAGTTCAGGGTTTCTGGATTCCTTCTGCCGAGGTACCTGGATCTGTTTTGGTTCCTGGGATATATTTATTTTGTTGGTTAAGACACTGCCTTATAAGGAGTTGAACTTTATTTATTTCAGCTACCGAGAAGTGCTGCGTCCCTCAGTAGCCATTTTGAATTTCTCCAAGAACTTGTATTTTAATGGCCAGGAAAGATGATACCAACCCTTCCATAATTTTAAGAGAGTCTCATGAACTTGTCATGGTGGCACACACTTGTAATCCAAACACTTGTGAGGCTGAACAAGAGGATTACAGGTTCGTGGCCAGCCTCAGAAACTTACCAAGGCCCTTAGCAACTTAATGAGACCCTGTTTCAAAATTAAAAGTAAAAACGGACCTGGGGTATAGCTACGAGGAAGAATGTCCTTGGATTCAATCCCCAATATCACAATAAAAATAACAAATAAATAAGTGGAATACCAAGCTCGGACTTCCTTAGATACACTCCTCTTTAAATAAATACAGTTGATACTGAGTAAGGTGGTTTCCGTCTCCTGCTATGCTCTAACTAAAGCATAAGCACTATAAACCAAATCCTTATTTGCATAAAGATGATAATCAGTTTCCTTTGTGTCAGGAAAATTTTGTGTTTCTGAATTTGCTATAATCTTACAGAATAAGCTAGAAAAGCTCTAGCTTCCTCCCAATATGTTTTATCAAGAAGTCCTTGTGGCATAACAAGACTATTCTATAAACAGATTCTTAAGCATACTTTTTCCAATAAGACTCTCACCAAGAATCTCCCCAAAACTAATTATGCCATCTCTAAAGAGGTGCGTGTGCGTGTGTGTGAGATGAATAAATATACAAAACTTACAGAAATTAATTTTTTAAATTAAAAAAGGTAAATATGCACCTCAAATTATTTTTCCATTTTTACCTGGAATAATGTATATATATATATATATATATATATATATATATATGTATATGTATATATATATATATTCAGTAGATATATCTATATATTTATCTACTATCTATATACTGTCTCTTTATCTATCTATCATCTATCTTCATATTTCATACTTTAGGAGCATAACAGCCTTATGCCTAGTGCTTACAGTCATGAACACCAGTTACTAGCTCTTTACTGTAAACATCAATTGTTCTATTTCTTCTGAATTTATTTTTGAAGCTATAAATTGTTACTCACTCTGACACCCAACCCCAGGCTCCTGACTGGTTGCAAATACTTATGGATGTCACAAATGAGTATTTAGGAAAGAAAATTTGTGTGTGTGTGTGTGTGTGTGTGTGTGTGTGTGTGTGTGTATGTGTGTGTGTGTTTTACTTGGAAATGAACTCAGGGGCACTATATCTCTGAGTATATCTGCCACCTTTTTTATCTTTTTTATTTTTTAAATTTTGAAACAGGGTCTTTCTAATTTGTTGAACCTGGCCATGAATTTGCGATCATCCTGCCTCAGCCTCCCAAATACTAGGATTAAAATTGTGTGCCACCATGCCCAGCTTATATTATTTTAAGCCAAGTTCAGGAATATGCATCGATTATGTGTATAAGAGTTACTTTATTAAAGTTTATTTAAAGTCTGTCTCTCACCATGCTAAGAGGAGAATAAAAGAAGATTTCCCATAGGGTCATATAAGTTAAGCCAACTCATCGGTAAATAAGACCACAGAGAAATGGAGAGCACTCCACAACCCTGGACTCCTTACTGTTTCTTTTTCACAAAATTATCCCAACCTTTTTCATCGTGCTTTGGAATTTCTAATGCAATGGTTTCCAACATATAATTTTAAGTTACAGATTTATGATACACACTTTGGGGACAAAGGTACTCCCCACTGTAATGGCCTATGAAGACTTACTTTCTATTTACTTCATCTTTTTATTAAGAAGTAAAACGTTCACAGTCAGTAATCTAGACACAATACTAATGCAAATTCTTCAACAATACAGAACCTGATAAAAAATGTATTTTATACTTTGCTTCAGTGTTCAGCTCATACTGACTACTGACAAATGTTGATGCCTGGGAACTTTCTATGCTCATATTGTTACAAACAGTAATAATTTTTAGAAATTTTAAAATTCTATTATTTGTTTCGCTTTCCAGCCACACATATGCCTCTTCCTGCCAGCATACCTCTATAGTTATCTCTCTCCAATTCCATAGTAAATACAGGAAATTAACAAATGTTTTATGCCTCATAAACAAAAGCCTGACTATTTAGAGAATAGGTGGTATATTTGGTCATTGGAGAGTCATTAAAAAGGTATACTAGGTGAAAACTCTAGTACATTGTTGTTGGAATTGCCACTTTGGAAAAGAGTATGGAGAATCCTCAGAAGAATGGGATTGAACCCACCGTATGATCCAGCAATAGCACTTCTGGGTATCTACCCAAAAGAATAAAAACAAAACTACAAAACTAATGCATGAATATATATATATATATATATATATATATATATATATATATAATCTTCACAATTCACAATTGCCACACTATAGAACCAGCCAAGATGTCTATCAGCAGATGAATGGATTAAAAGACTTTGGGATATATACACAATGGAATAATAAAGTGGGAGTGGCATAATTCTAGTCCATCTCATTTCTTAGCTTCGAAGTTCTAGGTCCAGTACTGGCCTTGATAGTGGTGGTCTATAACAAAAAGTAAATTTGGATGCTCTCCTAATATGTGGAAGCTCGGGAGAAAAACAGTCATAGGAGGAATTCTAGACAAAGAAGGAGAAACCATAGGTTAACAAATAAGAAAAAGGGAGGAGGAGGAAATGGGATGGGACTTGAGGAAGGACTAAATAAGTGATGTGTGCATGTATGCCTCCCTCTACCATCTTGTACTCCATTAAGATACATGACTATAATGCACCAATATTTTTATTTTTTATAATTCCAGGCATGGTGGCACATGTTTGCAATTCCAGTACTTGGGAGGTTGATACAGAAGGATTATGCAGGTTTGAAGCCACTCTCAACTACTTAGTGAGGCTCTCAGCAACTTAGTGAGACCCCTGTTTTCAAAAAAAAAAAAAAATATATATATATATATATATATATATATATATATATATATATAATAAGTCTGGGAGTGTCGTCCAGAGTTCCATCCCCAGTACCACATAAGAAAAGAAAATTAAAAGAAGAAAGAAAGTGAGAAATCAATCAAGCAAGCAACCAAGCAAGAAAGAAAGAACAGCAAAAAGGCTCATAGCTAAAAGGTTAAGAGTTTGCATTGGGGTCTCAGAAGAGACATTGGGACTTTGACTTTTGGACAATGCTGGGACTGTTAACCTGATGGGATTCTAGGAGAAGCACTAAATGCACCTTGCATGGTGAGATGGACATGAGACTTTTGGGGACAGTGGCAGAATTAAGGGGTTAGATCTGGAATTTTTCTAAATGTTCATCTGCTGAAGGCTTGATTCTAAAGGGAGCAAATTTAGAGTTAGGGCTTTTGGGAAGTGATTGGAACATGTGGAACATGTGAATGGATCTAGTCATGGTTTTATTGTTTGACGGCATTATTGGGAAGTGTTAGAAACTGTAGAAAGTGGGGCTTAGTTGAAGAAGTGGGTCACTGAGGATGTTCATCAAAGGATGGATCATGTTCCCAACCCATGTCTTACACATGTGCTCGCTCCCTCTCTCTCTTTTGTCTACCATAAAGTATATAGATCTATCCCACCATATTCTCTCCACCATAATGCCTTATCACAAACTCATAGCACTGACCTTGGATTGAAATCTCTGAAACCATGTGACAAAATAAAACTTTTTTTTCTCTCTAAGATATTTTTCTAGGATATTTTATCACATCAATGAAAAACTCACTAACACAATTTTGAAAATTAGTGTTTAAATGGGAAAGAAAACCATGAGTGTGCTTTTTATGGCAAAGGTCAATAATTTAATAAATAAAGTAGAAAAATTAAACATAGTTGGTTGCATGGAAGTCTCTCTATAAGAGCAGAATTCCATTAAGAAAGCACTTTTATCATGACTCTGCATCTGAAAGTGCAAATTTTTTTCTGCCATGTATGTGGCTAGTGTTGTTATCCTTAATTTTATAACTCTAGTTCCCAAAATATGCTCTGTAAGAATTTGCATGTCCACAATATCCTTCTGCAAGAAACATAATCCATAGTTTTGTTACAGATTATCAAAGGAATTATTTGTTTAAAAGACTTAGAATCTCAGCAAAAGACATGTGTCAAGACTTCATTCAGTAAAGGCTCTTCAGGGTTCTGAAGTATGTGACCTATGGTATCAGGCTTCATAGATTTTTCACTCCTGGTATTCATAAAACATGATCTCTGACAAGTGACTTTATTATTCTTTGACCTTCCACTTCTTATCCAAGGTAAGGCTGCCAATAATACCTATCTTTCATAGATTTTTTAAATGTAACTCTGTTTAAATAAGTGAAGCTCTTAGGTCCATGGCAGGAGTATAGTGTCATTAGATGTTAGTTGTCATTAACAAACATATTTTCTTTTCTTTGCATGCCTTTTTGGAGAAGTCTAAGTGACAATTCTATTTTATTCCCATTTTTTCCCTTGACTTCTAACAGGTCAGGTTTGCTCTCACTTTCAATAAATTAAAGGGAGCACATCTAACTAGAATGAAAATTTGAAAAAAAAATCTACTTAGGAAGCTATTTACCAATTAGATAGATTTGGGATATTTTGTTGTCAAAGACTTTAGCATATTAAACTAATTGAGTTTCCATTTTATCTATGTGAGAGCTTTTATTCCCATATGGTATATTTGCTTAAATCAGTAGTTTACCTGAGTGAATCTTCATTTCCTCATCAAGAAACAATATATCAATAATTTATTATCATAGGAAAAACAAAGTCACTGACAGATGGCCTTAAATCCTCATCACTTAGCAATTTTTAAATTTTCTTATACACCAAACACCGATGGGTACCATGAATACTACCTTGAATATACATGCTTCATGGCCCCTTAATAGAGGGTATTTTTTTTTTAGTAAATCCCTATTTGGGTCATTTTTTTTTTATTGCTACTATGACAAGTTATTGCATTCTAGTGGCTTAAAAAACAGCACATTTTATTTTATTTACTTTTTTTTTGTAGTACTAGACATGGAACCCAGGGGCATTCTATCCTTAAGCAACACCCCCAGCCCTATTTTTTATTATTTATTTTGAAATAAGGTCTCACTGAGTTGCAAAGGGCCTCCCTAATTAGCTGAGGCTTTCTGTGAACCGAGATCCTCCTGTCTCAGTCACCTAAATGCTGGGATTATAAGTGTGCACCACCACGCCCAGCTTAGCACATTTTAATCTTATAGTTCTGTATATCAGAAGCCCAACAGATGGCCTCATTGAACTAAGATCAAAGTGCTGGCAGGGCTGAACACCTTTGGAGACAGAATCTAAGAATGTTTTACCCCACTTTCCACCATTGCATTTTTTTGGCTTCTTTTCTCCATCTTCAAATCCAGCAATTTTGGATCTCTCTCATCATGTTTCTATTATAATGTCTCTCTGGCCAGAGCTGTTAAGGATTCTTGTGATTATATATGGCTCACTCTGAAAAATCTAAGATAATCTTCCTGTCACAAGGTCCAAAATCTAAATCGCATCTGCCAAGTCTCTCTGATCAAGTTCCAGATTTTAGGGAATGAACATCTTTGGAATGGGCTCATTATTCCACTTCCCATAAATTGTTGCTCAAGTTTACAAGTTTCTGTAAGTGTATTTTTGTGTTCATGTGTGGATTCAAAAGGCCAGGAGAGTACTTACTGCTTAGTCGCCAATATGGAGAACACCTTCATTAAGTGTGCTTTAATGCTTTATAGAGATGTCAGCTCTGCCAGGTGAGGTATATTTTTTGTTTCAGTTTCTCCTTAACCCCCACTGTGAAAAAATTATCTCTACTGTTGATGTGCTTAATTATCCAAGTTCAAGGGCATTAGGCAATGATACTCTATAATGCTTGCTATAAGGAAGGGTCATCCTTTATCATTAGCAAACTGCTTAGTGGTGGAGCCCACAATTGTACATCTTACCTAGCAGATATTAGGAGCCCGCTTATCAGTTTTTCTAATGAGATGAATCATGAGGTAGGGATGGGGTTGGGAGGAAGGAGCTGGGTTAATGTTCCAAGGGGACTAATTAGAATCAGGTGAGAGCTAGAGAAAGCAACCAAGGTGATTTGCGTCAGAATCCACATGAAAAGCTCTAATTAACAGGAGTGATGGACTTTGCTTTAAGACCACGGGAGAATACATGGTGCCCAATTTAACTTTCCTGACCTGGTGGTCTGATAATGTCAAGTTCAATGTATTATTTTTTAACGGAAGGTAGAAAAATGGTTTTCTCTCTAGGACATTAACATAAGCCTGTGTACAAACTAAGAACCTTAAAAAGATATAGTATGGATAGAAAGAGAGTGGAATAGTGGTTGCTAAGGGTGGGGGTATGGAGAATGGGGATTTATTGGTAAAAGAGTACAAATTTTGAGCTATAAAATGTGTAAGTTCTGAGGATCTAATATGCAACATACAGACTCTACTTAATAATACTGTATTTTTTAGAAGTAGATTTTAAATGTCCTGAATATATTCTTTATATATATATATATATATATATACACACACACACACACACACACACACACAGAATAATTGTAAGTGGTGATAGTTGTGTTAATTGTGGCAATTGGTAAATAACGTAAAGTTATAGCATATCATTCCACCCTGTACACACACACACACACACACACATATATATATATATATATATATATATATATATATCACTCAAATATTTTAAAGGTCAGAAGTAGAAAGCATATTCTATAAGGTAAAGGAGATATAGAGGTACCTTGACTTTTGTATTTGCCACAATTGTACATAAATGATTGAGGTGTATAATTAATACAGACAGTTAAGTCATTAAAATATATATAAAGTAGAATGGGAGGCCAATGGCAAGATGACCATTTAATTCAAAGTATTAATTATATTGAAAGAGATAACAGGCAGGCAACCTAACAAAGAAGAGATTAAGGCAGAGCAAGCAGAGGAGTGTGGGACCTGGTCCATTCTAATATCCATGTCTCTCAAGACACCACCCCATTCAGAAGTAATTCAGCTGTGGTTCCATCCAAAACCACAGAAGCTTTAAATTTATCACTTCAGCAAAGTTATTGTTCCTTCAAAAAAAAGGAAAAAAAAAGTATACAAGGTATTTTAGCTGCAGGGTGCATAACTAGAGAAAGTATCCCCTGCAGCGATTTTCTGCCTTTCTACTAAATTAACTGCGCAAGAACCAACCATGTTACTGTATGACATTTAGTTTTTCTAATCTGTTTAATGCCATGGTTTGCACATGAAGTATTCTGACGTGCTTTTATGTTTCAGATGCTAAAAAAGCACATTAGAAGTGCAGTAGGGATTCTTTTACAGACAATATAACTTGTTACAAATTGCATTTTCAGAAAAATTATACCGCAAAAATCCAATCTTATCTTATGATTTTTCCCTCAAAATTACATTTTACCTCCTGCTTGTATTCTGTCTCTGGTGTCTAAGCATCTTCACTTTGAGATCCTCCCGATTCATTCTCCTTTCCTTGGTGCCCAGTGGTAAATTAATTCAAATCTATTTTTAAGGTAAAATTCGACAGCACTTGAAGACGCAGTCACCATTTATGTGATGCTAAGACTTTCATAGCTACTGTGGGGAAACTTTTGAACACATTTTTCTCTCCAATATATATTTCAACTCTTTAATCTCTTTTTGTGTCTGGCAAAAATGGGCCCTGACCTTTAGCTCCCTGCACTCAGCATGTGTTTATAAAATGTCAAATTAGTAACACAATAGTTCATGTCTATCCTTCCACATTTTCAACACGCTTATTTATGAAGTTATGATAAATGAAAATTAAAACTCCAAGAAAAGTTTCATTTTCTAAGCTGCATAGCCTAATGTTTGTGTGTTATATGTGTTCTCTACATGCACATGTTTATGTATAATATTAAGTACATGTTCAAAAATAAAGAATTGCCGAATAATTACATTTGCTTTTTGTCAACTGGTTTTGTCCTCTCAAGAAAATTGTTTTAAGAATCTAGATTAAGAATTTAAATCAAAAAATTTATACTTTAAAGAATATATCCAGTTTGGATTTTAATAATAGACATTTCCCTTTAATTCTAAAATTCTTAATTCTGTAGAATTTTCTTGTTACTTTTCTCTCTCTCTCTCTCTCTCTCTCTCTCTCTCTCTTTCTGAGTGTATGGGAGTGGGTGGGTGGGTGTGGGTGTGTGTTATCAGTTAATGGGAATTGAACCCAGAGATGGTCAATCATCTTTGAGCTACATATCATCATTATTTTAACTTTTATTTTGCAATAGCCCCCCTTCTATATTACTGTGCGCTGCTGGCCTCAAACTTGTGATCTTCTTTTCTCAGCCTCCCTAATACAGACATGCATCATCATTCCTGACAACTTTCCTTTTCTCATACTTTTTGTTTTTACACATTATTTTCATTTTATTCTCCTACTTGTAAGAATAAGGTTATGTTCAGCTGTTACTCAATAGCGTGGAGGATATACAAATGAATGATAGTTATTTAATACATAAATAAGTATTTAATAACTTAATATTCAAGGCCATTAGCTCTTCATGCATCTATCACTGAATGGAGACCCTGGTTAGTTAGAAGCCAAAGTTCTTCTTTCAGCTAAATATTAGGTTACTATGAACTAGAACTTCAGCATTTAAAACCTTAGGGAGCTCTAAGGCTAAATAGCTCACCTTTCTCTAGAGGTCACACTATTGTCAGCAGCTTTATAAACTGATAAATCTATTTCCTACATGATGGATTAAGTTGATCACTACAATTGGTCACATCCAATGACACTGACACAGCGTTCCCATGAGCACATGTGCCCCATCATTTCCTAGGAAATGTACTAGAAGAGACACATTTGGTTGGGTCTGGAACTCACTTTTCCTTTATAGATAGCAACAGTCAAGGTTACTTCTAATTTTTGCTATTATTTAAAGTATATTTTAAAATCAGGGTTTATGGAATGGAAAATATCAGAGGTACTAAAGGATGTGACACCTTTCCTTATCCAGCCCAGGAAATTTGGCTGTCACTTCTATAAAAAAAAAGACTGATGTTAACAAGAGAAAAGAATAAAAAGAAAATCAAAGTTTTAATTGTCAGAGATTTTAGCAATAGAAATCCAAAGACCAACCCCAGGAAAACTATCTATTTTTTTTTTTTTTTTTTGGTGGTGGTACTGGGGTTTCTGGAAACCCTCTACCTCCGGGTTACCCTCCCAGACCTATTTGTATACATTTTTATTTGGAAACAGGGTCTCTTAAGCCAGCGCGGCTGGCTTTGAACCTGTGTGATCCTCCTGTCTCCGCCTCCCAAGCGCAAGGATTACAAGCGTGCACCACCACGCCCAGCAAAACTATATATTTTTATGGTTAGGGTTGATGAAGAATGCGTGGACAGCGATGTAGAAATGTAATTGGACAAGAAGGCATGATTCCATGGTAATGAGACTGAGGAGGGAAGCAGGGTAAGGCCTGTCTTTTCAGAGTGTGCTTGGCCTCTCTGTAGCATTCCTAGATCCTAGGTATGGGGCAGGACCTGTGGAATGAGTGTCTTTAAGAGAGAAAGAAGAGAGTGATCTTCTAGGATTAATGAGTTGATTTAGGGGAGAGGAGTTCCAATTTCAATGGCCTCTCTTGGGGAAGTAGAAAAATAGTTTCTATGACTGGCTTCTTGGGACAAAGAGGGGCAAAAATCCAGAGAGGAGAAGAAAGTCAGGGGGACTTTACTTTTAAGGTTCTTCCCATCCTGAGTTTGAAGTCCTCAACATGCTAATGAGCCATACTCTAGAGTATTGTGTTCTGTGTCTCAACAGTATACATTTTTGAAGTATAAACCATAGTTTACAATAATTTATAAAAGCAGCTTACTGAGATCAATGGGATTTAAAAAAAAACTTAAAAGGATATGAAAGAAGCTACAAAACAAGTAGTCCGCAAAATATAATCATCAGAAATACAAGACAATTTCCTAAAACACCATAAACTTTAAATCTAGTAAAGTGCTAGAGTTTTTATCTTATTGTATTGTTATTGTTTTTGTTTTTTTCTGTCGATGTCAAAGCAACTCTACAGTATTTTTCATAGCACTTGAGTGCAATCAGGTAAGGGTGGCATAGGCAAATAAAATTGTGTGTGAAAGTAGGTAGGATCCTAGACTTTCTGAATCAGAGTTCTAAGAGAGAGGATTGATTTGGGATCCATATTTTTATCATTGAAATAAGGCAATATTTGTAAATAGAAATAGCAATTTGACATTTTTGGAAATGGATGAGAAGAATAACAACTACCTAGGCTTAGCTGAAGAAAAAAAATATCAGTGTAAGTGTCAACTAGTTATCTATCATCAAGAGGAAGAATGATTAGGACCAGTTGTCTGGACTTCCATGACTTCATGCTAGAAGTTGTTGCTTTGCGAACACTTTAACACCAATACTATCCTAGTCCTAGTGTTCCATCAGATAAACATCAAAGCAATAATTTAGAGCCATCTTCTGACATTGTAGATAAAAAAAACACAAATTCACAGGCATGTATAATGAAATCTGACTTTATATATAGGATTGTAGTTATATTGGGGAAGGGAATATATATGAAGCTCAGGTTCTAGAAAATAAAATTTTTCTTCTCAGTGTCAGAGGTGTCTGAGATTATATATACATATAAGCATACCATAAAAAGGATTGTGTAGGTCAAAATTAATTTTAAATGTGATATTTAATTATCCATGTCTAAGAAGGCTTAAATTTTATCACCAATGCCTGTCATCTGATCATCACACAACTTCACTAGATTAATACTCAATAAATAACAGGAATATAATTTTTAATTCCACATCAGCATGTAAGTCCAGAGGATATAAATGCCAGAGGAATTGTATCACATGTGATTATTCACTCTCACCAAATACTAAAGCTTTAGAATAATGACATTTCTCCTCTGTATTACAAGTAGAAATCTTGCAATGCTAATTTTCTTTGTGGTATTTCTTTGAAATGCAGAAAATATAGCTTGGTGGTAAAGGGTCTCTCCTTCCCATGTGTTGGGGTCAGTGAGGAGGGTCCCCTGCTTGGATAAATTATTTCTCTAAGTTGAAAACATTTTAAAGGAAAATGCCTCATTTGCAACTTGTCATCTGGGGACAAAGCACTAATCACAGGACAGGTTTCTCTGCAAGAGAATGTATATGCCAAAGAAAGTTCTTTAGGAAAGGTGTCAAAATTGCTAAAGTACTTGGAAACTATGAGGAATTAAACATCCTGCTAGCACAAACATAGCATTTACTCCCCCTCTGTGAATTATTAGCAATAAGTTTTCATAACATAAATTTTAGAAATTTTCTAACAACAACCCAAAGTACAGTGACTTACAATGATTCGAATTAGTGAGTAAACTTGGGAGCCTGAGACAAGAGGATCATGGGTTTAAGACCAGCCTCAGCAAATTAGTGAAACTCTTGACAATATAGAGGAACCCTAATTCAAATAACAACAACAGAAACAACATCAAAGGTCTGCAGGTGTAGCATGGAGGTAAAATGCCTCTGAATTCAATACCCAGTACCAAAAAAAAAAAAAAAAGGAATTTGTCAAAAAATTACCTTCTGAATCAATGTTTATTGACTTGTATGAGGAATTATTATCTGTCTCACTTGAGAAAGACAGTTCCTCCAAACTGTTTCTTCCTCAGCTATTTATTTATTTATTTATTTATTTATTACTACTAGGAATTGAACCCAGAGGTTTTCTACATCTGAGCTATACTCTCAGCCTTTTTTTTTAATTTTATTTTTTTAAACAAGGCCTTACTTACTGAGGTTCCTGCTAAGTTGCTGAGGTTGGCCTTGAGGTGTGATTCTTCTGTGCTAGCCTTCCAAGTACCGAGATTACAAGTGTGAGCCACTATGCCACGTTGTCCAGCCTTCTTTAGAGTTTTAATGGAGATAATTACACTTACCACATGCTAATATTGAATATATAGATAGAAATGTATATTGTAAGTGTTAAATGAAACAATGACTCCGAAGCCTGAGAAATATCTTGGCATAGTATGTACCTGCACAGGCTACTTACTGGTTAAGATTACTTGAGTTTGAACCTTTTAATTCTGCAGTGACTAGTTGTGTGACTTGGGTAAATTGATGGCTATTAAGATATTTTATTTCCTATTTTGTAAAATGGGTAAAATACTGTAACAGAAACTTAAGGGTTACTCTTGCTGAGAACACTGGCTTTTTGCTTGGGACTACAGATATCCTATGAGATGAGCAACTAAAATTAGGATAAAAGCTTGGCATCTCTGCCTCCCTATTGCTTCTGTCTAGCTACTTCAAACTTTGGGTGAAGTTCTTGTCCAATTCTTCATGAACATTTTTTAATTCTATTTTTTATTTATTCATTTATTTATTTGTGGTACTGAGGATTAAACCCAAGGGTATTCTACCTCCAAGGCATACATCCCTATTTTTTTATTTTTTTTTTATTTTGAAGCCGAGTTGTATTAAGTTTCTGAGGGCCTTTCTAAATTGTTGAAGTTAGCCTTGAACAAGTGATCCTCCTGACTTAGCTTCCAAAGTACTGACTTACAGCTATGCACCAGATCACTAGACTGACACGTTAATCCTTCCTTGCATGGTAGTGGGAATCAAACCCAGGGTCATTATACCTCCCAGTTATACTCCTATTTTCCTTTTTTTTTGTTGTTTTGTTTATTTGTGTTGCTTTTAAACAGGGTTTCAAGAGGTTATTGAGATCTTGCTATGTTGCTGAGACTATCCTCAAGCCTTCCATCCTCCTATCTCACCCTCCCATGTACTGGGGTTATAGGCCACCAGATATGGCTTCATGTTGATGCTTTAAGGGGTATGTGTCAGAAACTACTAATACAAGGTTTACTATCCATAAATTTACCAACTCTCTCTCCTGCTTTTTCAAGGTTTAATACACCAAGAGAAAAGTAACTAACCTATTTCTAAGACTTTCAGAACATTTTAACAGATCAACTACCAGCTTTTACAAGGTCCTATTTTATACCACTGGAGCCCAGAGGTGCACCTAGAAGTCTCCAGTCATTATCCTAAACCCGAAAGAGCACCCAGTCATTGCCCCAACTAATAACATGTCGCTGCTCTGGTCTATTTTCTCTTCATTTTTTTTCTCCTCCCCATCTTCTCTCAAGTTGCAGGAATACTGAGCCTTGCAAGTATTCATCCTCCCAGTAAGACCCTGCATATCCAGACCTCTAATAGTGATCAATAAAATCACTGTTTGATCAGGACAGATATACTTATGCATTCTTCTTGCCTCCTCCAAGTTGTAACATATATAATCTTATAAATATTGTCAGTACCTTGAAGGCAGTTTTCTTGGAAGGTCACAATATCTACTGTTTTCCCAGTATAGCTAAACTGAAAGTAAATTCATTCCCAGTCTCATCACCACTCTTCTCTCTGATTGGGCTCTCAAAGTGACAGGTGACTCCATATGGTCTGTTGGGATGACCAAAGTCAGAACTCTGACGTAAGACTCCTGTAAAAAATTAAATGCTTTTCTCCTGAGGACTTCTGAAGACAACAGTAGAAGATATATGAGTAAGTATTGAAAAGGAACCTTACTGGGCATGGCAGTCTACTTCTGTAATCCCAGTGCTGAGGAAGCTGATCCAGGAGGTTCAATGTCAGCCTCAGCAATTTTGCAAGACCCCATTTTAAGATTAAAAACAATTAAAAGAGCTTGGGGTAGAGCTCAGGAGTAGAATGACCTGGGTTCAATCCCCAGTATAGGAAAGTAAAGGGAGGGAGGAAGGTGGGAAGGAAGGAAGGAAGGAAGGAAGGGAGGAAGGAAGGGAGGGAGGGACAAAGGAAGGGAGTAGGGAAGAAGGAGGAAGAAAAGGACCTGATAAATATCTAGAGAGTTTAGCTGATTTTAGCATTTTATACTTTGTTTCTTTTCAACAGATTTCCATTATCATCTCCTTTACTCAAATTTAATACCTGTAACTCTAAATAAATCTGTATTGAGAGTCAGAAATACGGCTTTTCTTCTTTTACTTCTAGATTTGCTGAGGGCATTTTAATTTATAATTTTAAGTGGCATTCTTGCCACATGTTTCCTTATTTAAGGAGAAGTGATTTTTGCCTCTGGCTTCCCAACAGGCATTTTCCTAGCCACTGTGCAGATTTCTTTTGTAATGGCTACTGATAAAAACATTGGTAAGCAGAAAAGACAGCTACTGGCTTGGTTTTGACAGTAAGGCTCTCTGCCTACTATGTCCATGGAGACAAAAAGCTTTGGAAGTGCACAATTTCTTGAATGGAAAGTGATCATTTGTGTCTGGGCCCAGTTAACAGAATTAGAAAGTATCTACATTTCATGTAATTTTTTCTTCAACTCTTTCCTTCAAATAAGCCCTTGAAAATTTTAAAGTACATGGAGGACAAAAGGTATTATGCATTTCCATAAGTCTCAGTGGCTGATAAGTAATAAGATTATTTCAATTAGGTGTATTACTGGATAGGTAAGAGATAATCAGTGTCACAAATGTTTTAAAAAATAAACTTAGTACATTACAGACTTGATAATAACGTTCTGTGTGATTCCACAGAGAGTTCCCTCTATCATTATTGCATTATTCTGACTTTCTGGTTGGAATAGGCATGTTAAGAAAGTGAGTGCACGTTTTAGCTTTCTGAATTTGTTACTTTGGGGCAATATACCCTTGCTACCCATCAATTTTCTCTTCTGTAAGATGAGCGAAATAATGGTTCTTGCCTCCTGAATTTCTGATGAGGAATGAAGCCCAATGCATAATAAAAAGAAGAAACACCAATGGAATAGGGAGGTGTTCTAGGGGAAGGTAGGGGCAGGGAGAGAGAGAATCAATGAAGGAATCACTTCCGTTGACATTATGTATATATACAAAAATACCAATGTCAATACTAATATTCTGTTGGGGTGGGAAAGGGAGAGAGGGAAAGACCTGGGGAAAGTTCACCAAGTGCTGGGTACATATATGTCACTATCACTGTCACATTATGATGTGAGAATGTAACACACCAATGAAAGTTTAAAGAAATGACAGCAGTGATTCATCTACCTGCGCTAGTAGAGGACAGTAAGTCATGTAGAATTTCAAAGTATTATGTAAAACATATAAAAAATGGCCTTTATTTGAAACTTTAAGCAAGAATTGTTGCTATTTACCCCTGAGTCATTTGCTCTGGGTCATTTGCTCTCTCGTCTTCTTGCTCCTTCTCCCAGAGACACTATGAACATTATATTCCAGCTGGGCATGGTGGCGCAGGCTTGTAATCCCCGCGCTTGGAAGGCAGAGACAGGAGGATTACACCGGTTCGAGGCCAGCCTCGCTCGCTTAAGAGACCCTGTTTCCAAATAAAAATACAAAATAAGTCTGGGAGTGTAGCATGGAGAAGGGTTCCATCCCCAGTACCACCAAAAAAAAAAAAAAATTATATTCCAATTTTTTTTGGTGTGTGTGTATGTATGGGGATGGAACCCAGGGGCATTCTACCTCTGAGCTACATTTCCAGCCCTATTTTTTATTCTTTGCTTTGAAACAGGGTCTCAATGAGTTGCAAAGGGCCTCACTAAGTAGCTGAGGCTGTCCTGAAACTGCAATACTCCTGTCTCAGCCTCCCAAATGCTGAGATTACAAGTGTGCGCCACCACGCCCAGCTTATATTCCAAATTTTACTCAGCCATAAAGAAAAATAAAATTTCATCATTTACATGAAAATAGATGGAAGTGGAGGATATTATGCTAAGTGAGATTAGTTAGTCACAAAAAATAAGAAATCAGATGCTTGCCCTAATATGCAGAAGCTAGGGAGAAATGGGTAAGAGGAGGAACTCTTGATGAAGAAGATGATTCTATAAATGAGAAAGATGATTCTATAAATGAGAAAATAAGGCAGCCTGAGGGGATGGGAGGGGGTAAGAGGGAAACTCTCTAAAGCACATGATGTATTTTAACAAACATATCAAAGTCAATCACTAAGCCAAGCATGGGAAGGAGGAAGGGGAAGGGAATAGGGCAGGAACTGGCTGATTAAGGGATAATGGGGCGATGTGAGCATGTATGCCCCCAACATCTTTTATCCCATTAAGATGTATGACTACAATGCACCAATAAAAATTTAAAAACTGGAAATGTCTATGTATCCCTGATATTTCTTTGGACCTACATGGCTCAGCTTGTTAACAAATTCATATTTAAAATTTATGTTAATTGTTAACAAATTCATGTTTATATTAATATAATAATATATATTAATTATATATTATATATATCTAATATATATGGAACATGATAGACATTGAAGGTTAATCAATACAATATAAATTAATTATAGTTGTGTTCCTTTTTCCTTTAAAGAAAGGCATCAAGTTGGGGTCTATTTTAATCAAATTTCTGTTACTATAACAAGTGCCTGAGATAATCAATGTATAAAGAGAATATTTATTTTAGCTTACAGTTCTGGAGCTTCAGTCCATAACCAGTCAGCCTCATTGCTTTTGGACTTGTGATAAGGCAGTGCATTGTGGCTAGGAATGTGTGGTAGAGCAAAGCTCAAGATGGGAAAAAGAGAACGTAAGCAGCAAAGTATCCACTTCCCCTTCCAGCTCACGCTGGCAAACAAAACCTCCCGCCGAGATTCGCCTCTGAAAATTTCTACCACCTCCCAAGAGCACCAGGCTGGGGACTAAGACTTTAAGACATGGGCCTTTAAGGAATATTCCAAACTCATATTATTGCACAAAGCCTCAGAGAGCTCTTTGAATTCCCTCAGTATTTCTGTTCTCTGAAAATTCCACACACAGACAACAGCTAGTGAAGATGTTCCCACTTTTCTGATTAACTAATTTCTCTCACTGTTTTCTTTTCCTGTTCTTCTCTTGTGCCCTCTTGGGCTCCAGATTCCAACTAAATGGCGGTTGTCTATAATGGGGAGAAGTACAAAAAATTTGAACTTACCTGGAGGGAATTGTTCAGAATCGAACCAGAATACTGTGTGTGTGTGTGTGTGTGTGTGTGTGTTTTACTGGGGATTGAACCCAGGGACATTCTACCTCTGAACTATACCCTAGCTCTTTTATTTTTTATTTTTATACTTTTATTGATACATTGCAATTATATATCACAGTACCTTATAGAATGAGTAACAAACATGCACACAGCTCATGGGGCGTTTCATTTCCCACCTCTTCCTATCCCCCTCCTTTCCATTCCCCATCCATGTCTTTGCTATTCTGTTATTGTTATTATTGTTGTTGAAACAAGGTCTCACTAAACTGATATGGGTTTCTCTAAGTTACTGAGGCTGAATTCAAATCTTGTGATCCTCTTGTCTTAGCCTTCCAAATACTAGGATTATGAGCAAGCACCACAACACTTGGCTTCAGAATAACTATTAAAAAATAAAAAAAAGGAAACTTTGTTACTTTTAGTTCTGAGAGGAACCATAGTAGGAACAATAACCTTGGCCACTGTGCATGGAGAGCCTCGCCTCTGAGCCAGAGTTAGAGACGGAGCAGTTTCAAGATGCCCCACATTCTCCCCTGCAAACCCCAGTCACCTTTCTTTCTCATGATGAGAATTATGGCTGATGATCTACCTATAATAAAAAAAAAAACAGCCTAATAAGAGAAAAGCATACAAATTTATCTGATCATAGTTTTATGTGACAGGAGACATCAGAGTAGAAACTCAAGGTCCAGGGTTGAACTATCAGTTTTATGTTTATGTTGGGTAAAGCATAGATAAGCAAAGAGAGATATGATTGGACAAAGAGGAGAAAATAGACTAAAGAGGGTGGGGCTGGGGTAGCAAGGCGTGTTTGTTCAGCTTCTCCATGTGAGTGTGCAGCGCTTCTTCTTGTTGGCCACGGGCTGGACCCTTTCTGCAATGAACATCATCTAATGATTTAAAATGGAATAAAGTAGGTCAGAGAATTTCTTTCTGCCCACCTCTTACACAGAAAGACAGGAATGTAGAAGTAATCCTTTTAGATTTGATGGCTGGCTTTGGGGTAATAAAAGACTCTGGTTTCTATAATCATCCTTGAGGGAAGTTTCTATGGCTTACCTAGGAAGAGAATGAGGAGCAAGAGATGGGTCACAGGAATCTGTGTGAGAGTGAGACAGTGTTTCTGAGACCTTCACTACTGAGTATCATTTTCAGAGCACCAATACATACATGAACACTGGTTTCTGTGATCTAATTTATTTCTCCTCAATTTAGACGATTCCCTCATGACAGCTCATAGGAAGCCCAGCTTAAAAATCCTTTATTAAATCCACAATGTAAACATTTTCTTTAATTCTGTGAATATTGAACAATGTCTTAGATGTAGAAAAGAAGAAATGAGAAAAGGAAGGGGATGCGAGGGAAGGATGAAGACCAAAGTAAAGAACTTAGTTTTTAAAAAATATTCTGAAATTATAATCTTTGCATTCAAAGGTAAAAAAAGTCAGCGAACTCATCTTTTAAATCGAAGTTCTGCCATGTATTTATTGTGTGACCTTGAGTACATTTTGTGCTACTCTGGAGATTAGTTTCTGCATCTGTAGAAATAAAACAAAATATCAGAATATGAATGTGGCATAAAATAAACCTCTTACCATAATAGTGGTCGTAGGTTTGTTGGTCAGTAAATTATAGTTATTTTTATCATTACTATTAATAATAAATAAGGGTAAAAATACCTTTTGCAGTGCTTGGAATTGTATGCTATGTTCTATTATTCAGGACATAAATATTTTTTAGTTAATTTGCAAATAAAAAATAAGAAACAATGCTAAATCATGCAGTAAGAGAATCAGGGGAACACAAGTCCTTGCACACATTCACTTTTAAAATATTCAATAATTACTCCGGCTTCTCTAGGTGCTTTAGTTTTACTTCAGGGAATAAAATGTTGTGCACCTAAGTCTCCGACTGAATACTTAATGTGCACACAGTGCAAATTTCAACCAACAAATATAAAATGAATAAACTAATAATGATTCAATAATGGTTTAGTTATTTTTTACGATTATATTAGTACCACATAAATGTCGAGGCACCATAGAAGAGAGTAATGACCATTCTTACCATGTGTCTTTTTATAATCCTCTACCTGCATTCAGAATACAAGTAATTGGGAGGGAGTCTTTATATAAATGTACCGTGGTGTGTGTGTGTGTGTGTGTGTGTGTGTGTGTGTGTATTTGTGTGTGTGTGTGTGTGTGTGTGTTAGAGAGAATATTCATACGTGTATTCTTTCAATAATATTATGGGGTGGTACATAAATAAAATTTAAACAGAAAAAGTCATAGTCCCTGCCTTAAGAAACTCATAGTAAAGAAAAGAAACAATAAACAATAATCTTTAAGATATGTGCTTAGAAAAACAACTTACAAAGAGAAGTATAAGTATACACTACTTAATGTTTTTGAAACATCAATTGTGACATAGACACAGTAACTAATGACAATGGTAATAATCATAGAATTCATTGACTAGTTGCTATGCGCAAGGTATTATGATAGTTTATCTTTTTATTGAATCAAGTTGTCTATGTGGGGGAGGCTTGTGTTTTAAGTATTCAGTTTAATGAAGTTTTATAAGCTGGGCATGTCCTTGAAACCAGCATACAGACCTTGAATCAGATAATTATGATGCACAACTAGTTTCCCAATATTAATTCATATAAATAACATTACTATGAATATTTCAGCATCTGTCTTATAGTGAAATATTATGGTGAATATATTTTATATATACCTAGTTCAATTTATAATGACATTTTCTTATATTTTCTTCTAAAACTTTTCTCTTTCATGATGTACATATAGCTATGCAATCCGTCTGATTTTGATTTTTTAAATATGGTTAGAGGTAAAAGATGTATAAAATTTTAGCCGGGCGTGGTGGCGCACGCTTGTAATCCCTGCACTTGGGAGGCGGAGACAGGAGGATCGCGCAGGTTCGAAGCCAGCCGCGCTGGCGTAAGAGACCCTGTTTCAAAAATATAAAATAGGTCTGGGAGTGTAGCCCGGAGGAAGGAGGGCTTCCAGGAACCCCAGTACCACCAAAAAAAAAAAGATGTATAAAATTTTATATGAATATCTAGTATATTCAGAACCATTTATTTAAAAAGTTAAATAAACTGGGCATGGTGGTTCATGCTTGTAATACCAATACTTAAGAGGCTGAGACAGGCAGATTTGGGTTCGCAGATAGCCTCAGCTACTTAGTGAGGCCTTCTACAGCTTAGATCTTGTTTCAAAATAAAGAATAAAAAATAGGGTTAGGGGTATAACTCAGATGTAGAGTGACCCTGAGTTCCAAACCCACTACCATAAAAAATAAATAATAAAATCCAACTTAATTTATTTTCATAAATTTTGGGATATGTACACAATGGAATTCTATTCAACCATAAAGAACAAAATTACATCATTTACAGGGAAATGGATGGAACTGAAGAACATTATGCTAAGTAAGCTTAGTCAGTCACAAAAGTGAAAAATTGAATGTTTTCTCTAATATGTGGAAGCTAGGGATTAAAAGGGTCATAGGAGGAACTCTAGACAAGGAAGAAGAAATCATAGATGAGCAAATAAGGAGACTTAACTGCGGAGGATGGAAGGGAAAGAGAGAAATTCTTTAATGCACATGATGTGTATCAGAAATATATTAAAGTCAATCACTAAGCCAAACATAAGAATGAGGGTGGTGAGGAAATGGGGTCGGAATTGGGGAAGGGCTACATGAGTGATGTGTGCATTCATTTCTCTATTATATTGTACTCCATTAGGATGCAGGGCTACAATGCACCAATAAAAATTTTTAAAAAATTAAGAATTGTAAAATAAATTTCAGATTAATGGTTATATGCACGCATACAAAAGATTAGTTATGGGTAGTGGACTGTAGGAGAAACCCAACTTAAAGGAGCAGCTAGCCAGGCGTGGAGGCGCATGCTTGTAATCCCTGCACTTGGGAGGCAGAGACAGGTGATCCCGCTGGTTTGAAGCCAGCTGTGCTGGTTTAAGAGACCCTGTTTCCAAATAAAAATATAAAAATAGGTCTAGGAATGTAGCCCAGAGGTAGAAGGGCTTCCAGGGTCCCCAGTACCACAAAAGAAAGAGAAAGAAAGAAAGAAAGAAAGAAAGAAAGAAAGAAAGAAAGAAAGAAAGAGAGAAAGAAAGAAAGAAAGGAAGGATGGATGGATGGATCAGCTAGTGTAGACATACTGCTTCACATAACTGGAATAGGTGGAAGTAGTAGCCTACATGCAGCACAGACACACTCAGGTGGGACATAAAATTAGTGCAGTCTCTGTGGAGATCAGTATAGAGATTACTTAAGAAACTGAGAATGGATCCACCATAAAATCCAGCTATACTGCTCCTGTGTATCTTTACAAAGAGAATGAAATCAGAATACTGTACTGATGCATGTATGTCCACGTTTTAGCAGCACAATTCACAATAGCCAAATTATGGAACAGACCTAGGTGTCCATCAACAGGTGAGAAAATTACAAAATTATGAGATGTACACATCGTGAAATTCTATTCAGCAATAAAAAAGAACAAAATTATGTCATTTTTCAGGAAAATGGGTGGACTTGGAGAACATTTATGTTAAGTAAGATTAGCCCATAACAGAAAGCAAAGGGCCATATGTTTTCTCTAATATGCGGAAGTTACAGAGTAATCAGGATATGGGAGGGAATTTAGATACTGAAGGAGAAACTCCAGTGGAGAGATGGAGTGGGTCTAGGGGAGAGTAATGGAGGGGATTAGTGAAGAAAACACATGGATATGAAGATACCAGTACCAATCTCAATATGGAGAAGGGGAAGGAGTGGAGAAGGAGATACGGAGAAGCACACCAAGTGCTGTGTGCATGTATGACCCTATCACTGAAATATGTTATGAGGTGAGACTAGAGTGCATGAATAATATATATTATTATATTAATATAAATATATGTAATATAATATACAATGTGATAGAAATATGTTATTCATATATATATATAGTAAATTTATTTGAAATCAGTTTCTCTTTTTTTTTTGTCATTCACTTGTTCCTTCTCTTGACTATCCTGCCTTGTTTGTGTTGTCTTTCTTTTCCCTTATTTAAAAATGTACCTTATGGCAGAGACAGGAGGATTGCACAGATTCAAAGCCAGCCGTGCTGGCTTAAGAGACCCTATTTCCAAATAAAAAGTATAAAATAGGTCTGGAGTGTAGCCCGTAGGTAGAAGGGGTTCCAGGAACCCCAGGGCCACCAAATATGTACCTTATGTAACAGGACTCACTTATTAAAGTTTTATTAAAATTTTTAATCACTCATTTGTATTTTTGTATACATTTCTGCCTGGAGTGCTATCAGAGGAGACGATACTGGAATAGAGTAATTTAGTAAGATTCTGTTCTGAGCTCCAGGTTTACTCAAGGGAGTTTTCTTTAATCAATTTCATTATAGTATGATATGCATATAAGAAACTGCATCCATTAAACTTGCACAAACAATGAGTTCTAGCAGATGCAATAAGCTCATGGAAACATCACGACAATTGTTACTAAGGAAATTTGCCTCACTCCCCAAAGAGTCTTCCACCTTTGTGCAGTCAATCTGTTGCTCTGTATATTTAATCATTACACACAGATTTACATTTGTTTCTAACATGGCTCTTTTGTACATGACTTTTATTGCTCCACACAATGATCTTGAAAGTTATGTTGTTGCATGTATTAGTAGTCTCTTTCTTTCTCTTTACATGGCATATAATTTTTTGATGTTTTGGTGAGTTTTGTTTGCTATTCTCTTGTTAGATTGTGTTTGCATCTATGTCCGTTGGGTCAATTAGTCTGCATTTCACTTTTCTTTCTTTTTTTCATTTATTTTTCTGTTTTTTTTATACATCCTTGTCTAGTTTTGTTGTTCAGATAATGCTTGCTTAATAAAATGATTTGGTAAGAGTTCTTTCCTTTTCAGTTATTTCCAATAATTTGAGAAGAATTGAAATTCATTCTTCTTTACAAGTTTGGTAAAATTCAACATTGAAGCCATCTGGTTCTGGATGTTGTTGTTGTTGTTGTTGTTGTTGTTGTTGTTGTTGTTGTTGTAATGTTTTTTATTACTGACCCAGTTGTTGCTTGTTCCTGGCCTGCTGGGATTATGTCTTCATGTTTCAAATTTGGTAGTTTATATAAATTACAGAATTATCTATTTCTTTGTGATCTTTTAAGCTGTTGGCCTATAGTTATTCATAATAATCCCTAATGAGACTTTGTTTTGCTGTCCTACAAATCATCATACCTCTTTATTCATCTTTGATTTTATTTGGGAATTCTCTGTTTTTTTTCCTTGTTGGCCTAGCTAAAGTTTATTCAGTGTTGCTTATATTTTCAAAAAATAGCTTTTAATTGATCCTTTGCATTTTTATTCTATCTGCATAATCTGATCCTTATTTATTTCTTTCTAAAAATTTTAGCTTTTATTCATTTTTTCTTTTCTTGTTTCTTGAGTTACACAGGATGTTTGAGATCTTAAATTTTAGGTAGATACTTACTGCTGCAAATTATTTCTTAGTATTACTTTTGTTGTGAGTCATAGTTTTGGGTATGCTGTGTTTTAATTTTAATTTTCCCAAAATATTTTTAAATGTCTCTTTTAATGTATTTATGGATCCAGTCAGTCACTCAATAGTGTGTTGTTTAATATCCATACATTTGAATAACTTATATAAGTTATTCAAATAAGTTATTTGAATAACTTATACAACTTGCTTTTGTTGTTAGGATTTCTAAGTTTTTCCATGTGATCAAAGAAGATACATATATGATTTTCTAAATATTTTTTCTTGTAGAAACTTCTGCCATATGTAAATAAAACTCTCAAAAGTTGTTTCTGGAGAGCATTTGTAAGACAGCATTCCAGTTAGTATTTATTACATATGTGTCTAGGATTTTTACAAATTATAAGGTTTGTTTACTGCAGTATGTTCTCTTTCAGCATCTTTATTTTATTAATAAGTAAAATGAGACTCAATACTATAGAACAATCTTCCAAGTTTCCAAATCAAATTTAGTTCTGCCATTTTTGTGATATTATCTGACTATAAATTTGATATATTCTTCAATAAACCATTTAGCATGATTAATTTATAACTACAAGAATAAGGGGTCCAAGCAGGATAGTTGGAGCAAAATAATATTAATATCAATTAACATTTATACATTTCACAATGTAAGTATGGATGATGCTCTGTAATATTTTAGAGTAATAAGATATTACCTCTAGCTGTGGGTACTTAGGAAGGATTTATGAGTTTTCTTCCAGGTTAACTTACCTAACACTGTACATCTCTATTCATTGCATATCATGATTCTCCACTGATCTCTTGCCAAATGACTGATTCATTTGAAGCAACTAATACAATAGAGAAAATATATAATTTTAAAAATTGATTATAAACTATTTAACATCTCCTATGTGTCCTGTACTACCAAAATTTCTTGGAATAGGGCAAATAAAATAGGTACAATTTGTCATCTATTATACCTTACAATTTAATTATTAGGTTGGATTTTTAAAACCAGTAAATTTAAAAAAAATATCAGGAAATTGCAGAGCACAACACATCCCCTAAATAAATTAAATAGAGAAGCATGAGATTATGCAAAGGTAGATTATCTAATTTAGAATGGGAGAGTCAACAAAACATATTTTGTATCTCCAACATCCACAAGGCAATTTATTGATGGTTTCATACCCTCTTTCTTTGTCTATCCTATTAGGATTTTATATGTGTCAATCTATGTGATAAACAAGTAACTGAATATGTGCTGTTTACTGATACAGAAAATGTCTAGATACATAGCATTCTCCTTTCTGTCATTTTTTCCAAGAAGAAACAAAATTGACAGATGTGGGGTTTCTGGGGTCAGAGAAACTTAAAAAACTGTGTGCTAAATAAAAGCTGGTTCACTCATTTCCTGGAAGTGTAAAAGAGCAAAAGATGTGAGCATATAAAGCATATAAAAGAATAATCTTCCTTTAAAAAAAAAGACATGTACATTTTCAGAGAACAAATCACTGTCATCATCAATGTTCAGTTGTCTGATAGTAAAACAATTTTGCTTTTATAAACACACAGAAAATATTTGTAAGTATGTGATTAATGGATAACTTTTTGTTGCAGAATTCATCTAGAGACATGACCAATTTGTGCAGTGAGGTGTATCTTGAAGAATATTGCTGCTTCTGTGGTAGTCTTGGGTCCCAGTTCACAAGGTCATATGTAATATTTTCTATTAGTTAAATTAAGTTTACATACATTGTAAACCTTCATTGTTCCACCATGGTGATGAAAAAAATGATATCTGGCTATTTGGACCTCCTTTTTGCAGAAATGCTTTATGTTTGAGTCTCAGCTCTGGAAGGCTGTGCATAGCTTTGGGAAGATAGATGGCTCTTACCCACCAGTTTGTGTACACAGATCCACATCTAGATAGCTAGAATCTATAATTCCTCCTCTTTCAGTTCTGGCTACTTTTGTCAGTAGACAAGTCTCCCACTTGGAGGTGCCAGAATACCTTATTGTTTCTGTGCCCCACTGGTACACAAGCATTTCCATTCAAGGGTTACCTTGCTCCCATTTGCTGAACCTGGCCAAGCAAGCTTTCTCTTTTTGATGCTTCCTTTCTTCTCAAGACATGCGTTTCAGCTTCAATTACTTAGTGAGGCCCCACACTACTTAGCAACTTAGTAAGACCTTGCTTCAAGACAAAAAATAAAAAAATAGGGCTAGGTGTAGCTCTGAAGTAGAATGCCCATGGATTCAATCTCCAGTATCACACACACACACACAAAACAACAACAACAACAACAACAACAACAACTACTACTACTACATAAACACTCTCCTGGAGGTAGAAAAGAGACTTTCTCATGTGTGTATCCATGTATATTTATTGGTTGCTCCGTTCTGATATATTTCTTCATACTAACTTAGCAGAAAAGTATTGCTTTCCATCATCCAGGCAAAAGGAGACTGAGGGTTATTTATTTTCTTTTAATTATTTTATCTATACCCCAGTATTCATAGTTTTCCTGAAAGCTGTAGCGTTCAAAACACAAAATCTAGAAACATATTTTATATTTTCTTTCCTGGTTTAAGCTCTTAATTCTTTAAAAGGTTTATGCTCTTTATATATTTGTTAAATAAAAAGGATTAGTACGGTACTAAATCTCCTCTTCAAATAGCAGGAAGGTAGGATATACTCACAAAGTATTTTGTGAGATAGGCTGCTTTTATATACCTTCATCAGTGGTTATTATAGCTCTTTTTTCCCTTTTTATATTTTTATATTTTAACTTAAGACAATGGGGAGAATCAATGAAGGGCTTCAAGAAAGATATTGAAAGAGAAAATTCTTATAGCAGGAGGAAAAGTTTAAGAAATCTAGAATTTGGTTCCATCCATGTTCTGGAATGTCTTCTTCATTAACTACGGTGTGTGACTTTGAGTAACTCATTCTATTTTCTTTTTTTTTTTTATTTTGTACATATACAATGGGGACTTGGAAAAATGGTGTGTTGCGAAGCTTTAGCAAGTCTACAGTTTATGATAACCTCCAGAGTCCTTGCCAATTGCTTGCTCAGCTCTACAATCTTATGTCATATTGCCATTGATACATTTTTTTTAATTTCTACAGTTTAAATTTAAAGAAGTGAAAGATACTGTAAAGTAAATTTCATATGTAGCAGCAACTGGTAAATATCCCAAATTTGGTCCTTCTCAAAACACAGTATTATATTAGAAGCAATGAAAGAGCCGGCATACGAATTTTGGATACTAATATATTTTATTGTGTCATCTAGCATCATTTTATCCTTTTATCTTTCCTGCACCTAAGAATCATAAAGCAGAGGGAATGTATGACCTGAAGATTTTTGTCTTTAGGATTCGTAAAGGAACATTAGAGAGAGTTGACTGAAATGTTTCCTAATTTCCACAAAATAGCCTTGCTTTTGATCCATCTTGATGATACTGGTAATAAAAATGACGAGATCTGTGGCCACAAACATTTTTTGACAGAAAATCAAAAAGCACAAAACCTGTGAAATATGAATATCCCTAAGCATTTTCCAGCCTCCCACTTTCTCCAATGAGGCCCAAGGCCTGGGCCTAGGGTTTCATTTTGACCAATATTCCCATCCTGTGACTATTTTCAGCTCTTCCTTTCAATTGTTCCACACTTGCCAGTTCAGAGTATTTAGGTCTGAGCTTGCAACACGAAGGTTTTCCAAGTGAATTGCTAAAATTATTAAAAAATCTGTTTGAACATTTGTTGGGATTTGTTACAAACTACCTATTCAAAGGGGGACAAAGGGGAGCCCATATTGCGGGAAATGGAACAGATGGTTAAAAAACAAGCAATCTGACATTCCTGGACAATTACAATGTTCATTCAAGTGAAAGAAAGAATAAGGTATTTTTTCTCTCCCAAGAGAGCATTTATTATAGGTATCAAATAACTTTTTATGTTTCTCAACTAGCTTTATTCTAACATTATCTTAAATAAGGTAACTCAAATAACATTTTAATTGTTATTTTTAACACATGACAAAACTGAAGTTCACAGAAGTTAAATAATGTGTTTAAATTAATGCAGGTATTAAGTGGTTTATTTCCCTTATGAATTTTATACTACTAGAAATTAACATTCAGATAATTACTTATCTTCCAATAGTGGGAACTAAACAGAATCAGAATTTTGCGGCTTATTTTTACTTGTGTACCATCTATAACATAGATAGAGATAGTCTTGTTGTATATCTTAAAAATATCATAAGTGTTATAAGAAGTGTATTTACATGTCTGCACATGCACATAATGGCAGAACATACTGAAACTAAATTTGTGTATCCTTACTATTACTTTATCTACTCTACAGTGTCATAGATATAAGTACTTTTTGTTCTGTTATCACTATGAGAATTATAACACTGGAATCCTGTCATTGAATGCAGCTCTCTTTCCCATAAAAAGGAAGATATATAATAAACAAGAACAGAATACAAATAAAAATTCTTTATTTATTGATGTCTAAATGGCTAATATCTCCACTTAAACACCAATTTAAAAGACTGCATAAAATCCTAATTAGATACAAGGCTAAATTAGAATGTTTTTTTCTCTTCTCATTCTAAATAATTAAGAGTAATGTGCTTAGATATAAATGAAGAAGATGAGACAACAGAAAAAGCAGGAAGAAGAGAGGCAGGCTCACCCTAGAATAAACCTAAGCTCAAATACGGGAGTCATTTACACAATGGATAAGAGCATTGGCCAGTGTGTTGTGTTGAGCTAAGACCTAAGATGATTGCTTACCAAATGGATAGTAGGGGGGAAGAAAACATATATAATTTATTGTCAGGAAGATGGGCATGCAAAGTAAATTCTGTTAACTGATTAGTTAGTACTTGTTGAGTTGTTACAACTTAAGAAATACTGATTCCAATACTTAAGTTGCTGAGATTGGAGGAGCACAGTTTTGCTATGAGCCTCAGCAACTTATTTAGAAATAAAAATAAAATAGGGTTGGAGGTGTAACTGTTAACTGTTAACTGATAAAATTCTGTTAACTGATTAGTTAGTAAATTCTGTTAACTGATTAGTTAGTACTTGTTGAGTTGTTACAACTTAAGAAATACTGATTCCAATACTTAAGTTGCTGAGATTGGAGGAGCACAGTTTTGCTATGAGCCTCAGCAACTTATTTAGAAATAAAAATAAAATAGGGTTGGAGGTGTAACTCAGAGATAGAATGCTACGGTACCCCAGAACCAGACACACACACACACACACACACTGAGATAAATTAAGACCTGCATTTATTTTTTTCTCACATAAATAAAATAAAAGAAGTAACAGGTGAGGATGTGGAGAAATAGGAACTCTAATGCGTTGGTGGGATTGCAAATTAGTGCAACCACTTTGTAAAAGAGTATGGAGGATCCTCAAAAGAATGGGAATGAAATTACCATTTGATCCAGCAGTACCATTTCTGGGTATCTACCCGAAAGAATAGATCTGTGTTTACACCCACACAATTCACTATTGCCAAAGTATGGAACCAGACATGATCTCCATCAACATAAGAATGGATTACAAATTTATGGGATATGTACACGATGGAATTATACTCATCCAGAAAGTGCAAAATTACATCATTTGTACGGAAATCGATTGAAATGGAGAACATTATGCCAAGTGAGATTTGTCAGTCACAAAAAGTAAAAAAAAAAATAAATGGATGTGTTTCCTAATATGTGGAAGCTAGAGGGAAAATGGGTCATAGGAGGAACTCTAGGCTAGGATAGAGAAACCACAGATAAGCAAATAAGGTGACCTAACTGAGGGGGATTGGAGGGGTAAAGAAGAAAATTTCCTAGTGTACATGAAGTACATGTACCTTCATAAACATTAAATTCAATTAATAGGCCAAATATGAGAAGGAGAGAAGGGGAGGAAATGGAGGAATTGGGGAAGGGCTAAAGGAGTGATGTATGCTTCTGATACCTTGTACCCCATTAAGATGTATTTGGGAGGCTGAGACCTGGAGGATCCCAGTTTGTGGACAGGCTCAGCTTCTTAGTGAGGCCCTCTGCAACTCAGTGAGACCCAGTTTCAAAATAAATAATAAAAAATAGGGCTGAGGGTGTAGCTTGGGGGACAAATGCCCCTGGGTTCCATCCCCAGACCTGAAAAAAATGCACCAAAAATTTTTTTTTAAAAAAGAAGTAGGCTTTTTAAACAAAATAAGGCATGCCATCAATGTCACTGGGTAGTCTTTCATTCTTCTATCCTTAACATGTTGCCTGTGTCCTTACACTGAAATATGTCTGCTATAACAGAAGTCATCAAAGTATGTTTAAGGAAGAAGAGGAGAAAAAAACAAGTTCAAGAGAGGTCTTCCAAATGAGTTAGTTTACTTTAGAGAGATTTTGTGAAGGTCCTACTTAATGACTTCCTATTGCTTCTCATTGGTCATGAAATTAGTTTGTGATGTTGAAAATTTTAATAGTATGATCAGGGCACATTACCCTCCACAGAAATAAAGGTACAGTATTACTCAAAGAAGGAAAGATATTAACAGTCACTGCTATGGCACAGTTATACCTATTTCTCAATAAAAAGTTATATATACATTTATTTACAATTTTTTCTAGCCATGAACTTAGCATATATATCAGACATCTGGAAATTTGATCATGGCATTTTTTCATATGTTCTAAGAGCACCTACTTTCTCCTGCTCTTTGTTGATAGAGCATACTAATTCTTTAATATGTCCTCAAATATTTATTTAATTAAATATGCACCAATTATTTATGCCTAATCAGCTAATTACACTTCGAGTTATTATAAAATCATAGAAAACTATGCTACTCTTCAACTTTCTTTCTTTCTTTCTTTCTTTCTTTCTTTCTTCTCCTTTTTTTTTGTGTACATGGTTCTGGGAATTGACCCTAAGGCCACTTTACCTCCAAGCTGCATCTCCAGCCCGATTTTATTTTATTTTTTTTATTGTGAAACAAGTTTGCGCTAAGTTGCTGAAAGCTTCACTTAATTGCTGAGGCTGGCTTCAAACCTACAATCCTTCTTGTCTCAAACTCCCAAGTGCTGGAATTACAGGCATGTACCACCACACCCTTCTCATGTTTTATTTTTTATTTTTATATATTCATTGTATTTATTTATTGATTGTGGTACTAGCAATTGACCTAGGGGAATTCTACCTCTAAGCTACACTCCTACTCCTATTTTATTTTTTATTTTTATTTATTTTTTTATGGTTTTAAAATATTTTTATTAGTGCACTATAATTTTACACCATAGTGTATTACATAGTGATAGTGACATACCTGCACACAATATTCAGTGGGCTTTACCCCCGCTCACTCCTCACTCCCCCTTTCTCTTTTTTTTTTAACAATTTTTTTATTGAACATAAATAGTATACATTTACACTATATTTGGTGCCCTCTCCCCCCCGCCCCCGTTTTCCCTTCCCCCCTCCCACCAATGGTTGTCCAGGTTAACCATGTCTTATTCATAATTTTACACATGTTCAGGTGTAGACCCTCATTAATCAAGATCGGCCTTCCTCCTCTCCTATCTTACCATCCAAACTTAGCTAGTATTTCCCCTTCAATATCTGGAGTCCCACTGGTATCCTTTGTGTTTCCTAGTTTGGGCATATTAGAGGAAACATATGTATCTTCTCCTTCTGTGCTTGGCTGATCTCACTTAACATAATGTTCTCCAGGGCTTTCCATCTTCTTGCAAATGATATAATTTTGTTCTTCTTTATGGCTGAATAGAATTCCATTGTGTGTATTTCCCACAGTTTTGCTATCCATTCATCTGTTGATGGTGATCTGGGTTGGTTCCATATTTTGGCTATTACAAATTGTGCTGCTATGAACATAGGTATGCATATGTTGCTGTATTTCTCTGAATTCAACCCCTTTGGAAAGATACCCAGGAGTGGTATAGCTGGATCATATGGTGGATCTATTCCCACCTTTCTTAGGAATCTCCACACAGATCTCCATAGTGGTTGAACTAGTTTGCATTCCCACCAACAGTGTAAAAGAGTTCCTCTTTCCCCACATCCTCACCAGCATTTGTTGTTGTTTGATTTCTTTATGCTTGCTACTCTGACTGGGGTTAGATGGAATCTCAGTGTAGTTTTGATTTGCATCTCCCTGATGGCCAGTGATGAAGAACCTCTTTTCATGTATCTATTAGCCCTTTGTATCTCTTCTTTTGTGAAGTGTCTATTTAGTTCATTTTATTTTTTAAAATAGGGTCTAAGGTACTTAGGGACTCTTAAGGTTGCTAAGGTGACCTTGAATCCTCCTGTCTCAGCATCCCAGGTGCAGGAGGCATGTGTTACCAGGCTTAGTGATCATCTTATGTTTTATAATTGTTGGGTAGATATATATATTCTTATTTGTCATGGTGAAGCTTCTTAAAGTCCAAGTCATATCTAATAAATAATTAGTACTATCATAGGCTACGTGAGCCTACTGACCTTCCTCCATTGATTCTTAAACATTTATTTTCTTATAAACATTAAAAATCAACCCAGTTTATAAACCATGTTAGCAAATCTAATTTGCTAGGAAGTAATATACGATGCCAAGAAAATGAAAGAATACTGTCTAATGAGTTGATCTTTGTAAGTGTAATTGTAAAGTTGTTCAGTGGTTGCAACATCTAATTTATTCCTAAAGAGTAAATATTTGATTGTAGTCAGTTTAACTCCTAAGTAGTATGCACAAGAATTATACCCTACTTGTCATTTGTTTCAAAACATTGTGTATTACACACTTGTTCTATCTAAAAGTTCTGCTCCATTCTAAGAAAACATATTTATAATTTTGTTTTCTTTGCTCAGCTCTCCAGCATCAGAATTGGTAGTCTTAATAGCCAGCTTAGCTCCTTTTTCTTGGATGATTTTATTGTTGTTGGAGGAAATGGTGTATGCAGTTTTGCCTAGTAAAAGTGGTTTCATGTCAGAGACATTTCTTCTTATTTATTGTTGGTATTATTGACCACTAGGAGCTTCTGGACATATGTTCTTTCTCATTGTGTTGCTTTCATAATGAACATTGGACTTTGAAATTCTTTCTTCTATACTGTATTGTCAGTGCCTAATTTTAACATGTTGATTTGACTGATGTCAGCAGGGTTTTCTGTCTTTTATATGATCTTAGATTTAAAAAGTGACTTAAGGCATGTTATGTGGCAAGAAACAGCCAATACCTCCAAGAGTAGTACAAATGAAGACAGAAGATTTTCAATAGATTAATTTATTTCTTATCATAATAGTATAGTGATAGTCCTTTTTGTGTAGGTGTGTGGTACTGGGGATTGAACCTAAGGGGCATTCTACCTTCAACCTACACTCTCACCCTATTTTATTTTTATTTTAAAACAAGGTCTCATTAGGTTTATGAGAGTCTCATTAATATCTGAGGCTGTCATTAAAACCTGCAATTTTCCTTTTATTTTTTTTTTGCAATACTGAGGATAGTACCCAGGGGAATTCTATCTCTGAGATATAGCCCTAGCCCTATTTTTTATTCTTTACTCTGAAACAAGTTCCCACTAAGCTGCAGAAGGCCTCACTAAGTAGACTCACTGAGTCTGCAAACTGTGGTCCTCCTGTCTCAGCTTCTCAAGTCCTGGGATTACAAATGTGCACCACCATGTCCAGCTGTGATTTTCCTTTCTGAGCCTCCCAAGTACTGGAATTACAGGCATGTGCCACCACATGTGGCTCCAAAAGTTATTAATATTAGTTAAAATACTTATCATAACAGTCTGATAGAAGTAAGTTTAGCATATTTTCAGAGACAACTCTGAGATATTGACACATTCTCACTTATTTGCTAAGCTTTTAGTATCATTATTTGAAGACACTCCCCTAAGATACAGGATTAGTCACATTTTGCCAAAAAAAAAAAAAAACAGCCCTTTTTCATGGTTTGCTTTAGCTATAGGTACAATTCTAAGATACTTATTATATAATACCAATAAACAAATATGTATGAATGTTCATCCCTTGCTAGATACATATAAGAATCAATAACCATGAAAGCAGCATGGCTTCTAAAAGCATCTTGATAATATGCCCAAGGCACCTTTGCAAAAACTATTATGCTTCTTAAAAGTTGCTGTGCATACGTTATATTAGTATAGTCAGCAAGACTCTAGTCTTCGTGTAGTATTTAAGCTCTAAAGAGTCCCAGTAGCAAATGTAAACAAGAAAACCCATGCAAGGAAAATTGCATGTAATATTTGATTATAATATGTCCTAGGAGAAGATATCTACTGAGACCTGTCAGACAGGATCTATTTACCACTAGTGCTGTTTGAAGATTTTTGCTGGATCTTCAGTTTACAAACTTGATTCTAAAACTTTGTATCTTCTTGAATATTTGAAAAACTAATTTTCCTCTGCCAGACTATTTCATTATCATGATCATCTACAAAAAAATTGGGATAAACACACAATGGGATTCTACCCAGCAATGAAGCAGTAAAAAATTATGTAATTTGCAGGAAAATGGATGGACCTGGAAAACACAGAGTAAGATTCATCACAGAACGTGTCACAGAACGTGAGGGGTCATATGTTTTCTATCAAATTGAGAAGCTAAAGAATAATCAGGTATTATAACCAAATATAAACTGTCCCTTAGAGAGCTCACTTAATGTTTAGACCTACCGTAATTTAGTTATGAGGGTTATGATTCTAGAAGTGGATAAATCCACGATGGATTTATCTGGATGGTATCCTTAGGCCAGTAGGGTGTGGCTGGACAGGGGTCCCTGGGGTGCAGCCTTGAGGTTATATAAAGGTTTCTTCCTCCCCTGCTCCTTCTCTTACTTCCAGCCTCCATGATGTGGGCACAGCCCACGTGCTCCTCCTCTCTCCACCTTCCACCATCATCCCCTGAGATCTATGGTTCTCAGCTTCACATGGACTGAGCACCAAACTTTAAGAAAATGAATCTTTTCTCTACGTTATATGGTCAGATCTTTAGGGTATGGCTGCAAGAGTGCTGACAGATGCCTTATGATACAAGAAAGACTGTAGATAACAGAGGAAAAAACCCAGTGGAAAAATGGAGGAAAGTGGGAGGGACTGGGGAATCAATGAAGAGAACACTTGCACTGAAGTTATGTACTCATGTGGAATTACCAATGCCAGTCTTCATATCATGTATAGGGAAGGGGGGGGAATTGGGGAGAAAGCTCACCAAGTTCTTTGTTTATGTATATCTCTCCACTATGAAATATATATATTTGAACCAGGCGTAGTAACATACAAGTGTAATCCCAGCTACTTGGGAGGCTGAGACAAGCATCACAAGTTCAAGCTCAGCTTGGGCAATTTAGCAAGACTCTGTCTCAAAATAAAAAATAAGAAGGGCTAGAAATTTAGCTGGATGATGAAGCACCTCTGGGTTCAATCCCCAGTAATTTAAAAAATAAAATAGGAAGGAAGGGAGGGAAAGTATGGAGACAAAATGAGGCCTGTGTGCCACTGTATATATATAGTTCAAATATATATATAATTTTGTGTGAGTGTGTGTGTGTGTGTGTGTGTGTGTGTGTGTGTGTGTGTGGTACAGGGGATAGAACACAGGGGCATTTTACCCCTGCCTCATTTTTTGTGCTTTATTTTGAAGCAGGGTTTCACTGAGTTGAGGAGGGCCTCAGGAAGTAGCTGAGGCTGGCCCTGAACCTGTGATCCTTCTGTCTCAGCCTCTCAAGTACTGGTATTACAAACGTATGCCACTGTGCCTGGCCCTGAACTACATTATGATGTGAGACTACAGTGCACCAATAAAAGTACATTTTAAAAGCGAACTCTGGTTTATAAGCATTCCAAAATAATTTAAATAAACATACATACACATGCACACACACAGTATGTCTCTAATGTGGGTTCTATTTTCAAATTACTCTGTGAGAACAGTTAAATATTTTTAGTTTGGTTTTTTGTCACTCAAAACTTTGTTTTTTTACTACCCTAATTGACTGAGATTGATTTCCTGCTCTACCTATTATAGTCATAAAATTTTGGGAATTTGTTTTTATATGGTAAAAGAAAACAAACTATTTTCTCCTGCTGTACATTCAACATAACACAGAACACTTTGGGGACTAGACATGTTTTTTTTTTTTTTTTTCTCACACCAAGCAATTCTCTGTCACCAGTTGAGAGCCTTACAATTCAATTCAATTCAGACACTATCTGTGGGAAACAGAATCAAGTCTTACCATATTAAGAACTCAGTCCCACAAGACTATTCTTCTACTTAAAATGTCAATTGCAAGCTGTAGGGCCCCAGATGATCTACAGATTCTATACCACTTGGTTACAAATCGCAGAATCATTTCTTGGAGCTCAACAAATTAAGCAAAACAATTTACATTCTAAATTACTAGTTTATTTTTTTTAAAAAGGATAATAACCAAGTATATAACTCAGGAGTAGCCAGATAGAAATGATGCAGAAGGCCAGGTCTGGGGGAGGTGTTAAAAAACGTCTGTGCTCTCCCTGAGCTCACAACTATCGAGAAACCTCCACAATTCCCAAAGTTCTCCAAAGGCTATTTTTTTGTTTGTTCATGAAGGCCTCAGTGTAAGCATGATTGAACATATCATTGGCTATAGAAATCAACTCAATCTTTAGCCCTTCTCTTCTAAATTAGAGGAAACATCTCCTATCCTCAAGTGATACAGGAACTCCAAACATAAGTCATTTCATTAGAATTCAATAAAAAAATCCTTAGTACACGAGGATCCCAAGGTTTGGGGACATAGAAGCAGAAATCAAACATACACACACACACACACACACACACACACACACACACACACATATACACATATACATACACATACATATATATGCACATATATAGTATTTATTTATATATGTGTGTGAATACATATGCATATATGTATATATGTGTGTGTATATATGTGAGTATATATCATATATATATATATATATATATATATATATATATATTACTCTATCATAATATTACATCTGCAAGATCCCTTTGTGTTTAGGAAACTTCTCCTTAATTTCTCCAAGAGTTATTTTTGTTCCCTTTATCTTTAGATTCTTTTCAACTGTAAGAGTCAATACTTCTGTGTTCCTTATGGGATATTATGAGGTTTAACAAGGGTTGTTTGTCAAGGGCTTTGACTCATGTTGGTCACGGTTCCACCATTAATGTTAGTTTTATTGATGTATGCATACGCATGTATGTGTCGCTGAGTACATTTGCGTAAGTGGATTTGTGGATGTGCAAGAGGGAAATCATCAGGGAAAGCTAAATAGCCACACAAACTTAAAGAAAATATGGCTTTTCTGGACAGTTCTATATTTAGTTACATGATTTCACTCCACATTTTAAATAATTAATCACATTATAGGGAGTGAAAACATCTTATTGAATTTTTTTCACATTAGCAAATAAATAACAGAGTGTGGCATAAATTAATTGTAATCTAGAAGAGATGGACAGGATGTTTTCTTTAACCATTACATTCTTTGGAAATTTGAGTAGGTTATAAGAAGAAGAAAGTAGGATTGATTACATAGGATGTAAATTAAATGTGTTTCAAAAATCGTTTTAGATATATCACCAAATTTAATTTTCTAAAGTATTTTTCTTTTCTTTTTTTTTTTTTTTTGGTGGTACTGGGGTTCCTGGAAGCCTTTCTACCTCCGGGCTACACTCCCAGACTTTTTTTTTTATTTGGAAACAGGGTCTCTTAACCCAGCGAGGCTGACTTCGAACCTGCACGATCCTCCTGTCTCTACCTCCCAAGCACTGGGATTACAAGTGTGCGCCACCACGCCTGGCTCTATTTAAAAATTTTAATTAGAAATTTTAATTGTGTTTTCTCAAAATTCTTCCTTATCAAACAATTAACCCATGTCTATTGATTCATGTTTGGATATTTTTTCAGTACTGGGGATGGAACCCAGGGGCATTCTAATGCCAAGCTACACCACCAGCCCTAATTTTTATTCTTTGTTTTAAAACAGGGTCTCACTGAGTTACAAAGGGCCTCACTAAGGGGTAACTGAGGCTGGCCTCTAACCATGAACCTCCTGACTCAGCCTCCCAAGTGCTGGGATTACAAGTGTGCGCCACCACGCGCTGAATGTTTGGATTTTTGTAATGGTATTTTAGTTGAGCTTAAGAGTAAGAAAATTTATATACAATTATCATAAAAATCAATTTTGGTTCTAGTTTGTTCACTAACAGACTGTGTACACCTGGGCAATGACCTATATAGTCAAATTGCTTTAGATTCAACAATACAGATACAGAAAGCTTGGAAACCTGATTTTAATGCTAATACTAATATTAATATTAATATAAATACTAATACAAAGAAAAAAAAGGAGGAAGAGGAGGAGGAGAAAAAAGAGCAGGAGGAGGAGGAGAAGAAGAAGGAGAAGAAGAAGGAGGAGGAGGAGAAAGAGAAAGAGGAGGAGGAGGAAGAGGGGAGGAAGAGGAGGAGGAAGAGTAGGAGGAGAAAGAAGAAGAAGAGGAAGAAGAAGAAGGAGGAGGAGGAAGAGGAGGAGGAGGAGGAGGAGGAGAAAGAGGAGGAGGAGGAAGAGGGGAGGAAGAGGAGGAGGAAGAGGAGGAGAAAGAAGAAGAAGGAGGAGGAGGAGGAGGAAGAGGAGGAGGAGGAGGAAGAGGAGGAGGAGGAGGAAGAGGAGGAGAAGGAGGAGGAGGAAGAGGGGAGGAAGAGGAGGAGGAGGAGGAGGAGGAGAAGAAGAAGAAGAAGGAGAAGAAGAAGGAGAAGAAGAAGGAGGAGGAGGAGGAGGAGGAGGAGGAGGAGGAGGAGGAGGAGGAAAGAGGCAGGTTTGATGGCATATGCCTTTAATCCTTGTATTTTCCAGATAAATTATTACTATTTTTGTATGTGTAGAATTAGAGATTGAATTCAAGGGTGTCCCACCTCTCAGATACACCCTCAGTCGTGTTTTATTTTTATTTTGAAACAGTCTCACTAGGGTGATGAGAATTTCACTACTTACTTTGACTGTCCTTGAACCTATAATCCTCCTGTCGCAGCCTCCCAAGAAGTGGGATTACAGGTGAGCTCAACCATGCCCGGCTAATTTCTTACCTTGAAACAAGTCTCGCTGAGTTGCGGAGGGTCTCCCTAAGGTTGACCTCCTTGAATTTGCAACTTTCCTGTATCAGCCTTTTAAGTATTAGAACTATAAACATGAACCAACACACACAGCTCACCTTTAACTTTGAGGTTTAACTTCTTGTGTTATTGTAAAATATTTTTGGTCTTTTTCCTCATTTTTTGGTTTACATCTCCGTCTCCTAGGTGGGATATAGAAATTAGAATCCCCCCCCCCAGAAAATTAATAAAGACTCTCACCTTCCCATGGTATTGTGTCTTAGGTATGGTGCCTACATGTGTAGTAGCGCAATTCACAATAGACAAATTATGAAAGCAGCTGAGGTGTTCATCAACTTATAAATGAATTACAAAATTATGGTATGTACATGCAACGGAATTCTACTGAGTCACAAAGAACAACATTATGTCATTTGCAGGAAAAATGGGTGGGACTAAAGGATACTATGTAAGTGAGATCAGCCAGTCACAAAGAGTGAAGGGTCATAGGTTTTCCTTTATGCATGGAAGACAGGGAGAAATTGGGGTACAAATAGGACTTCAGACAAAGGAGGAGAAACCCCAGTGGAGAGATGAAGGGGGATCTTGGGAAGGGAAGTGGGTGGGGGAGGGTGACGGGAAGAAGGAAACACTTCATTTGACACTAGGTAGATATACAAAATTATCCACGCCAATCTCAGTATTCTGTACTAGAAAGGGGAGGGAGTGGGACTGGAGCCAGGAGGAAGCTCACCAAGTGCATGTACGTGCGTGTCCCTATCACTCTGAACTTTGTCATCATGTATAATTATAGTGCACCGATAAAAAGTAAAATTGAAAAATGAAAATGCATTCTCTAACCTACCACTGTGTGATAGTAGGTCATTAGACAGTCTTCATTACAGAGTCGTCCTGCCTGCACCAGGTGGCAGGAGAGACCAAGGAGATTGTGAAAGTCAACAGGCAATTCTGGCCTCCTTCTCCCAGCTTATTGGCATCAATGCCTATGCAATGAAGTCTCCATAAAAACTCAAAAGGACAGGGTTCAGAGACCTTCTGAACAGCTGAACATGAGGAGGTTCCAGGAAGATGTTCCCAGAGAAAGTGTGAAGGAGGCTCAGCACCTCACCGACCACACCTAGGGCTTCTTTTCATCTGTATCCTCTGTGGTGCCTTCTATAATAAACTAGTAAATGTTTCCTGAGTGTTCTGAGTCCTTTGGGGGAGTGAACCAAGACTAAGGATGGGTTGTGGGAATCCCAATTTGTAGTCACTCACCTGGGACTTGAGTTTAACATCTGAAATAGAGTGGGGGGCAGTCTCCAGGCTGAACCTTCCACCTGTGGGGTCTAGTGCTTTCTCTAGGAAAATGGTGTTAGGACCGGACTGGATTAGAGGACACTCAGCTGGAACCCTCTGTTATAGAATTAATAGTTCGCTTACTGGGAGGCTGGGTGAAAGCTGCCCACCTTTTGAAGTCTTTTGCATTGATTATAATGTGAGAGTTGAAGGAAAAAATAAGCACTTAGTGTGTGCTAGATATACTTCTATAGCTGAAGCTAAAGTGATTCTTTTCTTTATTATGTGTGTTATATATTTCTTTTTTGTGGTACTGGGGATGGAATCCAGATGCATTCTACCTCCAAGCTACAACCCCCCAGCCCTATATTTTATTCTTTATTTTGAAACAGGGTCTCACAGAGTTGCAAAGGGCTTCCCTAAGTAACTGAGCCTGGCTGAGAACTCATCATCCTGTCTCAGCCTCTCAAATGTTATATATTTCTCAAGGGCATTTGACTGGAGTATCTGCACACTGGTCCATCTGTGCCTGAATTCTACCATATTTTACTTTAGTTTACTTGGGTTTTCCCAGACCTAAATATAAAGCAGGTGTGTGTGTGTGTATGTGTGTGTGTGTGTGTGTGTGTGTGTGTGTGTGTGTGTGTGTGTGTGTTACCTAGGGGCACTGCACCTCTGAGATACACACCCTGCCCTTTTTTTTGTTTCTTTGTTTTAGAGCAAGATCTTGCTTCTTGATGGTTAAGACTTTTGATACCTTGCTGAAGCTGGCCTCAAATCTGTAATCCTTGTGTCTGGGCCTTTCAGGTAATAGGCTTACAAGTATGTGGTATCATAGCAGGCTCTCTTCTTGATATTAATAAACTATATTGTATCTCCTAGAGAGTTTTGTATTAGTAATAAAACTAAAATAATTATAATAAAGCAGAAATGCTACTAGGTGCCTATTGCAATGAAGCCAATTAAGACCTCAGTTTTTTAAACAGATTTTCTCCTACGTAGAAAAGTGATTTTTTAAAGAATGCCTAAATAAGGTTTTTAGGCCAATAAAAGTGAAATAATGATAGCATTCATCAAGGAGTATCCTAGAAACACGTTTTCATTATTTTTTCTGTCATTCTTCATGGTAGAGATTTCTTAACATTGGGATTACAAGTCCTAAGGAAACATGACAAATACCATCATCACAAATCAAATAAGTGGAAAGATCAATTCATTTACCTCGGAAAATTGTATAAGCAAGTCATCATAATAGCAATTTTTTCGCAGCCACTATAGTGTATTGTGCACGAAAATGAAAATGGATTACAAAATATCCAAAATTAAAAATGGATCTGTATACACATTTCCCAGGACAGTGTCCTGTCATGGATTATCTAATCATTCCTTGGCCATCTTTTATTACTATTGATGTAAAAGAACATTATCTCAGAGCAACCAGTCGATATTATCATAATGTCCTAAAATTTTATCTCTGATTATTGGCATTTGAAAACACATCTTTGGTCACCAGACTTCATAATTGCTTTTTATTTTTTTTTCCTTTTTCAGTATAGTCAGCTCACAGAAGATATATGATACATTTCAGGAAAAGCTTTTATAGACATAATAGTTCCTTGAAAACCAATGCTGTTTCATGTTACTGTACAAAATTGGCAATCCAAACTGAAATATTCTAATATCTATATTATATAATTCTATATCAACTTGAATTCAGATAGCCACCACTACCAGTAACATTTTCTGGGGATTCAAACCTGGGAATTCAAACCAGGGACATTCTACATCTGAGTTAGTCTTCCAACCATACTTTACTTTTTATCTTGAAACAGGATATCACTAAGTTGTTGAGAGCCTCAGTAAGTTGCTGAGGCTGCGAACCTGTGATTCTCCTGTTTCAGTCTTCCAAGTACTAGGATTACAGGTAAGAACCACCATGTTAGGTTTAGTAACATTTATTTTAACTTATGTATTGCAGACTTGTAAATATAATTGTCAGTACACCACTACATGTTCAGTAATTAAGTGTGAATGTAGCACGGTCAACCTGAATACTCATTGTTGGGGTTGGGGGGTGGGAAGTGGGGAGGGGCCCAAGCACTGTATGAATGTCTGCCATTTTTAATATGATCCATTTAAAAGTAAAATTTTAAAAATAATAAAAAGAATTGTAAATCTATCTCATTATATTAACATATACACACTTGTATTTGATAATAATGACAAAGTTAATACCATTTGATAACAATTTAGAGATAGATAAAAGATATTGACATAAACGTAATATTTTTGTGAAGTTAGATAAATTTCATACTTGCATCACTTTAGAAATACCTCCCCAAAGCCCATAAAACATAATTCCTTAACTCTCAATATCAATATTACAATGCTCTCTTCAAAAAGATATAAATTAAACTTTGTTCTCTCACATATGATAAGGGGAGAAGCTTAACTTTGCTATCTCATATGCATTAAATAATGCTTCTGTACATAGATTGAAAATCATATCTGTCTATCTACTATCTACCTACCTATTCATTCATTCATCCAACTTTTAGCAAGAAGAAAAAAGAAAGAGCAAGATTCCCACAAATACTATTATAAATAAGACTATGTTGAGCACCTTTTGCATGTTAAGGACAATGCTAATCACTTTCCAGGTACCATCTTCTTTAAGTCTTCAGAAACTTTGAAATGGATATTCCTCTAAATTGAAAAACCCAGCTACCCCAGCTTCCTATAGGTCCATTTTGAGAATAAAGTTCTGAAAATTAAACTGAATAACATATGCTAAGGACCATAGTTCCTATAAATTACCAGATGATCCAAAGTTTAGCCTTCCCCTCTTCCACAGTTGTTTTTACTTAGCAACTGAACTTCTTGCAAATCGTTCAAACAATTAAATGAGATTTCCAATTGTACTTCATATAAAATATTTCCTGTCTTGTTTATGAGCAAAAGTGGGTTAACCTCCTGTGTTATAAAATTAAAAAGAAGTTTCCAGGCTTCTCATTTGGAGCGAGGGTATGTGCAGAGGAAAGATGGTAAAATATTTTGTTTAACATTTTTCCCCCTTGAATTGAGGATTGAACCCAATGATGTTCTACCTCCAAGCCACATTCTCAGCCCATTTTATTTTTTTACTTTTAAGCAGGATCTTTCTAAATTGCTAAGGGTCTCACTAAATTTTAGGGGCTAGACTTGAACCTGCAATCCTCCTATCTCAACCTCCTAAATACTGGGATTACTGGTGAGCACCACAGCATCCTGCAATATATTCCCTTTAAATTGAAAACCTTTATGCAAAGACACAAATAACAAAATAGCATTATTTGTCAGTCATCAGAATCATGTTTTTCTTGATTTTGAGACACTGTATAACTAAAGAATGAAAATAAATAGCCTGGGCATGGTGGTACACACTTGTAATCCCAGTATTTGGGAGACTGAGACAGGAGGATCGCAGGTTCATGGCCAGCCTCAGCTACTTGTGAGGCCCTCGGGCCCTCTACAACCAAGACCCTGTTTCAAATAAAATAAAACATTGGTCTGGGAAGTATCTATTTAATTCATTTGACCATTTCTTGATTGGGTTGTTTGTTTTGCTAATGTAGAGTCTTTTGAGCCAATAGATACATGAAAAGATGTTCTTCATCACTGGCCATCAGGGAGATGAAAATCAAAACTACACTGAGATTCCATCTAACCCCAGTCAGAGTGGCAAGCATAAAGAAATCAAACAATAAATGCTGGCGAGGATGTGGGGAAAGAGGAACTCTTTTACACTGTTGGGAATGCAAACTAGTTCAGCCACTATAGAGATCTGTGTGGAGATTCCTAAGAAAGGTGGGAATAAATCCACCATATGATCCAGCTATACCACTCCTGGGTATCTTTCCAAAGGGATTGAATTCAGAGAAATACAGCAACATATACATACCTATGTTCATAGCAGCACAATTTGTAATAGCCAAAATATGGAACCAACCCAAACCACCATCAACAGATGAATGGATAGCAAAACTGTGGGAAATACACACGATGGAATTCTATTCAGCCATAAAGAAGAACAAAATTATATCATTTGCAAGAAGATGGAAAGCCCTGGAGAACATTATGTTAAGTGAGATCGGCCAAGAACAGAAGGAGAAGGTACATATGTTTCCTCGAATATGCCCAAAGTAGGAAACACAGAGGATACCAGTGGGACTCCAGATAATGGAGGGGAAATATCAGCAAAGTTTGAATGGAAAGATAGGAGAAGAGGAAGGCTGATCTTGATTAATGAGGGTCTACATCTGAACATGTGTAAAATTATGAATATGACATGGTTAACCTGGACAACCATTGGTGGGAGGGGGGAAGGGAAAACGGGGGTGGGGGGAGAGAGCACTAAATATAGTTTAAATGTATACTATTTATGTTCAATAAAAAATTGTTAAAAGAAAAAAAAAGAATAAGAATCAATGAATAGTTGGAAAAAATTGGGCTGGGATGTATCTTAGAGGAAGACTGCCCCTGGGTTCAATTCTCAGTACATAAAAATAATTTGGTAAAAAAAGTTATTTTAGCCCAAGACAAAAATATCCTAAATTATGTTAAAAAGAATGTCTTGGGCCAAATTCGGATTTATTCTCTCTTGCAGTGACTGAAAATAGAAGTAAAAACAGTTTTTAACATATTGACAACCAGGCAATTCTAAAAGTGTGTTCAATGTGCTAGAGAGTGACTAAGGAGGGAATGAAATACTGTGGATACAGATATATGTGATGCATGCTTATACATACAGCACACGCATACAAATATTGAACTTCCACTTCCATGTAGAATGACACTTAAACTTTGTTTTGCTATGTTCTTATCACTAATATCTTTGCTTCCCTCTTGGGAAGAATAAATACTTGAGGTTTAACCCAATTTCGTACACATACTAAACAAGTTCTTCACCACGGAGCTTCACCCCAGCAATGTTCTTTTAATTTCAAAAATTTTAGAAACAATATGTTCATCCCATTCTATATCATTTGCATGTCATTTTGCATTTCAAACCAGCTTTCACATTTGAGAAAGAGATATTTGGAAACAAATCTTATTTTGTCTTTCTGTGATTAGATTTGTAAGCTACTTATTTTTTTAATTGTCAAAATGTTTCTTAATTGTATATTATTTTCTTGTGATTTGCTATTGTTATTTTTAATGAAACAGAAAAGATTATTCTTACCCAAATGAAAATACTGCTTACTCTGTTTACTTTGAATTATACGGTTTTAAATCAGATATTTATCTTTTTTTAGCAGCAATCATCATTTTGGTATATTTTATTTGATTCTGTTTTGTTTCACATTTTCTAATGCACATCATGGCATCTTTCTCCCCACTCTCACATATCACATGGAGACAAAGGTTAATCTGGGATCACTGCTAAACCACTAGGCAAATGATAAAACCAGCACTCTCCTGCCAGTGTCAAGTAGGGGAGCCAAATCACAGAACCAGAATAAGACTCTAGGATTTGTAGCCAGATAGGAAGAGTTCATGGAAAGAGTTTAAGAGAACTTTTGAGATGGTGGTGCAGTCCCACCCAGTACTTGGAAGGGTGAGGCAGGAGAATTGAAGGTTGGAAACTAGCCTCAGCAATTTATCAAGATTCTGTTTCAAATACTACTACTACTACTACTACTACTACTACTACTACTACTACTACTCATCATCATCATCATCATCATCATCATGATAATAATGGGCTGGGAGTATACCTCAGAGGTAGAATGTCACTGGGTTCAATCCTCAGGAATAACAAAATATATCAAGAAATAGATAAATAGTAAAAAAAAAAAAAGACCTTTTTAGAACATGATTTGTTCAAAACTAATCAGCTAATAGAACTGAAAACAATCTTTTTCTCTTAGTACTTTTCATCTTATTCAGTGAAAAATGAATTTATGAAGATACTAGGAACAATGTAATTGGTACAATTAGCTTAATACAGGATTCAATTTCTTTTATTTCTTTTCTTTTATTTTTTTAGTGCACTATAATCTCACATCATAAGTTGGATTATGTTGACAATGGCATATATTCCCATAGTAGATTTCTCTTCCTCCAAGTGTCCTCAGGCCAACAGCTAAGGTTGATACCTGAAAACTCAGGAATACCCCCCCTCCAGGCCACCTGAGGGAGGTTTTGGGGAGTAGAGCTCAGGATCTTTTGCTCTAGAAAGCATGCCAGGTGAATTCTTGTGAATGCATACGTTTGAAAAGCACCCCTAAGAAGCAATGGCTCTCACCTTGTTATCCTTTGGTTAACAGCATCAGCCTCATTTAATGCTCAAAAATACATGGCCTAGAAATTCCAGTCCCATGACTTTACCCTCAATGGGATAAATCAGAAACTGTAGGGTAGGACCATCATTCAGTCTGTCTGTCTGTCTGTCTGTCTGTCTGTCTGTCTGTCTGTAGGCATGTATGTATTTTTGGCATTGGGGATTGAACCCAGGAGCATTCTATCTCCAAGCTATCCCACTGGTCCTTTTTATTTATTTAATTTTTTTTTAATTTTAAAATAAAATATTGCAAAGATGCTGAGGCTAGCCTCAAACTTGCAATCCTTCTGTTTCAGCCTCCCAAGTACTGGGGTTCCAGACCAGTGACACCACAACTAGCTACCATCTGTATTTTAATATGCCTCTCGGGTAATTTTGGTGGAAATTTAAGGCTGGTACCCACTGAGATCGAGGAATATTCTTTTGTGTGTGTGGGGGGAGGGGTACTGGGGGTGGAACCCAGAGGCTTTCTACCTCCGGGCTATACTCCCAAACCTTTTTTATATTTTATTTGGAAACAGGGTCTTACTAAGTTGCTGAAAGCCTCACTAAGTAGCTGAGGCTGACTTCAAACCTGTGCGATCGTCTTGTCTCAGCCTCCCAAGCGCAGGGATTACAAGTGTGCGCCACCACGCCCGGCGAGATCAAGGAATATTCTACATTCTTTAGTGGATAAGAGAATCACTAGGGAGTCTGGTTAAAATTGAAAATAACTCGGCCCTTTCAAAATTTTTGTTATTACTTTTATAAATTTGGCCAGGGTACCTGAATTTTAATTGGCTTTCAGATAAATTTTATACAGGTTGTCCTTGAACCGCAATATGAGACATCTTGGTGCATATCTGTAGATCACACTCAGCCTGCATTATCAATTTTTTCAGACTCTATAAGGTAGTTATGGTGATGAACACATTAAAGTCCCATTATTTGAGGAGGCTGAGAAGGATAGCAGGTTCAAGGTCAGCCTCAGCAACATAGCAAAACCCAGTTTCAAAATTTAAAAATATTAAAATATTGATGTGTAACTTGGAGTTAAATACCCCTGGGTTCAATCCCCAGTACCACCACCAATAAAAACAACAAAACAAGAAACTTTCCAGGAGAAAATAAAAGTTACTTACTTAGAATATAGTGCTTATTTTTTAAAAGTTTTCAGGTGTTTGAGCTAAATTAATTATCCCATATTTTTCTCATTTTCCTAAATTTAATCCTTGCTGCCCAGAAGAGATAACCCCCCATTGGTATATTAGTATTCTGGATGCTGGGAATAATTCTGTGGATACAGTTTTTAACCTCATTCACGACACCAGGAATACAATCATAGCATTATGAGTATACTAGTTTCAGTGCCTCCGGGAGAAAATACAATTTCTGCCTCATCAAGTTTTATTGATAAAACACAGATGTAGTTATATTATTCGTATGACTTTCTGAATTTGTTTTTTGTCTTTTCCAACTTTTTTTAACATAATCTTTATGTTCTTATGGGATAAGTAATCATTTGAGATACATTTAAATGAGAAAAAATTAGATTTTTTTAAAATTTATTTTCAGCGTGCGATAGAAATATGGAAAATAACAACAATAAAAAATACTCTGTAGCTCCCTCTGACAGTTATTTGAAGAAGACTCATTTACCTTTTTCCACAGTGGCAAAAAACATCATCCATGGTGTATCATTGACCCGTCCCCTGTCACCCATGTCAAGTGAGGCTTTAAAAATTCAAACCCTGGAAGATGATTTCAATGACCACCCGAGGAGGTCTATTCATACAAACACTACAGGAGTGTCTTCTAATAATTAAAGGATCCTGAGCCTCAACAATAAAATAAAAATAATATGAACATGTTGATTTTAATAGATGTGAGGGGTATGAGTCCAATATAAATACATTCTGTCTTTTCTGTTAAGCAATTGCATATTGTCACCATACAGATTTTTCTGAACAGTCTCAACTGTTGAATATACGTCTTAAATAGGTATTTCATATGGTCATTGATATATATCATTTCAGTTAATTGCATGCTCAACTACAGGATGTTTTTAAGCTCATGTATGTATTGATTCACAGCCTTCCTTTTGATCATAGGTATTGAGAAGGAAAACTATGTACCAATAATGCTAAAGCTAAGGCTGATGTACTGAGAGGTTGGAAAGGTGAATCAATTCACTTATAAGTAGTAATTAAATGCTTACATTTAGCAGGCATCTTCCCTGTTCATGGCAACACAAGGGTTATAGAATTTCTGTCTAAAATGAATTTATAGATGAATTTAATTATTGGCAAAATCCTCTTCAACTCCTTCCTTCCTTCCTTCCTTCCTTCCTTCCTTCCTTCCTTCCTTCTTTCCTTCCTTTCTTCCTCCTTTCCTTCCTTTTTCCTTCCTTTCTTCCATCCACTGTAGTTCTCTGGCAGCAATCTGTCAATCTATATCAACCTTGCATACCCATGTAATTGTCATGAGGCCACATTGTTTGATAGCATATAAATTTACTTTGCAAGGAAATCGTTAAATAATAGGCTCCTTAAAACTGCTAGAGTCTTTACAGATAGCTCAATTAATACCTACCATAAATAATGATTTACAGAGTTCAAGGAGAATTTTGGAGAAACCAAGTCATTTATTCAACACTAATATACATTAGGGCAAATTAGTTATATTTATGCCAATACAGTGATTTATGTATTTAAAAATATTTTATCAAATTTTCATAAATGGCTTTTTCTTAAATAACATTGCAATGAGTTGCCATATTTTTATTGTTAGATATTTATTAAATTTATAGCGCTATCATTTACATATATAATTTGTGTCAATGGCAGCTCAATTTTGATATTTTAAAATTTCAGGAGCCATTATGTATGAGGCTCTGAGCTTATAATTTCATCTGTTTCTTTTCATCTACTTCTCTATCCTTGTATTCATCTTATATTGGCAAAATTACTATATTATCATACTTGGTTTAAATATTACTATACTTTTTTGGTACTGGGATTGAACCCCAGCATAATCTAGCTCCATGGAATACTCTCTACTCTTTTATTTATTTTTTGAAACACAGTGCCACTAAATTGCTAAAACAATAACTTGGTGACAACTGTGATCCTCCAGTGTCAGACTGGCAAGTATTAGGGTTAAAGGTATGGACCGCCATGGCTGGTTTTCTAGTCTTAATATCAGGTAGTATAACTCCTAATGTGTTTAATTCTTGGCCTTTGTATTACTATAAATATTGTATGATCACTATTCAAAAATTGATTACAATTTTGAGATGACTGAACCTTTGTCATACAGATTCAGAAACAAACACATGTTATATCTATCTTTGTAGTTTATTTTAAAATTATGTATGGGACAAATATATAAAACTATATTACTTTACTTGCTTTTTAAATGTATAGTTCAGCTGCTTTAAATGTTTCTACATTTTTCTGTCACTATTATCACCATTAATATTTGATTTTTACAAATAATTTTCTCAAAATATTTTTAATATTTTCTACCTTTGCATCTTTCTTGTATTTGCTGTTTATGTTCCAAAGCAGTGGATATTTTGAATGTAAAATATGTTTTTAATATTATTTTTCAATTTTTTGTTTTTGACTTTTTATCTCACACTTTTGGTAAATTAACTTATAGTTTTAATTATTATTGGTTGTTTTGAGTTGTATTTACATTTTCATGCTATCTAAAAAAGTTGCAAATTTTATTATGTCATTTCTACCTTTTAATTTCATTACCACCATTTAAAAAGTAAAAATAAAAATAAATAGAAAACAGAAGAACAACTTTAAGTTCTGACAATAATATATAAGGACTGTAATACTCATGTAATGATAGAATGCAAAAGATCATTATTAGAAAATTTGGGCAGTCTCTAATTAAAGTTGGATGTAAGTTTGCCATATTACTAATCACACACAGTCTTACCTAACTGTATTCACAACAAAAATGCATTTGCATGATGCTAAGAAAGAATATATAAAAATTTTTGTATAAAAAATTAAAGAGTTAGGCATGGTGGCAAGCATTTGTAATCCCAATATTTGGGAGGCTGAGACAGGAGGGTCACAGGTTCTAGGCCAGCCTTAGCAATTTAGAGAGGACCTCCACAATTTGTTGAGACTATTTCCAAATAAAAAATAAAATAGGACTAGGTTATAGCTCAGAGGTAGAATGCTCCTTGACTCAATCCCCAGTAGCCAGTAAAAGAAAGCAAAAGAAAGAAGAGAAAGAAGAGGAAGGAATGAAGGAGGGAGGGAGGGAGGGAGGAACAAAGGAAGGAAGGAAGGAAGGAAGGAAGGAAGGAAGGAAGGAAGGAGAGAGAAAGGAAGAAAGAAAAAGAAAGAGGAAGGAAGGAAGGAAGGAAGGAAGGAAGGAAGGAAGGAAGGGAAAGAAGGAAGAAGCTGAGTGTGGTGTTGCATTCTTGAAATTTCAGCATTTGGGAGGCTAAGAAAGGGGGATCATAATTTGCAGAAAGCCGCAGCTCTACTTAGTGAGACTCTTTGCAACTCAGTGAGATCCTGTTTCAAATTAAAGAATAAAAAAAAAAAATGGGGCTGGGGATACATCTTGAAGGTAGAATGGTCCTAGGTTCCATCCCCAGTACCATGAAAGAAAGAAAAAAAAGAAAAGAAAAGAAAGAAGAAAGAAAAACAGAAAGAAGAAAGCAGGCAAGCAGCATACAAAGAATATTCATTAAAGCTTCTAACTAGCAATGGCTTATTTATGTCAGAAGTAGAATAGATAAATCAATTAAGGTATATTCAGACAATTTAATAAAAATTAATGAACTATATGAAATTTAACTCTACACATAATAAGGATACATTGACAATTACAATGTTAAAAAAAACCTAATCTACCCTCACCACAAACATGAACACCCTAATGGGTTTTATGGTTTATTCATACTAAATTAAAAATAAATTGGAAGAAGTTATGTAAATCCAAATTATAAGAACTGAAACTGCTTATCATTTTTGGAATGGCTACCTAGGTAGCTAGGCATTGGAGACGCACTATATCACAGGATCTTTGGTTTGCTGCTAAACATTATACCAGTAAGTAACACTAGTTAATGGGAAGGTTCTGGAGTTTTCAAATATAATTTTATAAGAGCCAGGCATTGATGGTGCATGCCGGTAATCTCAATACTAGAGAGTCTGAAACAGGAGGACCACAGGTTCAAGATCAGCCTCAGCAATTTAGCAAAACCCTCAGCAACTCAGTGAGACCCTGTTTCAAAATAGAAAATAGAAAAAAGACTGGGGGTATAGCTTGGCAGTAGAATGACCCTGGGTTCAATCTCCAATAGCACAAAAAATAAAAAATAAATAAATACAACAAATAAACCAAAAACCTTGCAATGTACAAAAACAAGTATGAATTAACTTTTATAATCAACAGAAGTATTTTCTTTGTGAGCATGTCTCCTGGCTCTTTTGTACTAACCTGGAAGCTCCCCAAATGTCCCATTTATGACAAAGACACTGGTTGCTCCCTGGGCTGTATATCTTACATCACCCTGGAGTCTTGCATTCCTTATGACCAAGGGGGGCTGGAGCAGTTCTACTGCACCTTTGTGAAAACATAAACAGAGCTTGATGCACCTTCCTCTGTGTTCATGGTGACTTTCTGGTTTGTAATAACACAACTGTAACTAAGCTAAAGTTGCAGCCTGTTTTACTTCTTATTTTGTGTCTTTTTGTTTCCCCTAAATCTGTCTTAACTTACAACATTTTTCTGTTTTTTTTTCTTTCTCCTGCTAATTTAACTCTGTTCTTCCACTATTTTACCACCATGACTTTTCTTCCCTCTGAAGCAAGTGGTTCTTCTGAAAAGTGTAACGGATTAAAACATAAAGCACATTTGTTTATTATATTTTTAAAAGGAGAAAAAAATAGAGCATTCTAAAGTTGGAGATATTGAGGAGGGAAACAAACATTAAAACAAGACTATTTTGGTTTGAAATAATGAGTTAAATTAGTAATAAGACATAAACAAGCATTTCTTTCTTCTTTGCTTTGTTTTGTTTTGTTTTGTGGTACTGAAAATGGAATCCAGAGCCTTTCACATGCTAGGCAAGCATACCAGTACTGAGCTATAATCACAGCCCTCAAAAAGTGTTTCTAAATCAAATGCCTCTTTGATCCAGAGCCAATGCATACCTGGAGAATTACATTATCTTTCTTCTCTCTTCTGTCCTTCCCCTTTAGGGTATAATTTGTAGAAATTCTCATGATTAGATACTGACATAGTTGTTTGGGCACAATAAAGCAAAGAAAAAGGTCATTAGCAATCATGTTTATATTCTAATTAAGAAGTCGAAAATTATGTGGATATTATTGAAGTAAATTGATATAGGTGAGACAGCTCACCTACAGTGGTAATATCAAAGCCAGATGTTAACCTTCCTGGAAGTCAGCAATCTTTCTGTAACATTATCCTTTCTTACATCTCCTGAAGAGGAAAAACTTATCTGAAAGATTATCTATCACTTGAAATTTATTTGCTATCTAAATTATTATTATTATTACCACCATTGCCATAAATCTCAATATGGAGTCTATTTTGAATGTTTTTTCTTCTATTGTTTCAGAGACATTTTAAGCAAATATAGGGTAGACATTATTATGATCACTATTTTGCAGATGAGGAAGGTAAGTAATAGAATTTAGAAAAGTTATTAAGTTTTTCAGCTCGCAAGCAGCAAGCTGGAATCTAAACCCAAGTTCTATAGTATTGTTAAGTAAAATAAATTCCAATTGTTATATAGAACAGGATCCCAAGAATGTGAAGCTGTATGAAACTAAAGAACTGGGAATAAATAACTTCAAGCTATTAGAAATACTTGAATTTATATACTGGGGCTATAAGTGTGTATGTTTACCCATTCCTGTTTTTTTTTTTTTCTAAATTGCCAGTTGTATCTAATAACTGTGCTAATTTTATTATAAAAGAAAACATGGGCTTATTTTTAAAAGATAAATAAGCAAATGAAAATTTCATCTGCCATACAACCTAAGAAATATAGTCCCAATTATAGCCATCCTGGGGCTGTTTACTATAAAAAAATGTTAAAATATGGGTTTGCCACATGCCCATATTGAAGAAAAAGCTGGTCAGTTTTCAGGGTGGGGGAAAGAGAATCTTATAACAAGAAGAAAAAAGAAAAAAATTACAATCTTTTGTACATTTGCCTTGATCAAAAGGGGGAAAAGGGGACAAAGAAACAAGTAACACTTATCAAAATTAGAATCAAGAACTTACTCTCTGTACCATTTGGTGTCCTTCAATCTCAACTAAATTATAGACCTCAAATACCCCCAGCTAGAAATATCCATGATAATCAGCAATGAAACTTTCAGAGGAGAACTAAATCAAAAACTTAAATTGAGTAAAATCTGCTAAGGACATCTGGTTCCTAAAAGCCGGGATTTATAATCAGAATATTCATGGGCGATGTCAGAGTCCAATGCAGGTGCTCTGCCAAGGAGAATGTCGCTGTGCTCAGGAAGTGTACGGAGATCTGCATACGCAGGCACACTTTTAGACATTGCATTTGCATGACTGCTTTTTTAGTATTTGGAATCAGAGTTTGCTTTATCAAATGTTGAGTCCTTTACTTTTTTACTTTTTTTTTTCTCCCTCATAGTAAATCTCCTGGGGTCAGCATTGCTTCTATTCTTCTTTTTATGCTTATTTCACTCCTAGACCATTTCCATGGTCCTTATTGAGCATTCAAGGTATATAAAATAAAAAGAGGAAAAAAAAGTTTACAGGCATGAGACACACTGTAACAGAAAAATAATGACACATAATTATAGCCAGGGTAATGCTGTAATGGAACTGAATGCAGGGATACTTAACAATGAAGAGGATGCTGCAAAATCTAGCTTTTGGATAGGTATGGGAATGTTGCTTGGATGGTGCCAAGGTGGTCAGTTGCCTTAAAAAGATGTCACTGGAATTGGTGGGAGGGTGAAATGCCAGCCAGCTGAAAGGCAGGACAGACATACAGGGCAAAGCATCACAGACAGAGGGAACAACATTTCTATTTCTTAACAAAACAGCTCCAAAGTGGAAGGGACAGGATGCCTGATGTTTGCTAAAGTGCTATAACCCATTGGAACATGCTATTTTTCCATTGCAGGGAAAGGAAAACATCCGGGCAAGATTTACAATTGGGTCTGTCAGTTTATCAGGCTGGAGCAGGTGTCAGGAGCAGCAAGAAATCAAGTCCAGAAGGAATAAAATCAGAAATAGAGAGATGAGTAGAAATGGTAAGTAATGGCCCTGGCAAAGGCCACCCGAGATTGTACAACCCGAACGCCAGCATGAAAATGAAATCCAGACCTTGTATTAGAAGAAGGGCTGTAAAACGCTCAAGAGCAATTAAAGATCCCTGCAGGTTAGGCACTGCTTCAGTATTGATATAAAAATAGCAATTGATTTCCACAAGCAGCAGTCCCCAGGACTGGTAAGTGTGGAATGTCCACATTCTAGTAAATAATTTTTAATATGATACTATCAAGATAAAATATTGCTTATCATATACACCATCATGGGAAGGCTAAAAGACCAAAATCACTTTGGAAACCCAGTTGGAGAAAATAATCATTAGTTCTTTGTCTAAATCGTAGACGATCTAGAGATAGTTTGAGTTTTCGTCACTTCAACATTCCTCAGTTTAAAATGCGGAAACTTCTCTACACTTTGAACATTCTATAGACCCTAAAAAGTCTTCATGGAAAGAGGAAATTTATTTTGATATGTTCATTATGAACCTAAACAATCTGTGTCATTATCAATCTTTATTTTTTCTTATTTATAATAAAGTAACACATTCCTATTGCAGCAGAAAATATAAGAATGCATATAAAAATATCAACCATAATACTATCAAGTAACCAATTACAAGCCTTATTACTATTATGAAATATATCATTTGGTATTTTCAAATAAGATCAAAATGGCCTATGCAGCATAATTAAAACTATATAAAATTCATCTCTTGTATTTTTCACTTTAATATTTCCAAAGTTTTTTCCAAGTCATTAAAAATATTTCTAGATGTAAATTTATTTTTATTTTTTGTTTCTGTTTTTTTGTTTTGTTTTGTTTTTGGTGGTACTGGGGTTCCTGGAAACCCTTCTACCTCCGGGTTACACTCCCAGACCTATTTCTTTACTGTTTTATTTGGAAAGAGGATCTCTTAAGCAAGTGCAGCTGGCTTCGAACCTGTGGGATCCTCCTGTCTCTGCCTCCCAAGCACAGGGATTACAAGTGTGTGCCACCACGCCCGGCCTAATTGTAAATTTAAATTTTTGCATAACGATTAACTTGTGATCACTCATAAATAATTCTCTGTTATATATAATATGTATTTATAATAGATAAAAATAGATTCAAACTCTTTTACATTTACAGTGGATATTTTCAAACAGATCTGCATAAGCAACTCTGGTATTTGTCAAGATAAATTCTTAGATATTGAATTGTTGAATTTGCCTAACTCATTTGCCATTTAGAATTTTATTATTATATAAACCAGAGTGATAAAATTTTCTAAAATCTTGAAAGAATAAAGGAACTGACTAAATAACCTTAATTAATTAGATGTCATTGGAAAGAGATTTAAGAAATTAATAAGTTCCAATATTTTCTTATCCCTGAAATGTTAGAAAACACATGACACAAAAGGCCATTTGAGATAGCTTGTCTATTTGTTCAGGTATATTTTAGGTTGTTTGAAAATGTTTAGTTCTTTAAACTGGCTCTAGAATTTAGCAAAGTTTATATCCACTGATTTGAAATCATATGGACTTTGGAAAGGAAGGAGGAACCTATCAGTGGCCAGGCCATTTGATGCACAGAGTTTTTCAGGCTTATGGGGAAAGCATATTTCATGCATGTTTGATCCTAAGACCTCTAAAAGTATCCATGTCTTTAAAACTGAGTATTTTAGAGCCATCCACGTCAGTGAGTTTATTTTGTAAGTGAGATGCTTTAGCATTTATTTTAGTGAGAAGGTCAAACAGCGTGCTTTTATACCTTTAGGAAATTTCACATATTGGCTTCAGAATTAAAGCTAGAAGGAAAGAGCAGTTAAATGTAGTCCAGACATTATACTTTGGAATTTACATATTGGGTTTTGGTCCTCACAACAATACTATAGCAAGACATTCTTTTCTCACTGTATTTGTTTATAAGTGAATAAACTAAGGTTTAATGTATTGCTGTTAGCAAAAGATTTGAGAACACGATGTTTATGTTCAAACAGATGTGCATAAAGTAGCTATAATGTACCCAATGTCATGTTCAATGCTGTGGGTAAATAATGAGGCTGTGTAAAGCTCAAAATCTTGCTCTGGAGATAGAAATGCAAAGAATTATTTTCAAGTGCAGACACAAATAGTTCCACGGGAAGCCAAGGAATGCTTTTGTGGATTATGATGGAAGCTTTAAATCTTTCTGCATTAGTACAGTTCCACCAGATGAAATTGACTTCAGTGGATTTAAGAACTTGCATGCACAGCTCACGGCCTGACCCCGAGGAATTGGTCTACTTTTCCCTTTTTTCTAATTTAAAAATATTTCAGTGACAAACAAAGTGATATACATTTAATGTGTTCAAATGTGATGATTTGATATATGCATACATTGTGCAATAAAGTATGTGTTCAGAGCCTCGTCCGCACTAAGCATTTGTGCTAGGTACTTCTCATGCCATAGTATATTAACAACTCACAATATTGCCCTGTGCCAGTAACCATTAGCCTCATTTTACAAAAGCAGAAATGGAGCTTCAAACAGATTGGATAATTGTGTGCTGTCTAGAACTTGAACTCAGATCCATTGAATGCTAAAGCCCATGCATTTTAACACTAGCAGATGCTGCCTGAACTACAGGATATATGGCCATTATACAGTGGGATAGACTCCATGTGGCATAACAAGGCCTGGTGAGCTGCATGTGGCTACTGAATAGTCATCGCAAGGATAAAAAGCAAGTGGGGCACCTATAATCCCAGTGCTTGGTAGACTGAGACAGGAGATTTGCAGGTTCAAGGCCAGCCTCAGTAACTTTAGCAAGGCCTTCAGAAATTTAGTAAGATCCTTATAAATAAATAAATAATATAATAATATAATAAGACTGAAGGTGTAGCTGGGAAGTAAAATGCCCTTGAGTTCATCCTCAATACCCCAAACCCACACACGCACTCGAAAAGGAATTAAAAGCAGAAGATGTTCTGATTTGAAGTGTGTGTGTGTGTGTGTGTGTGTGTGTGTGTGTGTAATGTGCATCAGGGCTATTCCAGGGAAATACTTTTACAGTAGGATTTATTGTTTTCTGTAGTCAAGAAATTTTTCACTTGTTTAAGCTGTTGGTGTAGGGTTTTGCTTTCTTACTTGCCAAATGGGGTACCAATTGAAACTAACTCAAACCTCAAACCGTTGCAAACAGAGAAGTTATGGAAGTTATTCACCTTGTCTAGAGAAACTAGCATCAATATTGGTGACAAGAGGAGTGAATGAGTTTAATTCAGTGTTCAGTAAGTTACAAATGTGCCCCCCGAAGGCTGCTTCAGGAATGGAGCTGGTCAGATAGCAGAAAACCACTTCAAGGATGTAGGCAAGTATCAGGGGGGTAATTCAGAGGGACAGATACCAGCTTCCAGCTGGGAAGAGGCTAAAGAAACAAGACAAAGCTGAGGAATCAGGCCAATCAGATAGCCTGTAATGAAATATTGTAAGGATACAGGCAACGAAAACAGCATAAAAAATGTCAGCAGAACCCACTGGATCAGGCCTTCATAGCCACTAAAATTAATAAGACTTTCAATATCCAATCCTCTTCTCTCTCTTTTTTTTTTAAAATCAAGATTCAAAGTCCTCAAAGAATTCATCCTAAATACTGAGCCTGCACACATCCCCACACATTGGATGCACATATGTAGTTTTAAGAAGAGCATGTTATCTTGAGATTTTTTAAGTAAAACGTTAAAAAATACCTCCTACGAGGATTAAATCCAATATAGCAGTTTCCTACAAAGAAACTAAAATAGTACAGAAAGAATAATTTGGAACCTGAAACAAATAAACAAAGAATGAAACAACAAATATCCATGGGGTCCTTTGGGCCTGCCTCTGCTGGTTTGACCCCTCAGTTGTTCCCGAAAGCCCACTGTTTTAGATTTAAAAATCTAAATTTTGTCCCAGGTTTTTGGATGAGACTCTGAGTGCCATTGGTCTGATAGAGGAGATGAAAAAGAAAGAATTAAAATTCTCCACTTACAGTTAAAGAACTTGGCTTCTAGACTTAAATTCTGTTACATATAATCCCCATGCATCCATGCATGCAGGCAGATATGGCACAACACTTTAATCGCCATTGGCTATGGGCCTAATAAAAAGGGGCGGGGGTCATAAAAGCAAATTCTGCTGGCCTCCATTTTTACAGGCAATATCAAGCCCTGTGAACTTTAATGCCCACTGTCTATTTAGATAGTCATGGCTCAGAGCTGGCATTAAAAGTAGCTAGAAATACTTGTTCAGAAGTATTGAAATACATTACAAATTACATTGGGGTATGGGCTTAGTCCAAACTAATCCTATATAGCATTGACCTTTGTAAAATAAGTTCTGTTTTCCTTGGCAGCTTCATTTCCAGTCCTTCTCTTTGTTTTATTCCTCTAAAGTTCCATCTTTATTTTATTGGGGTGTCAGGAACCGGTATGAGGCGGATACGTTTTAGGTGAGTTTGTGTGAATGTGTGTGATTGGTTTTGCTACTGGATGACCAAAACAAACCTATTTCTCATTGCATTTCCTTTGTAGCCTTATTTCCATTCTAGCAACTCTGTATTCCTCTGACACCATCAAACACTTTTCCTTTGTAAAACAATGAATGTATTATTCTGAACTGTGCTTTTTTCCAGGGCTGAAAGAGAGCTTGGGGTTTTCTTGTTTCTCTACACATTAGAAAGAAAATATTATATCCTAGACACCCACACATCTGTGTCAAGTCACATTAAAAAAAAAACAGCAAAATTAATCATAGGTGGTAGATAAAAGCGACATCTGGCACATGTGCACAGGGACATTGTTTCCAAATTCTTAAGTGGAAAGGATGATTTAGGAGTGAAATGATAATGTGCAAAAAGGCGTCCTCTGAAAGTGGACGGAGAATCACTAAAAATAATTGCATTCATTTAACAATACAACTGTTTTTTGACCTTTAGAATTTAGTCAAAAGCTTGGATAACCTCACGTCTGCATCCTTGTGTGCAGAGAAGGCACTAATCTCAGCTGTACTTTAATAAAATTTTATCATTTTTTGTGTGGAGTTTTACTAGAGCATCAGTAAAACTCGGTCTGTAGACACCCAGCTGTGACCTATGGCATGGTCAAATACCAAGTTGGCTTCTGATTTGTATGGAAAAGTTCAGAAGAGGATGTATTTTATCAGCCAAATAGACTTACATGTTCACTCAGTCTCAGAACGAACACAATGTTAATGGATGACAAAATACAGAATATGGCCAAGTTTCCACTTTGCTAGGGGGGCTGGCTTTAATTTGAAATTCCAAAAATGATCATCTGTCTCTAGTTGTTCTTATGCTTTTGTGTGGTTAATAGTCACCTTAGGAACTTTAAAAATTTTATATTCTCAAAAGATATTTTATATCTTCTGAACCAGTCCTTTTTGGTGACACTGGAAGTCTGAAATTTTTACAGAGCACTTTAAATGATTCTGAGGCACACTGACTTTCAACTACACTTTGAGAAACACTAATTAAAAAGAACATGACTATTTCATGGCTTCTCAATTGTACATGTTCCAATGACTTTACCATCTATGTAGACCTCCAATCTTTTTAGTCTTTTAGTGATTTTTAAATGTATAATTGTGCATTTCTTCTTAGCCTTATTTTTTAAAATTTTTGCCCTAATCATTAAATGAAATAGTTTATATTTTGTACTGAAGGCTCTAATGAAGAAGAGTTCTTTTATTAGTAGCTGTCACCATAAATACAGCCTGGACACTCAAGGGTTAATCCTGCTGATTGACATGCTGGGTTGCTAGCATGCAATCTTCTTTTTTTTCACCATGCAATCTTAGGGCGTCTGGAATAATTGGTTGTCCTGTCTCATCAACATCAATGGTATAAGGACGGAGACAGAACATCTAAGCAGTGAGTTTTCCTCTTTCTTTCTTTGTCCTCCTCTTAATAATAAGGACACAAAGATAGAGGAGGGGGGAATCAGAAGATAAAAGCAATGAATATGATGAGATGTTTTCTTGTATCTATAGCCATTGCAGATGGACAATCAAATATGTTTGACCTCAAATACCAATCTCAGCATTCTTGGGCAATTATATCTCTCTCTCTAAAAACTATTGCCATTATTAATTTGATGCAAGACATATCTACTGGGCAATGATTTTGCAGAAAACCCCAACACTGTTTTTCAATAATAACCATTCCCTCTCCCTTCCAAGCAAGACTGTGTTCTCCAGTATGACTTCTAGATATTTTTCTTATTCACTAATTAACATGGAAAGTCATTTTGGTGCTAACAAATTTTTCATAAGTGCAAATGACTTAGTACCTAGATTTTCCAAAAATATCTGACCTCAGGTATAGAATATTTATTGCAACATATGTTTCCAATTACAAGACAAAGAAAGTTTGGTTAGTGAGCCCCTTTGTTGAGTTTCAACTTAATTGGTTAGCTGAAAATAGTATGGAAAAAAATTTAGAGTGAACTCCCTCCCTTGCCCCAACCTGGCTCAATTAGTCTGCTTTCAGTTTTTAACAATGAGATTAATTAATGGGTCAACATTTAATGATATTCTAAGTATACATAAGATAAATTAGAGTTGCTTCATTCCTTCATTATAATTCCCTGCACATAAATTTATCTTTAGCCATAAATGAGCTTTTATTTAAAGTCAACATTATAAAGAATAGACTTTTCACTCTATACCATTTTGTCAATTCCTAAAAAATACATAACTCTTATTAAGAGAAAGGACCACTAGATCATAGCTGGGAATCAGAATATTGTGGAGCTCAACATGCTATCTATTTTAGACTCAGCCCAAGTGTTGGACCTTTAGAATGCTTCTTATATGTAGTCCTCCCTTTGCTCTATCCAAGCCAAGCTATCAGGTGGAATTGGTGTCTTCTATTTTTGATCACTTATGGCAATCTTCCCAAGCATCTGTTAGATTATTTAGCATTGTAGTTTGTTACCAAGAACTCTATAAGATATCCTGAGTCCAAAGATGATTAAGAAAGGTCTGTGCTTTTCCTAAGTTTGTCTTGTAGAGGAAGCTGATAGCTAACAGTATCTCATGTAATAAAGGCTCACTAGAAAAGAAGGAAGAAAAAAGGAAAGAAGGAATAAAAGAAGGGAGGAAGGAAGGAAGGAAAGAAGAAGAAAAGGAAGGAAGGAAGAGAGGGAAAGAGAAAGGAAGGAAAAGTTCCATAATTAAATGTCCCCTCCCTTATGTGGTTTTCTTTTTTTTTTTTTTTTTTTTTGTGTGTGTGTGTGTGTGAGTCTGGGGATGGAACCCAGGAGCATTCTACCTCTGAGCTACAAGCCCTGCCCTATTTTTCTATTCTTTATTTTGAAATCAGGTCTCACTGAGTTGCAGAGGGCCTCACTAAGTAGCTGAGGCTGTCCGTGAACCGGGATCCTCTAGACTCAGCCTCCTGAATGCTGGGATTCCAAGCATGTGCCACCATGCCCAGCTCCCCCTTATGTTTCTTAATAATAGAAAACCAATGTGCATTTTATTCTTCTTAGCTATCAAGATGATTACTTGGTAAGTTACAAGATATTACCTTATTCGGTCCTTTCTACAACTGTAAAATGAGGACAATAATGGTTCAGACTTCAATGTTTGAGAAACCAAGACTCAGAGAGGTAATGAAGCCTTTCTATTGTTACACAGTGGCTTTTAAACAGAGATATGTTTTACCACAAAGCATAAACTCATTGAAAAGACATGAACTCACTTAGCATAATATTCTCAAGTTCCATCTATTTTCCTGCAAATGACATAATTTTTTATTGTTTCTATGGTTGAGTAAAGCCCCACTGTGTGTATAGACCACATTTTGTTTATACATTCATCTTGTTGATGGACACCTAGGCTGATTTTATAACTTGGCTATTGTGAATTGGGCTTCTATAAACATAAAGATGTATGTGTCACCATGGTATTTGAACTTCAATTTTTTTTAACATACTTGAAAATGGTATACCTGGGTCAGAAGGTGGCCACATTCCAAGTCTTTTGAGGAAACTCTACACCAGTAACATTAGACAAGGGTTAAATTTTCTTTCATACATGGAAGGTAGAGAGAAAATAGGAAAGAAAAAGGACTTTAGATAATCAAGGAGAGAGAACAGTAGAGTAGTGAAGAGGATAGGAGGGAAAGGAGAAAGGGAGTAGAAAAGGAAGAACTGATGAAACAAACATTTCAAGTTATGTTACGCCCATGTAGGAAGGTATCACTAACAATCTCACTATATGTACAGGGAAGGGTGGGCAGTGGGGTGAGGGAAACACTTAAAAACTTGGGGCATGTTTGTATGACCTTGAACCTTGCTATGATGCACCAATAATGGTATAAAAAAGACATGACCTCAAATCCAATATAACAGAATGTCTGTTTGAATTTAGACAATGACATTTTTGTGAGGATACATAAGAAAACCATAGAATGTATTCTGGCACTATTTTTGTCAATATAAAATTATTAACTGTTAAAGGAGTTTATTCTCTGCAGAATGAATCTTATTCTCCTTGGCCATTCAGGATGCTTGTCACATACTATACCAAAAAAACTTGAGTCAACATAGATTAAAGACTTAAATTTAAGACCTGAAACTGTAAAATCACTAGAAGAAAATATAGGGGGAAAGCTGCAGGCCATTAAAATGGGCAGTGATTTTCTGGATAGGACATTAAAGCATAGGCAATGAAACAAAAATGGATAAGTGTAACTATACCAAACTAAAAAGCTTTGACAAACCAAAAAATGTGCTAATCAATAGAATGAAAATAGAGCCTATGAAATGGGAGGAAATATTTGTAATCATATAGCTTGGAAAGGGTAAATAACCACAATGTGAAAGAAACTAATAACTGACTACCAAATAATAACAACAATAACAACAACAATAATAATAATAATAATAATAATAATAACAACTCAGGGAAAATGGGTAAATGACTTGAAAATAAATTTCTTGAAAGAAGATATGATGAAAAAGTACTCAACTTTGTCAGTCATCAGGGAAATGCAAATCAAAACCACAATGAAATATCCCTTAGCATGTGTTAGAATGACTATTATCAGAAAGAAAGAAAAATATAATGATGGTTGGTGTGAATGCACAGAAAATAAATCTTGGGTATATAAGGGTAATTAGTACAGTAATCATGGAAAACAGTAAGTAAGTTTCCACTAAAAGTAAAAATTTGAGCTATCTTAATATTTAGTAATCTCACTTCTACATTTACATGCAAAGAAAATAAAATTAAGCCTAAAAAGATTTCTGCAGCCCCATATTCACTTTAGTACTATTTACAATACTCAGGATATGGAAAAACGTATTTGTCCATTTGTTAGATGCATGTACAAAAATCTCATATATCCTTTAACTGTATGTATATATGACAGTATTTGTGTGAGATATCATATATATGTGGAAGGTGTTTTATATATGTGTATATGTCATTTATGTTTATATACACACATATATAAGGCAATACTATTTGAACTTAGTTTTTAATTTTTTATTGGTGCATTGTGGTCATATATCTTAATGGGATAGAAGAGGTGGAGACATATATGCACATATCACCCAATTAGCCCTTACCCAACTCCCATCCCATTCCCTCCCTCCCCCTCCTTCTCATGTTTGGCTTGGTGATTGACATTGATAAGTTTGTTAAAGTACATCCTGTGCATTAGAGAATTTCCCTCTTCCCCCCTCTTAACCTAACAGTTAGGTTGCCTTATTTATTCATCTATAGAATCTCCTTCTTCATCTAGAGTTCCTCCTATGACATATTTTCTCCCTAGCTTTCGCATATTAGGGAGAGTATCCAATTTTTTATTTTTTTGTGAATGACTAATTACACTTAGCATAATGTCTTCCAGTTCCATCACTTTCCCTGTAAATGACATAATTGTGTTTTTCTTTATGGCTGAATAAAATTCCATTGTGACGCCGGGCGTGGTGGTGCACGCTTGTAATCCCCGCACTTGGGAGGCGGAGACAGGAGGATTGCGCTGGTTCGGAGCCAGCCCCGCTGGCTTAAGAGACCCTGTTTCCAAATAAAAAATATAAAATAGGTCTTGGATTGTAGCCCGTGGGAGTGTGTCCCGGAGGTAGAAGGGCTTCCAGGAACCCCAGTACCACCAAAATAAATAAATAAATAAATAAAAATAAATAAATAAATAAAATTCCATTGTGTACATATCCCACAGTTTTGTAATCCATTCATCAGTTGATGGACAATTTGGCTGGTTCCATAGTTTGGCAAGATCAAGGGAAAATGTGGACTTTAATTAGAAAGGCAATCCTGTCACCTTTGATGACAGGGATGGAGCTAAAGGACATTATATTAAGTCAACTAAGTTTGACACAGAACCACAAATAATACAAAGTCTTAATTATGTGTGGAATATAAAAGAGGCAAACTCATATAAATAAAAATCAGAATGCCTGTTACCAGGGGCTGGGTGCAGGAAAATATGGGGAGATATTGATGAATGGGTATAAATTTTAGTTGTTTTTTTTTTTTTTTTTGGTGGTATGGGGGGTTCCTGGAAGCCCTTCTACCTCCGGGCTACACTCCCAGACCTATTTTATACTTTATTATATTTGGAAACAGTGTCTCTTAAGCCAGCATGGCTGGCTTCGTACCTGAACAATCCTCCTGTCTCAGCCTCCCAAGTGCGGGGATTACAAGCATGCGCCACTATGCCCGGCTAAATTTTCGGTTTTGAAAGATTAATAAATTTTAGAGGTCTAATATGCAGCACTGTGATAGAAATCAATAACGTATTTAAACTTGGAATTTGGTAGGAGAATATATCTTAAGTGTTTTTATCACGCACAAAAACATGGTAACTGTGTGAGGTAATAGATATATTAATTATATATCATGAATATATCTATCACATCATGGATATTTATGTGTATGTATATATGTGTGTAAAAGAGAGACAAAAAGTATTTCTGGATGAATCATGCAATTATTATGACTAAAGAATAAGGAATATATTACAAAACAGAGTAAAGGTTTTGTTGAAGAGGAAGACGTCAAGTCATAAAGTTAAAAGATTGCCATATGACAAAATATGTTTCTAGAAAGCATCATGCCATTTTCTGAATATGTAAGAAAAAATACCTTGCAAGCAACTGAATATTCTGTGACCATACAGAATGTTAAGGATGTACTCTGACCCTACTACTGGGCTATCTTGGCTACTGGGAAGAATTGCAATAGGGAAGGCAGGAAGTTTGCCTAATATGCCTTTCTGTCAACAACAGAAACATTAGCATGTGCGAGTGAACACTGAGGAGCTTGAGAAATAGATTATTCTCTTTCTTAAAGTTTTATTCTATATTTTCTGTCTCCCATTTGACCTTGTTTTCTATTAAAACACCTTTTTTTTCTTCTCAAGGGACCTGGTTCCTCAATTTGCAAAGCATAGCAATGACAGGTGGAAACACATTCTACCCAAATCAGCTTAATGTATAGATAGACTGACATCACTAACAATTACGCTTCAGTATGCCTTGTCAGGTTTGAATGTCAACCAAGTTAAACATTCCAAGAAATTAATCAATATAAAATAAAATTACGTGTGTGTGTGTGTGTGTGTGTGTGTGTGTGTGTGTTCCAGTTTAAGAACAGCATCCAAGTCATGTAATTGTGGAGTAGTGCAGTCTGAGTCAAATCAAGGCTATTATGTTTATGAAACCTCTAATACTTTGGTATGCTGTGTTATATCTTCCATGCTAAGCAAATTTATTGTCCTGAAAAAACATCAATATATTCCAATCCTCCCAGGATTATATTTTAGTGGTGAAGGGCTGAATATAATAAAGACTTTAAAGAAGAGGTTATTAATCTATTAATTTATAATCCTCTGGAAAAATGGTAAAACCTTTGTTTTGGGGTTGACTTTGTCAATTTTTCTTCCAAACTATGGTCCTTCTTTCTGGTGTGTAGCTGGAACATTAGATGGTTACAATGGGTAGGCATTTACTTTTGGTGCTTTTTGAAGTTGTTGAAGCAAACCATTGAATTGAACTTTCAGGAGACATCTTCAACAGAACGTTTCTTTCACTATAAATATCAGATAGCCAATATTGTAGTTTAGGTTGCTAGATCTGACCTCATTTTTAAATGGAAGAGAAATACTTTGAAACAAAATTAAAATAGACTCAGGAACTCCGAATGTCTAGAAGGACCTCGTATCTGTCTTAATAATTTGTTTCTTTTTTTTCTTATAGTATAAAGAATATGACCCATTTTTGCTGTGTTTAGAGCTATGGGAACTGAATCTGAAATATTAGCATAGTAATTAATATGTCTAGAATCCACAACCATGGCATGATGTTGCCAAACTCTATGCAGATTTTCCCATCTAAAATCTACATACCATTCATATAATAGTATAAAATTAAAAAATTAGTGTCTTTAATATATTAGATATAATGTAGTTTCATAAAAAATTGCTAGATTCATAGAATTTACATTCCAGTTTAATAGATGAGGAAACTCAGAGTTTAGTTAACTGATCCAAATTCCCATAGTCAGAAAATGATAGAATAGAATAAAATCACCTATGCTTGCCTGAAAAGCTGATGCTGTTATCTTTTCTGCTGCTCTAAAATGTGAAACCAAGCATCTGATACTCCTTGAAAATCGGGATACATATTCAAAATAATACTACTCTCTTGAAAACAGAAAATTATTTACCACTAATAATTAAGGTCTAGCCTCAGAAATGACTGTGAAATTATCTTTTTCATGGAAGAGGTATTTAGCCAAACTGGTGAGGAATTTACTTTTCATTGCTAGATGTCAGTTGAGCCAATCTAATATATTTCTGCTCAACTACGTCCTTCTGGATTCTGATGCTTAAGATCACCTGTGGTGCATGACCCACAACCAGTTTTCAGGCTCACTTGGTTTTTGCTGACAGCTTGGTTGAGATTTTAGCCAACCCACTTGCTCTAACTTGCACATGTTTATATATATATATATATATATATATATATATATATATATATATATATATTAAAGCGTCCCCCCTTCCTTTCCAACAGAGGATGAGACAAGAAAGAATATTATTACAGTGGTCAGAGCCCATGCCTGCCAAGGACCATCCATTTCAGGAAAGAATTCTTTCTGGTAAGCCACTGGAGGTTTTCCAAAGATATAAAGGTTGTCCTTGTAGTCTGCTACATTTGCTAAATATGTTGCCAGACCACCAGAAGGTAGAGTGCAAGTTTAAGCTGAGAATAGTTATGGCTGGTTTTCAAGGCCAAATTGAGATTTGTTTTGCTGGGAAGGCTAGAATCACTGAACAGTGTTTGATGGAAGTATGTGGTCTACACCATGTGATTATCAGGCAGATGGTGAACAGGGGAACATTACTAATACAAGGATGACAACATATTCTTATTTCAATCATCAGGTCTATAGAAATGTCCAACTCACAGTAGGTCCTCAATGGATGATAACTGATTAAACACTTAGCTTGCAACTCTAAAGGGGATATCAGATCATGAATTTTAAGGAGTAGGAATCTGGTTATTTTCAACATTTTGTTATCCATAGGTTTAAAAATGTGACTAACCTCAACAAATGCTTTTCAAAGAAAGGTAAATGGTTGCTTTCAAAAAGAAGAATGGTCACAACTGCCCTTAGGAGTCCCCTTGGAGGCTGTATTATTTGGGCTGCATTGGCGTTTGACAGATGTGAGGAATTCTCTTTTTCATTAGTAACCACACTGTTTTTGTGGTTCAAATAATTCATCTATGTTAGTTGATAATATATATTTTTAATATCTAGAAATGCACATGTTCATTGGTATGCTCCAAAGGAATCAAGCATTCAGACACCTACTTCTTGCCAGGCATGATTCAGACTATCAAGCCAATCTTTGCTGATTACTCAAGGCTGTTGAATCCCCTAGAGAATCTCTTTGTCATGAACCGGTTTTATGCTTGAGATTTTTTAAATCATCTAAGTCCAAACACTGATTTCTAGGCAGCTGCTTATAGCTCAGGCTTTTCCAAAGATGGCCAGCTTAAGAGCTGCCAGCTTAGGTAAATTCTTTTCCACCTGATTTCATCCCTATTCTCAGTCATTTACCATTAGTTTAGCAAATAATCTTGTATATTTACTAAATGCTGGATTCCTATCATTTATCATTTATGGAAAGACAAGGATTAATAGCAAGTAAACAGCCAAAATTGTAGAATATTCTTTAATATCTTGAAAACTATAGGTTACCAGAAAAAGTGTTATTTTTCATTTGTAGTCTTTGTTGTAGGAAGCTGCAGTGTGCATTTGCATGTGTATGGGCTCTAAAACCCTATTATTTAGTCCTCTCATGTTATAATTTAGTTTTGGACTCAGAACTAGCATCTATTAAGTCTCAGATCACTTCACTACATGTAAAGTACTAGAATCCCACCAAAGTATACACACCTGCAGCATTCTAAAATAACACTAAGTTGATATTTATCTAGAGAACTACTTCTTTGGTTTACTTCACAAACTCAGCATCAATTTAAGTAAAAGGTCCTCATTAACTAAGCATTTTATGTTATACTCATGAAAAAATAGAATAGTACTTATCTTACCATTTACTTAATAATCCATATACTTGGATTTTTCTTGATCTCCTGTCTAAATTTTCTCCATTGAGCATGCCTATATTGTATGATGTCCTGGGCCACTAGTGGCTAGTTTATGTTGTTGTAGTGGCCTGCTCCACACATAAGAGCAGGCTGGTGCATAATGTACCAAAGTTTAGCTTGGGAGAGAAATTTGGAAAAGGCATGTTACACAGCTTGTAAATGAAATTAACAATAACAAAGACCATTAAAATATTATTACTATTTGACCTGTAAATTACTTCTGGCAATATATTCCTAAGAAGTAAGAAGTAAGAACTGTGAGATCAAATATTTTATGTATAACAATGCTTTACTGAATTATTTTATTTAAAGACAGTTTAAAATAGTTTATTAAAGTATAAATGACATACAATAAAAAGCACATTTTTTTTTTTTTTCTTTTTTGGTGGTACTAGGATTTCTGGAAACCCTTCTACGTCTGGGCTACACTCCAAAACACCTTTTTTTTTTTAAATATATATTGTTATTTGGAAATAGGGTCTCTTAAGCCAGCGAAGCTTGCTTCAAACCTGCGTGATCCTCCTGTCTCTGCCTCCCAAGCACGGGGATTATGGCGTGCACCACCATGCCTGGCTAAACAGCACATACTTAAAATGGAAAAATAAAAATAATGCACCAATAAATACTCTTGTACATAAAGAAGGATATGGTCACCTGGTGTGGTGGCGCACGCTTGTAATCTCCATGCTTGGGTGGCAGAGACAGGAGGATCACGCAGGTTCAAAGCCAGCCTCTCTGGCTTAAGATACCCTGTTTTCAAATAAAAATACAAAATAGGTCTGAAAGTGTAGCCCAGAGAAGGGTTCCCAGGAACCCCAGTACCACATAAAAAAAAAAAAAAGAATAGGATCACATTTCTGCCCTTCATATTCTTGTACATTGTTTTCACAAATATAGATAGGTGATTTTCTCACAAGCTTGTCTCATACACATATTTCTCAATGTAATTAAAAATTTATGAAACAGCTATTTGCTATATTTTTTATCTTTTAAGGGATGGTTGTCAGTAAAATATGTTGGTGAAATTATGATATGAAAGTGCATGTGTGGTGTTGTAACTTTATGGTTCATATAATGTTAAATTTATAAATTTTCTTCTATCTTCTGGTAAAACCATTTTTAAAAAATAATGAAGTTAGGGCCAGCGAGGTTGGAATCGGAGCCTGCCATGAGGCAAAGCCGGTGCTGGGGCCTCTGATGCCAGAATTGAAGCCTGCCAAGGAGGGAGGCTGGTGCTGGGGCCTGGGAGGCCGGGGTCAGAGTCTGCTGGGTGGCCAGGCCGGTGCTGGGGCCTCCAATTCTGGGATTGGAGCCTGTCAGGGGATGAGGCCGGTGATCAGACCAGCGAGTCCAGGATCAGAGATTGCTGGGTGGCCAGGCCAGTGCTGGAGCCTCCAAGGACTGGATAGGAGCCTGCCACGAGGCAAGGCTGGTGCTGGAGCCAGAGAGGCAGGGATCAGAGTCTACTGGGTGGCAAGGCTGGTGCCCAAGCCTTCAAGAGTGGGATAAGAACCTGCAATGTGGCATACACAGAGAAATATCACAGAAAATAAAAAATCAGATGCTTTTCCTAATATGCAAAAACTAGGAAGAAATGAGTAATAGGAGGAGATCTAGTTGAAGAAAGGGCTCTATGGAAGAGCAATTAAGGGGACCAATCAGAGGGGCTGGGATGGGGAATGATAGAATCTCTTTAAAGCACATGATGTACTTAAACAAATATATCAAAGTTAATCACTAAATCAAATATGGGATCAAGTGAGGGGGGAGTAGAATGGGATGGGAATTGGATAAAGGTTAATTGGATGATGTGTGCTTGTATATCTTTACAAGTCTTTTATTCCATTTAGATATTTGACTACAATGAGCCAATAAAAATATATTAAATAAAAATTAAAAAAAATACATAGTACTAATAGAAAAAAAATAATGAAGTTAGCTGGGCATGGTGGCACACGCTTGTAATCCTCGCACCTGGGAGGTAGAAACAGGAGGATCACAGAGGTTTGAAGCCAGCCTCGCTGGCTTAAGAGATCCTGTTTCTAATTAAAACTATAAAAAATAGGTGTCTTGGAATGTAGCCCGAAGGTAGAAGGGCTTCCAGAAACCTCAGTACCACCAAAAAATAAAAATAAAAAATAAAAAAATAATGAAGTTAAAAAATATAGGAAAAGTACAGCTTTTATAAGTCTCCAGCACAATAAATGTCCACTAAATAAACTCATGTAATGAGCACTAACATTCAACAGTAAAACGTGACTGGCACCCCAAATTCTTCTTCCTTATAACCTGACTCCAGTGTCTAGCCACTCCCAACACTGACTTATCCTAACTCACTCTATATTTTATAAAAATAAAATCACACAAAACATAGTATTATTTTAGCATACAGTGTTTATGTCTGGCTTAAGGAAATGTAATTATGAAATTAATCTGTGATTGTCCAGTATCGATTCTCATTGTCATACTCTTATTCTGACAGTTGATCCAGCAATAAGTCAATCACCTTAAATTATCATTCAGTATAAAATGTAGGCAAATTTATTTATCTCATATATACAATTACTCATAAAGTAAAGGCCAAAATGCTTTTTATGATCATTAAACTTCAACAGAGTTAAAACAGATAAATTCTGCCTTTTTAGTTTACATAGAGCCAGGCTCTCTACTTACCAGGTAAGACATTTTCTGCAAAAATATAATTTCATACCTAGGTGTTATTTTCATTATTTACCTTGCAGAATTGTTAGGTAAAGCAAAAATTACTATGGATCATGAAATACTCTTCTAATTAAAACATGTTTCCTTCTACCTACATATGAGTGAAGAGAGTCAAGAGAAATTTAAGTCATTTGTGCAAGGATATTTCTTCAGTTGATATTGAAAATAAGGTAAAAGTCCAAGTCATTTTCTCCCTGAAACATTTAACCTCACTCCATTTCATGTTTCACATGGAAGTTATATTAATATAATGGATCAACTTCAACCAACTTAAATTCACATTTCAGTCTTTTGCCTGGTATCACATGCCTGTAATCCGAGTACTTGGAAGGCTGAGATAGAAGGATCTCAGATTCAAAGCCAGCCTCAGAAACATAGCTAGGCTTTCAACAACTTAGTGAGATCCTTTTACAAAATAAGAAAGCTGAACTGGGGACTGGGGGTGTATCTCAGAGCCAGAATAACCCTGGATTCAATACCCAAGTCTAACTCCTGCAAAAACAAACAAACAAACAAACAAACAACAATAAATGAAATCACTGAAGAAAAACACATTTTCTCTTTCCTGTATGAATGATTTTTTTTGCATTATAGCACAGTACTTCACACATAATTAACAATAGCTGTTATAACATATATAAACTATGTTTAAATAGGTAAGTAAATCTATTGATTTCAGATGAATAGGTCAATTAAATAAGGAATCAAGAGATGACCACCACCTCCTAGTTTTCCAAACTTGTTAAGATGTTATGCTATGTGATATGGTGAATAAAGGTTGCAGATGGAATTATGGTTGCTAATTCACTTACCTAAAGGTGGAAAGATTATCATAGGTTGTTTAAGAGACTCAATGTAATTACAATAGTTCTTATAAAGAACAACAGGGATACAGAAGAGGATGTCAGAGATAGAAATATGAGCTAGAATTTTGCCATTGGCTTTTAAGATGGAGGAAGACAAGAAAATGTCCCGCCAAGGTCAGCCTAAGGAGCACACACTGGTTACCACCTTGCATTCAGCCCAGTGAGTACCCAACTTATATTTCTGATGACCATGACTTAAAGATAATAATTTTCTTTTAAGCCATTAAATTTGGGGTAATAAGTTACAGCAAGAATAGGAGACTAATAAAGTAGGTGTGAGTGACTGACTAAAAAAATGACCCTTAATAGATTCAGGAGAAAATGAGAGTAAAAGGGAAGGGTGAGAGATAAAGTTGTTTTCTCTTTCAGAATGTAATGACTCTTTTACTTTCTTCCAGAAAGCAAGTAGCAGATGATTCTTTAGCAAATTCTCTGCTTTAATTCCTGAGTAAGATGGCATTTTTTATAAATTAATGCAAATCTACTACAGTTGCAGCCAGGAAAATATATGCACTGCTTTAAAGTGAAATGTGGACAGAGGCAAAACAAATGTCCTTGTTTCTATGGCCTTGTCCAAAATAAGCAATCTTTGTTGTTGTTTCCATTTACTAAAGAAATTAGATTAACCTAAGGGGGAGAGGAAAGAGAATTTTCAGTGTCTGGGACCCCCTCAGGTGTCTGCGAATGTAGAATTTGCCTTCAAGGCCCCTTCTCCAGAATATATCCCACAGAGTGTGTTAAAAATAGTTTCTCTACTTAAGTTTAATTATAACTGTTTTCTCGTGTTCCCATAAGAAACATTTCAGAATGTGAAAATCTGGTGCATATGGAAATAGGAAATTCATAGGGGCTTCTGGGTACCTTGGTTCACAATCATTTAAGGAGCCTGTTTAATTTTGAATGCCAAAATTGCTCCAACAAATCTGGAGTTTTGTCACTGAGCAAGAAATTATAGTTAAATACTTAGAGCTGGGAATGATACTCAGACACAGAGATGGAAGTAACCAAATAGAAAAGGTGCTTGACTTGATATTCTTATATCTAATCAATTCAAAAGCTCTAGGCTGTCAAGATTCATATACCAAAAACATCTTTGAATTTGGGGACCATATCTTGTATGGGCTAGCAGGGAACTTGCAAAATTACTTAGTACCATTGTTTAATTCCAGCTGCACAATTGTGATGGAGCATAGGTGTTAGGTGTTACCTAACATCAGGAAGAGAAGCAGGCTAAGGACTGTTACTGTCTCTTAGGGCCACCACCCTCATCAGCACATTCTCCTGGGCTTGGCATCAGCCATTCAGAAACAGTCCATACACTTCTCTTTTCCTCTTCTACTCTTCAATACACTTTGACCTTTTTCAATTAGGGATTTTTTTTTGTGGGGGGAGTACTATACTAGGGATTTGACACAGGGACAGACACATCCTACCTCCTAGTTATACTTCTAGATACTGAAACTTTTTTTCTTTAATTTTTAAAAGTCTAAAGTTCTGAAGTGGTCCTCAAACCTGAAATCCTTCTTTCTCAGCCATTCAAATACTGGGATTATAGACAAGTACCACTACACCAGGCTGCAAATGAGTTTCTAAGTATATGTGATAGCAGACCTCAAATAAATATTATAGGAAAGGAAATACTGTGGACAGAGATATAGAAATATCTTATACAATAATAAATTCTCTATTTTGAAAATCAAATGATATTTAGTTTGTCTTTACCTTTCTGCAGTGAAAGAACTCTTGAAAATATAGAAAAAATAGGTAATGTTAGTATTTAATGAATTCATGCTATATATTAGGATTGATGTTTGGTAAATTTATACTGTTATTTTAAGAATGTTTTGATTTAGCATTATTACCCAATTTTCAAAATAAGAATGCAGACCCAGAAGAGTTTATCCACTTTATCAGTGACTGTACTCCTAAAATGTATGATTAGACAAGAAACCAAAAAAAATCCCAAAGAATAAACTTCCACCCAGAGTTATACCTAATGGAATTTGCCCTCTATTTTTATTACCACAACCTATAACTTCTATCCAGTTAGTTTTCCTAGTTACTAATTATTTCTTGCATATTCTCCCTTGACTTATATACTTAGATATTATGCTTAAACATTTTAAATATTACTTGAATACTATAAAGCTCCAAGAACAATGCCTACCACAAAGTACTTGGAAGCATTTGCTGACTACTACAAAATGAATTTAATTTGTAAATGTGAGCCCTTCAAAGCCTTAAGATACAGCTACTCTTCTAGTTTATGTTCTATTGCTATAATCAAATACTCCTAATGGGAAACTTTATAAAGAAGGACAATTTATTCATTTCATGCTTCTAGATCAGAGAAAGTCCTCATTTGAGATGCTGTCTTGCCAGGTGGGACTATGCAAAAATCTAAGCCAATGTTAAGCCTAATATGGTGAGAAGAAACAGACTTGCTTACTAGGGTCTTTTCTTATTGTTTTACAAAGCTTCCAATGCAATCACAGAGTCCCCACAATCATGATTTAGTCCAACTAATGATCTCTCAATTTCCCATTAACAGGTATTAAATACACATGATTCAGGGAGGATTCAGTATCAACATAAGTTTTAGAGAGAAAAAAACAACACAGAGCATAGCAGCTATATTACTGTATTTACATAATCTATTTTTTCTATTCAGTCTATGTCCAAATATAGCAGTTAAGAACATAAGGCTTGGATTAAATCTTTCTATCTGAAACGTACTAGTTGGTTGGCCATAATCAATCTATGACCACTCTGTGTACCTTGGGATGGCTTATTTGACCATTCTAGGTGTCAGTTACAACATTTTCAAATAACATCAAGAACAGCCATCCAAAGCAAATATTGTGTGCCTTTTCTAATAGTGCCTATCTAAAAAGTCCTGTTATAACAGTTTATGTCTACACAGAGATTCAAAGAAGAAGATTATGGGTATCAATAGGTTATGATTGCCAAGCTCATGGATGGAAGAGGGTCATCTTGCTTCACATCTATGTGCTTTCTAGGGTTTTGTAAAGTTCATCTTTGAACTTTATCTTACTCATTTTTCTGTATGTATGGTACTAGGGATTGAATCCAGGGCCATTCTACCTCTGAACTACATCCCCAGCCCTATTTTCTTTTTTATTTTGAAATAGGATCTCACTAGTTTAATGAGAGTCTCACTAACTGCTGAGACTGTCCACAAATCTGTGATCTTTCTGTTTCAGCCTCATTATAGGCATGTGCTACCACACCCTGCTTTTATAATCTTCCTCTTGAATATAATCTGCTGTAGATTTAGAGATAAATTTTGGCCCAAGAAAGGGTACTATTTTCGTATTATATCTGTGTGCATTAGACTAAAATATCCCACGAAAGCAAGAATGTTGTCTTTTTTTTCTCCACGTGTATTCACAGAGACTAATCAATTCTTAAGACATAGTAGGAATTTAATATATACATTGTGGAAACGTGGAGTTGCTCAACGCTGCTTCCAAAGGAACTAGATTCTATTTCACACTTGCTTTCCCTAACAGAGGCAGCAGTTACAGTTTGTAAGAAAGGAGTGTATTGTAAGACAAACGAAGAAACCAACACAAAGAAACATAAAACATGCTTTACAGAATTGATGCATTAGAAATTATTCTACAGGGTAAATGGTGTAGAAAGCAATAAGGGGAGAAGGAAAAGAATCCAGTGATGTGATTATATTTTAATATTGTATCTGTTTCTCCTGTCTAGCGTGGAGTTTTCTAAAGAACTGACAAGCCTGCTCATTTGTTTAGCATCCTGACTTCATAACAGGGAGTGTTTCCCTTTACCAGAGCCCAGCTCATTTCAGTCTTCTTTCCATAGCTTCAGGTCACAAAGTTGGCCTATCTTGGCAGATAAGGCATAGAAAGGTAAAGAAAAAGAGATTATATAATCATGTCATCCTGTCAAAAGTCCAGCTTAAAAGAACAAAAAACAGACTGGGCAGCTATATACCTGACCCAGATCACCCTTACAGGAAAAAAAAATGCCGCTAGTTGTTGGCTGCTATTTTTAAAACTTTAAAAATGTGCATCTGGCATTTACAGAGGACCAATGATGTTCAGGGGCCTTTGCATTTTTATTTTGAAGTATCTTTAAACTGCAGTCTGTAGGTTCCTAAGTGCCTGTGTCTATATTTAAAAAGGTCCTCCAGTTCTCTATATCATGTGCAGACCTCTATTACAGGACATTAGTTTTACATTAAGAGCTATCAGGACCCTGTGGATGACCACATTACAACCAGCTTCTGCCACTCACATCAGAACCTGCAGGAGACTGATGTGCTTAGAGGCAGAGTGTCTGTCCTGAACATCTAGGAAAGTGGGCCTCACACTGAGTGGCTTTGACATCTGGGGTGTTTACAGATTTCTTCTTGATGTTCCTCATGTTTTTCTATTTGAAAAATATCACTGTAAAGAACAGTGTTTTGGGAACCAAATATATCATAATTTTTATTTCTGCAACCTTTACAAAGTTACTGAAATGTTTTTACCTGTTTCTTCCTTTATAAAAGGGGGATATTAATAATCTTAGAATATTGTGGTAAAAATGGAATATAATACATGGATGTACTTAAAACGCCACCTATAAGAAGTCAATAGCTTAATAAGTTTTCTTATTCTATTCATAGAGTATTGGACAATTTTTATGCCGCATACAAAAAACTGCTTATGGATGAGAGATCCCACATAATGTTGATAGTTATTTACATGAGTGAAATTGTGAGTGTTGTAAAAAAAAAAAGGCCTGTTAACTTTCATTTGCTTAAATTAAATGAAAGATAAAGAAGTATGAAAGAGCATGAATGATCTCAGTCTACCACTCAGATATATTCTGGAACACTGATGAAGATTTGAACAATCCATGCACTGACTCTAATTTTAAGTGTTACTTTGGGCAGCATCTGGACTTTTTCAAACAACCTTTCCATTTTTTTCATTGAGAGTATTATACTCATTACACTCCAATAGTATCACATCAGTGAAAGCTCATGAAATACTTATTATGAAATTTATAAATACTGAAAATATTGGCTTACATCCTGAAAATGGATTTATAGGAGCTTCATGACCAGGATGGTAACACAAAAAGATTCCAAAGTTGCATACCGGGAAAATCCTCAGGCAATAATTTTATAGTTAGAAATCACTTAAACCAATATTTGGCATTTGATGATCTTTTTCATGATCCTGTAATGATTTGTAGGCTTTGAAATTTTTATAGCATAAACTCCACCCTCGTTAGCAGATGCTGGTAATGGTTTGCAATTCCAAAATACCCTTTCAGTGATTTGGAAAATGTTCTCCAGTAATACTCTTGAAAACACAACAACATTCCTCATTACATTTTGGTAAAATATTATCTCATGAAAACAAGTTCAACCAAGTGAAGAAGTATTTGAAAATAAATTTATATATTCCAGAAATAGCTTATGGGAATGCATTGTGTGGATCATTGCAATAAACCATAGAAAGTTGGGATACTGTTTTGCCTCATATTTGTTATTCACTGTTTCTGGAAATGGGTAGAGGGAGGTGGAAAACAATCTAATAACAAAGAATTATGTGCAGCTATTATTTAAAAGCTCACCATACTGTTTAGAAAAACAAATTAACTATGTTAATTTAAAAACCCACTTTGCCATTTGCATCAAACCAGCTTTAGCAAAACAGGGAATCCATTGACTAATATTACTGAAATTCCAAGAGAAGTTCTGCCTTACATTATAATGTAATGCATATAATGGCTTAGGAAACTTCATCAAAGCAATGCACATTGATATGCTGCAGAATTCTCAATGGACTGATAAATGTGGAGAAGGATGAATAAGTGGAGAGATAATACATAAAAGCAACTAGAGTACAATGCTATCTAGATTCTAGGTGGTAGGCAATTGGAAATTACCATAAAATAGCTCCATTTTTTTCTGATAAAATAGATGAAATATTTCAAGAAAAAAATCTGTGGAAAATGCCATCAGAACCTGGTTTCTCCCTTGGCTCTTCTTAGAATTTTAAAAACATTCATAATATTTAAAAGCAATAGCCTAAGTGCTTTTAGCTAACTGTAGCAGAAACTGTAAAGATTGTGCTGATAAGACCCAAGGAAAAGTTTTCATGTATTTCATTGAACTATTTTGGATCTCATGTCTACATCTAAATCAGTCATTGCAGTTAGGATGTTGCAATGCTTTAATTGGCTAGAACTGAGTCACATGTTCTACTTCTGACTATAGGCTGGGTTCTTTTCCAGAATATTATTGACTGAGAGTTGTGGGAAGGAGATGCTTATCTACCAATGCACCAAAATTTGGTGGGGATGTTGGTTTAAAATTAAATTCCTAGAACCAAGTATGGTTGCTCATGCTTGTAATCTCAGTATTTGGGTGGCTGAGACAGGAGGATCACAGTTTGAAAGCCAGCCTCGGCAACTCAAGAGAGTTGAGCTATGGCAACTCGAGAGAGTGTGGCTCTTCAACCTACTGAGAATATGTTTCCTAATAAAAATAAAACCAGGCTGGGAGTAGAACTTGAAGGTAGAATAGCCTCTAGGTTCACTCCCAGTACCAAAAAAAAAAATAAAATATAAAATTTAATTTCTAAATAATCACTCAAATTTGACATATAGAAATGATGACATGTAATTCTAATATGATCTCAAACAACTGCCTGGGTGACAGATGTTATTTGTCCTCCCAACAGGTTATATAACATAATGTAAATTAATGTAATCTTAGACATTTTATTTGTTTTGGGAAGGCAGTGGTGTTCCTAGAAAAGCTGCTACCGTTGAAATGAAAACAAGAATATTTAAAGATGTTTATGTTTCAATACTTGCTCTTAAATAGAGGGGGAAACCCCTTGAAATACTGTATTCCATATGACTACTAAGAAAAACATCTTTAAACATTTCTAATCTGTGGTCCAGTGAATGCTTGCCTGAATGCTTGCCTGGGACTTCTGTATGCGAAACAGAGCCTTGTTCCCAAGTATGGCTCAAGTGAGTAAAGGAGGAGGTTTTTGACATAACTCCTAAGATGAAAGTTTTTACTGAAAAGTCATAGGTACATGGTCTGTGTGTTATTAGCAAAGCAAGGCTCAATTTTTTATATCAGTTACCTAAACAAATAAATTCTAATCTAGGTTTCTGGAGAATAAATGTGTTCAGCATTAGAGAATCAAGCACATATTTATGTAAAAATATTGTTGAGGAGCCTTGGTATAAAACATGTATGTGATAGGTAGATAGGTAGATAAATAGATAGATATGGATACATATTGAAACTTTAAACCTAGGTAGAATTACTTTGCTTCAGTTATATTAGGCAGTCCACAAATTATATTTTCATGCGTGACCTCACATGCCTCTGCAAATGTCCTGTACATAAGTCAGGATGAATAATGTTGGCCCATTTTGCAAATGAGAAACTGAAGCTGTGTTCTTTGAAGTGTTTTGCTGAGGTCTACTATAGACTAGCACTAGTCTCAAACTAAAGTTTAAATAACCATGGGGGTAGAATTCCATTGTGTGTATTTCCCAAAGTTTTGCTATCCATTCATCTGTTGATGGTGATCTGGGTTGGTTCCATATTTTGGCTATTACAAATTGTGCTGCTATGAACATAGGTATGCATATGTTGCTGTAGTTCTCTGAATTCAACTCCTTTGGAAAGATACCCAGGAGTGGTATAGCTGGATCATATGGTGGATCTATTCCCACCTTTCTTAGGAATCTCCACACAGATCTCCATAGTGGTGGGGGGGGGGATGGGGGCGGGGGGAGGGCATCAAATATAGTGTAAATGTATACTATTTATGTTCAATAAAAAATTGTTATAAAAAAATAAAAAAATAAAATAAAAATAAATAAATAAATAAATAAATAACCATGGGGGTAAAAGAGCATGAACATAGATTGTAGATAATGTAATTAAGAAAAGTTCTCCTAATTTTTCATAAATGCATTGTGTCTTCTATGATCTCAAGAGGAAAATACATTTAAAGAAGCATCCAGCAAAACTTTCATTATCTCCTTTTTATATTTAGTCTCTAGGCAATGCAGACACTCTGTGCCAATAGTAACTTCAAAAATATAGCACCCATTCCTAACACATTTTTCCAATTTACTATGGTCAATATATCCCAGTTATTGAAATTATTAAGTGTAATATTTCATAGATGAAATGAGTCTTCCAGATGTCCAGATTGAGACATGCAATGAGGAAGGATCTATTATTTGATTCACCCCTTCATTGACCTCAAGCTGACATCAATATCTTCAGAACACTTGTTCCTATGTATGACTTAGCTTTTCTGCACCAAAGCACTTATTTTATTTCTTCATGTTCGTTTAGTTTTTAGTTCAACTAGACTACTTTTCCCCTGGCAGTAGACATGGATGAGTTTGGTTACAGGTTTTTAGTCGTAGAAACATACTCAGAATATTTTCTCAGTGAGACCACAAGAAAAAGAAGTATTCAGACAGGCTAACATATTTCTTCAAATTTCGCATGTAATCTGGCTGTGACCATGTTCTTTGTAGTTAGGCTTGGCCATTAGAGTTAGGATGCAACCTTCAGGCAAGATCTGAGAAGCAAACCATGTTTTTCTTCTCGGTTTTGCCACACTCTGTAGCACCAAGCCTTCTCAGCTGCTCTGCTTTACATGAGATTTTATGAAAGTCTTTTCTATATGTAGTCAATGGAAGAGTGGATGGCACTTTTCCCAGCATATTTTAGCCAATATTCCACTTTGGAAAGGCAGGCAGTTCTTATTTAACAGCCCTGAAAAAGTGGCATAGTTCATCTCACTTGATTTCAGGTCGACTTTATTTCTCTGACTTAGAGGATCCTTGCAGCAAGAGTATCGTCTTCAATTCTTCTAATACTAGCCATTGGATTCCAATTTTACACCAAGTTTTTCATACTCTTTATGTCTTATGCAAAATAGGCACTATCTCCATTTTATTTTCTCTTTGACCTAGGTAAAACCTTGATAAAGAGAAAGAGTTAAAAAAATTTAAAAAGTTTAGCTTATAATTCATGGCCTTAGTGATTATGTGAACTCAAGCAGATAATTACATATTTTAAAATATTTAAACTGAGGATATAAGCAAGAATTGAGAAGGGCCAATACATCAAACTAATACTTCTGCCTTTCCTTCTCCTATCCACAGCAGACATGGTTAATTCAATCCTGGGTTCTCTCTCTTAGTAGTTTTTAAAGAAACACAGATTTTCAAACGATCTTCCACTTATGGAACGTGAAGAGTAAGATACAACATACCTAAATCTTGAGAGCCTAGATGTCTTTAACATCATATATCATCTTATATATTTAAAAATATATCTAATCCCTAAATATTCCAGTGACTAAGATTCACTATTATGAATTCATCTAATTTTATTAAATATTTCAGGCGTTCATTACTGGGATGGGTGCTTAAAACACAAAAGTCAATTAAGTTAGCCTTTGACCACTGTATCTAGTTTTGAGTGTGGTTGGTTTAAATCATGTTTTAATCAGGATGGAAGCATGTTTAAATTTACACTTCAAATTCACGTAAGGATGCCCAGGCATGGTGCTGCATGCTTGTAATCCCAGCATTTGGGAGGCTGAGACAGGAGGATCATGGTTTTCGGACAGCCTCAGCTACTTAGCAAGGCCCTTTGCAACTCAATAAGATCTTGTTTCAAAATAAAGATTAAAAAATAGGGCTGGGGATGTAGCTTGGAGGTAGAATGCCTCCTCGGGGTTCCACTCCCAGTACCACGAACAAACAAACAAAAAAATCATGTATGGAGAAAATTCATTGATCACCTGATTTTCAAAACCTTGATTTACTCACAAAGTCTTCCTTGTAGGCAGGCATGAAGACACATGCACTGTCGCAACAGATATTATTGGCCTTCCTCTGATTTTAGCCAAGCCTGATGTGGACACCTTCATGTATTCCCTACCTTTCTTCCTGTTCACAATCTTTCTTTCAAATACTCTGGCTGCAAATTTTCATTTCCTGCTCTGAATTTTGCCTGACTCATGCATGATTCTGAAAGAGTAGTTAATTTCCCTGAAGGCATCTCTTGAACTATGATGAGAGGGAATGGAGGTTATTTCCCTCTTTCTTACTCCAGATCTCTGAGATTCTCTCTCAATTAATTTATTTTGATTTTGATTTTTTGGTACTAGAAATTGAACCCAAGTAAGTTAGGCATATGAGCTATACTCAGCCCTCTTTTATTATTATTATTATTATTATTATTATTATTATTTAATTTTGAAACAGGTTATCTCTAAGTTGAGAGCCTACATAAGTTGCTGAGGATGGCCTTGAATATATGATCCTCCTGGCTTAGCCTCCCAAGTTAAACGCATGTGCCACCATGTCCAACTAAACATTGTTTTATCCCAAGATTTCTATTCAGAGTGATCAAGATAATACAATGAACATCTTATGAATCTCTCTAAATGACTTACAAAAATCAGTTTTAAGAGCACCAAGTAATAGATCATATTAAACTGTCTTCAGTCATTTTTAGAAATTGCACCAATTATTGTATTTTAATAATGAAACTAATATTTATAATTGTATACCAATGAAGTTATCTAGTATAGCCTCTTTTAAACTATTTTTTCTTTGTTCATTGTAATTCTTTAACATATTGTGACACCAAAGTTTAAAATTATGAGTATATGTGTATAATGTAATACACATATATGCATATGAGTATATTATATATCCACATATATGATTTATATTCTCAATTTTTTTACATGCTATGACAGAGATTATTTTAAATCCTTGCTTAACTTCTACAAAACAAGAAAAAGTCATGCTATAAGAAAATCAGACAGAACAGAAAGAATATACTGGACAGGAGCTGCTCTGTTGGGGCTAGGGTTGTGGAGTGTAAAGTGGAATATTATAAAAAGAACTACATAAATAAATGAAAGAATCTCATAACTTGGATGTGAGAAAAATATTATTGATAGAAAATAATTATTCAGTGTTTAGAGAGTAAGGCTTCTAGTATTTGGGGGGGGGGGTAATAATGAAGACGAGTATTTGGGAGACCATAAAGAAGAACTTATTTCTCTTTAAAAAAAAAGTCATCAGTGTTCTAGACCAAGACTCATATGTCATGGCATTGTACTGGTTTCAAGTTATATACCTCTGATTAAAAATAATTATCTCTAAATCGGGCGTGGTGGACCATGCTTGTAATCCCAGCATTCAGGAAGCTGAGACAGGAGTTCTAGGACAGCCTCAGCTACTTAGTGAGGCCCTTTTCCATTCAGTGAGACTCTGTTTCAAAAAATAAAGAATAATATATAGGGCTGGGGTGTAGATCAGAGGTAGAATGCCCCTGAATTCCATCCCCAGTACCAAAAAATAATAATAATTATTATCTGTATTGTAAGTGACAACAGGATTCAATGGTTCATGCTACACCAGCCTCATTAAAATTTCTACTCCTTATGGGCTGCTGAGACTCTAAAGTCAAATTAGTCTAAGTGGATATCATCAACACATCCTTTTTACATTTGCAGAATTGGTGCGGGTGAAGTAGATGAGTATTGCAAGTGATAGACTATAAACCAGAAATGACTCCCCTAAGGTGATAAAGTTAAAAGATAAAGATATCCATCATATATTTATCTCAATTAGCAAAAGACCTTTTTTTTTTTTTACTTTACTTTTCTTCTTACACTAGCCTCAAAGTCTTTTTAAATTTTTCTAAAAAAAACACAGATACAACTAGTGGTTTTTATAAATCAATTCCATTTGTAGATTTACTCCCATAGAAGCAGTGAAATATTACTGCCTCTAGCAAGTTTTTTTCTGTTTCCTCCGAGAGTTATGTGTTTGTATTATCATAATAAATTAAAAATGCACTCACTTTCTTAGAAAAAAAACTAGCTTTATGTAAATCAGTAGTCAAATTACACTAAATTTACCCTACAATTTTAGTAGGTATATATGAGCATCATTGAGTAGGAAATAAGAAATTAACTATAAGAAGGAGAACTTAACTTTTGTGAAACAATAACAAAAGTGTCACAGATTTACAATGAGGTTGGATGGATTTTCTTAAGACTGCAAGAAAATCAGTCTAACATTTGAGGATTGGGAAAATGAGGTCATGTGTCACAATATTTTGGCAGCTGATGGATCTCAGGAGTTACCATTTATTTTCCCCTATTCTTTCTCATTCACTTCCCTTCAGTTCTACCAGCAAACTTAGTTTATAAAAGAACTCCACAGGAAACAAGCACAAAATATTCATAAAAGTTGGATGACAGAAGACCAAACTGGTTTACTTCTGTCTCCACTTGGCTTAAATTTAAATGCCCTCTGTGTTCCCAGAAACCCAGAAATAAGATCCTGAAGCTGGAACTCAATCTAAGACCAGCTCCTAGTAAAAATATGAGTTTGCCAAAGTCCAGTTCTGGCTCATGAAAAAGCTATTGAGACAGAGGTCATTTGGAAGAGTTGAAGACAAGAGACAAAAAAAGCCTATTTGGGAGTGGGACAGATGTTTGATAATAGTTCAACCAGTAGGTGATGGGAACAAATCCAGCCAGACATACAAACTATTAAGTTGATGGCAAAGGAGAGTAAGTAACAAGCCAATAGAGTAAGCAAAAGTAAAAGCTTTTGTAAGGTCACTTATAATATTTATAAGCGAGCTTCTATTTTTACATTTCTCTTTTACTATATAATGGACCCCTTAAGATCAACAGATATGTTTACTTTGCTTCTAAATTCCACTTGTTGCACTTAGAACACAATATATGATCCACATGTATATGTACACATGCAGGTATTATTGATATTGAAGATTAAAATCAGAGAATTCTCCTTCTGAGCTACAATCATAGCCCACTCCCTTTTTATTTTCAAACATAATCTTTTTGAATAATGACATTAGTATTTTATTAAGGATTGCATTGAATCTGTAGGTCACTTTTGGAAGAATGTCTTTTTTGGTAATATTTATTTTATCTAGCCAAGAGCATGAGAGATCTTTTTACCTTCTAAGATCTTCAGTTTCTTTAATGTTTTATAATTTTCATTGTAGAGGTATTTTACCTCTTTAGGCAAATTTATTTCTAGGTATTTTAATGTTTTTGAGGTTATTAAAATTAGAGTTGCTTGATGGATTTCTTTTTCAATAGATTCATAGTTGGCATCTAGAAAAGCTAATGATTTTTATAGACTGATTTTGTATCCTGCTACTTTACTGACATAATGAATCAGCTTTCATGTTATCTGAAATTAGAGATAATGTCAGTTTTATATTTCCTATTCATATTAATTTCATTTCTTTCTCCTGCCTTATTATTCTGGTTAAAGACTCAAGCACTATATTGAAGAAGAGTGGTGAGAGTGGGCATCCTTGTCTTGTTTTCCTATTTAAAAAATTCTTGTAGTTTTCCCCTACTTCATATGATGTTGGCTTTTGAGTTTACTGTTTATTAGCTTTATGATGTTGATACAAGTTCCCTCTAATTCAATTTTCTGCAGCATTTTTAAAATGAAGCGGTGTTGGATTTTGTTAATTGCTTTTTCAGCATCTATTGAGATGACCATATGATTTTTTTACCTTAGTTATATTGATGTAATGAATGACATGTATTGATTTGTGTTTGTTGAACCATCCTTGCATTTCCAGACTGAGAAAATATTGGTTATGATGTATAATTTTTGATATGGTACTGAATGTGTATAGCTAGTATTTTGTTTATAATTTTTGCATCCGTATTCATCAAGGATATTGGCCTGTAATTTTCTTAACTTAAGGTATCTTTATTCAGTTTTGACATTAAGATAGAAGGAATTTGAAAGAATTATTTCTTTTTATCTTTCATGGAATAAGTGTGAATAATTGAAATTAAAAATTAGTCCTAGCTGGGAGTGTTGCCACATACTTGTAATTGGGAAGCTGAGACAGGAGGATCACAGGTTAGCAGCTAGGCTCAGCTACTTAGAAATACACAATATAGTGTGACCCTATTTCAAAAATAAAGAATAAAAATGGGGCTGTGGATGTATCTCAGAGGTAGAATGCCCCCCAAATTAGTCCTAAGTTTTATATAGATAAATAAAAGACACAAATAGCCAAAGCTATTCTCAGTAATAAAGAACTATGCAGGGTGTATCACAATACCTTCAAATTAAATAATCGATCTTCAAAAATAAAATCAGCATGGTTTGAGCACTAAGACAGACATATATACTAATGAAATAGAACAGAAGATATAGAAACAAGACTACATACTTATAGCCAAATTATTTTTTTAAAAATGTCAAAAACCTACATTGGAGAAAAGACAGACTTTTTAACAAAAAGTGTTGGGAAACTGGTTATCCATAAGTAAAAAAGTGGAATCAAACCCCCACTCACACCTTGCACAAAATCCAACTCAAAATGAATCAAAACCCTGGAAATTAGACCAGAGACTTTAAAATCACTAGGGGAGGGCATAGGACCAACACTCTAATGTATAGGCACTGGTCTGGTACTTCCTCAATAAGATCCCCAAATCTCAGGAAATTAAACAAGAATTAGTAAATGGAATGGCATTAAATGATAAAGTTTATTTTCAACAGAGGAAAACATCAAAATTCTAAAGAAACAGCCTATAGAATGGGATATCTTTGTGAGCTATTCCTTTGATAGAGGAGTAATACCTAGAATATAAAAAAAACTAAAAGAACTTATCATTAAGAAAACAAATAACTCAATAAGTATGCAATTGAACTAAATAGACACTCACAAAATAAGAAATACAATGATCAATAAATACATGAAAAAATATGCAAAATCATTAACAGAGAAATACTAGCCAATAATTTACTTAGATTTCATCTAAACTTGATTATAATAGCAATCATTAAGAATTCCAAGCTGGGCGTGGTGGCTTATGCTTGTAATCCCAGCATTTGGGAGGCTGAGACCAGAGGACTGTGGTTCATGGACAGCCTCAGTTAGTGAGTGGGGCCCTCTGCAAGTCAGTGAGACCTGGTTTCAAAATAAAGAATAAAAAATAGGGCAGGGAGTGTAGCTCGGAGGTCGAATGCCCCTGGGTTCCATCCCCAGATCGAAAAAAAAAAAAAAAAAAAAAAAAAAAGGAATTCCAGCTACAGTAAATACTAGCAAGGATATAAAAAAAAAATAGAACACTTATACACTGTTGGAGGGATTGAAAACTAATGCACCAGTATGGAGATAAGTGTGGAGAGTCCTCAAAAAACTAAGAATGGTTGCACTATGCAATCCAGCTATACCATTCTTGGGTATTTCTTCAAAAGGAATGAAATCAGAATATTAAAGTAATATATTCATATCCATGTTTATAGCAGCATAATTCATAATAGCCAAATTATGGAAACAACCTAGGTGTCCATCTACGGATATATTGATTACAAAATTATGGGCTATACACACAATAGAATTTAATTGGCAATAAATAAAAATATATAATTTTGAGGAAAATAGATTGACCTGGAGAACATTATGTTAAGTGAAATTAGCTAGTCATAGAAAGTGAAGGGGCAGCTGGGCGTGGTGGCGCACGCTTGTAATCCCCGACTTGGGAGGTGGAGACAGGAGGATCACGCAGGTTCGAAGCCAGCCTCACTGGCTTAAGAGACCCTGTTTCCAAATAAAAATATAAAAAATAGATGTCTTGGAGTGTAGTCCGGAGGTAGAAGGGTTTCCAGGAACCCCAGTACCACCAAAAAAAAAAAAAAAAAAGAAAGAAAAAGGAAAAGTGAAGGGTCATATTTTTTTTTCCTCATATGCAGAAGCTTGGGAGTAAACAGGGTACAAGAGGATGTTTACAAAATGAAGGAGAAACTACAGTGGCCTTAGAGAGGGGGTCTAGGAGAGGGTGGGGAGGTGAAGGAGACTTAATGAAGAAAACACTTCCATTGACATTATGAACATATGTGAAATCACCAGTGCCAATCTCAGTATCATGTATAAGGAAAAGAAAGGAGTGGAGAGGGTGATGGGGAGAAACTCACCAAGTGCTGTGTGCATGTATGTCCCTGTCACTTTGAGCCATATTATGATGTGAGACTACAATACAAAAATAAGAGAAAGAAAATAAGATAACCAATCTTAGTTGTCTGTTGGATGGAAACTCTTGTTTCTCTGGTTCTGGTGAGTGTTACCTATTTCTTCTTTGTAGTTAATCTCTTTGAGTATTTTCTCTAGCGCTGGTTTTGAAGACATAAATTCCTTCAGTTTCTGTTTGTCATGGAAGCTTCTTATTTCTCCATCTAATTTGATAGAAAGTTTTGCTGGATAGGAAATTTTTGGCTGGAAGTTGTTTTCTTTCAGAGTTTGGAGTATGTTACTCCAAGCCCTTCTGGCTCTCATGACTTGGTTTGGGAAGTCTGGAGTGATTCTAATTGGTTTGCCTCTGAATGTCACTTGGCCCTTTGTTTTTGTTGCCTTTAAGATTCTCTGCTTGGCTTCCACATTGGTCATTTTGACAATTATATGGCGTGGGGATCCTCTTCTCCGATCCTGTCTAAAGGGAGTTCTATAAGTTTCCTGGATCTGTGTATCAACCTCTTGCTCTATATTTGGAAAATTTTCTGCTATTACTTCCTTGAAGAGATTGTTGATCCCTTTGGTTTCACTTTCTTTTCCCTCCTCTATTCCAATTATTCTTAGGTTAGCTCTCTTAAGATGGGCCCATATTTCTTCAATGTCAGATTCCTGCTGTTGGATATCTTTAAAAAAAAAAAAAAAAAAAAAAAGAAAATAAGAGAGAGAGAGAAAGAGTCTTTGTAGGTTGTTGAGAATCTCACTACATTTCTGAGGCTGTCCTCAAACCTGCTATTTTCCTGCCTCATCCTCCCAAGTACTCGGATTACAGGTGTGTAGCACCATGACTGACATCTGTATATGTTTGATAGGAATAGAAATTGTGAATGAAACATAGAAAATGAATGTAGAGTTCATTTCAGTGGTATTATCCTCAAATTCTCCTGGGTCTTCTCTCTCATAGTTCCTACTTTTTTTTTAAAGATCTTCACACTTTATTTTCCATGAAGATGTTTTTACCCTTTAAATTTTTACGTAAGACATCTACAGAGTTACTTATGTTCAAAGAATTAAAATGAAAATTAACATAGGTTAGGCAGGAATGCAACCTAAAAAGGTTAACAAATGGTCAAACATAGTTTAAAATTAAAATAAATGAGTGAATGGGAAATTATGAAAGATATAAGTAGGAAATGACTATTTAGAAATATCACTGTACTATAAAATAATCTTAGGATCCTTATTATGCAACAGTAAACATCAATCATTGCAAAGATTCAAAGAATTCAGAAAACACATTAAATGACATTTTTCTCTAGTTTCTTTAGTTATTTTTAACAGCTGTTTTAAAAGATTCAAAGACCATTAAGTACATTTAAATATGTATTAAGGAGGTGGCTTGCTGTAGTGACTTTGACACTTAAAAAGATGTCTTACTCTGAGAATGACAGCTTTGCTGAGCCTTAAGTCTTTCAGTTATAAATAGGGTTATATAATGTTTTCTATAAATCACTCAATGACCTTTAAATAAACCGCCTAGTGGCTGGAGTACAGTGGAAGCCCAATAATTCCTACCCTTAGTCATATTTCATGTTCTATCTGTGTCTTTTTGGTATTCATGAAGTAGGTGGCATCAAAGAATTGATGTTCTAGAAAGTGGATAAAACAGAGTCTCACTAAATTTCTGAAAGCCTTGATAATTTCCTGAGGCTGGCCTCAAACCTGTGATCCTAGTCTCAGCCTTCTTAGTATGGCAATGAAACTTTTATCATTAGCATGTAATCAGTTCTGGAATTTAAAAGCAAACATGAACTCTGAATAAAATAATGCAGAAAATTGCACAAAAATAAAGCCCTCTTTTAGCAGATTCTCTAGAGAAACACTCTTTCTCATGTAGAGACTGAGATGACTGTGGGATTAATGGGAATGTGCCTGGAATGTATGTCTAGTGGTGATAAAGAATTGGTTTAGAAAAGGAAAATCAACATCTGTGTTCCTTTGGTACCAAGTCATCAACTACAATGCTCTATGATTAGGTTTCCTTGAAATAATTAGGTGCAAAGATGGTTACTGTGGAGGAGGGGCCAGTGGAAGTAGTTTTGAGTAGGAGAATCTGTAGCACCATTCAGTTAAATTGCCATTGCTTAAAATGTAGACTGTACTTATTCCTCTGCACTTTATTTTTTATTTTTATTTTTTTATACAGGAGACAAAATCATATATATAATTAATTCATGATAATTTTGTAAACTAAACAAAATTAGTCTCATCTGTATATTGTGGTTGTTTGCTTACTTTTTGTGATACTAGGGATTTAACCAAACAAGGAACATTTTACCTCCAAGGTACACCCCCAGCTTTTTTTATTTTTTGTTTTGAACCAGGGTATCCCTAGGCTGCTGAGAGTATTGCTAAGGTTCTGAGGGTGTCCTCTAACCTGCAATTCTCCTGCCTCAACCTCCCAAGTCCTGGGATTACAAGGTGTGCCTCCATGCCTGGTTCTCCCATAGGTAAATTGGAGAAAAATAAAATTTATATGTCATGCAGGGCTTGGTGGTACACGCTTGTAATCCTAGTACATGGGAGCCTGAGAGAGGAGGATCGCAGATTCAGAGCCAGTCTCAGCTATTTAGTGAGGCCTTCCACAACTTAGTTAGACCCTGTTTAAAAAATAAAGAGTAAAAAATAGGGCTGGGGGTATAGCTCGGAAGTAGAATGTTTCTGGGTTCAATCCTTAGTACCGCAAACAATTTTATACATCTTAAAATAGTCATCCTGATTTACCACTAAATGAGACTATTATACAGAACCAGAATTAGGAGCACATGCAGAAAAGAGAAAGAATAACAAGTGATTCAAAACTTATAATTTTCTCCTTATAAAAATTAATTATAGCCGGGCGTGGTGGCGCACGCTTGTAATCCCCGCGCTTGGGAGGCGGAGACAGGAGGATCGCGCAGGTTCGAAGCCAGCCGCGCACTGGCTTAGGAGACCCTATTTCCAAAATGAAAATGTAAAAATAGGTCTGGGAGTGTAGCCCCGAGGTAGAAGGGCTTCCAGGAACCCCAGTACCACCAAAAGAAAAAAAAAATTATATATGTGTATTTCCTGTGTCACAACAACTTTACTCTATGAATTATGAGCATCCAGATCCTGCTTCCATTTTTTTTCTTAAAGTAAACCCTCACACAATCCCCAGAAATTTTGTAAAGACCATACCACACATGTTTCTTTTGCCCCCTGCTGAAAACTTGCTTAATTCCTGATCTCGTCCCCAGCCTGCATTATTTATTTTGGTGGCAGGAAAAGAAAAGTAGGATTAGTCATTACCCACAAGCAGTATAGTCCCTTCAAGGTTTTGGGAGTGCCAACTAGAAGTACAAAATATCACAAACAGCCTGATACCTGGGGTGGTAGAACACATCCTTGGTCAATGAGGTGAGAATGGGTCACAGGGTGACAAGCTCAGTGCCTACTCTTGTCTCGTTTTTATTTCTTCTCTATTCTAATGTGAAGCCAGGTTAAAGGCAGAGGATATGTGTTAGAAATTAGCTTGCGATTAACATTACAACATAAGATTTTAGGCCAACAAGATTTAATATTGAATTGTATCTATATCATTTACTTCATTATCCATCCATCTGTTTACCTGGAAATATATTTACTGGGTAACTTCTTTGTGTCGAGTTTGGTGAGAGCCATTAAGGATGTATATGTAAAATATGTTTCTTGATCTCAAGGAGCTCATACCATGGAAGACTATGAAAAACAAGTAAACACTTATTCCACTTTTTGACAAATATGTTTATGTGCCTAACAATTTGTAGACAGACAGTGTACTACTGGTTCCTGAGAATTAGAATCTCTAAATGTAACAGACCTGCATAGAATTTAAAGCATGTATTCCAATAGAAGAAACCAACATAGTATATGTTGATCCTTTACTTTGTCAAACTCATTCTTATAGTGGGGCCTTAGTATATGGTATGGTGTCCCTCTATCTGTAACACTATTATTCAGTTGTTAACATACCAGATTATTTTCTTAAATTCTTGTTTCAATGCTAATTTTATCTCCTCAGAGAGAAGTTTACTGGTTGTCCACTATATAACAAACCTTTGTCTCTTCTCTCAGTTATTCTATTAATCACTTTGAAAGCACTTAATATTTAAAAAAAATTGTTTATTATCTATTTGTTTACTTATTGGAGCCTAATGGATTAGTCCGGTTGACCATTTAAACACCAATATATAGAAAATCTATTGGAATTTAATGTTTTGCCTTTAAATATTTGTCAGTTAAATGGATGGCTGAATGAATGAAAGCTGCTATAATAACATAGAGAAGGGGCATCATGCAAAGCAGACTAAGTGATTTGCTGTGAAAAAGAAGTTAGTTAAGCCAGAAATTGGACAAAGAAGATGTATGAACCAGGCTAAGGGAGAACAGTGTTGCATGGCATGGGCTGGCATGGGCTGAGAGAGGAGGGTACTATACTTTCTCAGAAGCTCACCGTGCCAGGCGTGCCTGGAGTTCTGTATGCATGTGAGGAGATGATGAGAGAAAAGTGGGTACCAGGCAGTAGACAGGTCAGCTGTACTGATTTGCAATAGAACTTGGGCTTTAAACTGAGATGGGCAGGGAGACCCTGAATCATTTTAAATGAGAAAGATCAACACAAGATTCATATCTTCGGACAATTAATCTGGCAGTAGATTGAAGGAGGTAAATATCAAACCTAAAAAGTTGGTTTTAAGCCTCTTTGAGCAGTCCAAAAGGGTTATGCAGAAGAAATGAATTAAAGCTCTGGAATGGTGGGTAGGAGAAGAATTTGGGCTCAAGAGTCATCAAGTATGTAAAAATGATGACAAATGATAGCTGTCTGTGTAATCAGAAGAGGATAATGATGACCAGAATTCTATCCTAAGGATCTGGTAGAGTTATATCTGGAATGTCCTCCACAAGCTCATGCGTTTTGAAGGTTTGTTCCCAATGAACCACTATGAGGGTTCTGATATCATCAATGGATAAATTTCTTGATAAATTCATAATCAAATGAACTATTAGGATATGGTGGAATCTGTAGAAGGTGAGCATAGATAAAGGGAGTAGATCACTAGAAGAGTGTGTTCTGGAAGAACATTTCTGGTCTCTTCCTCTTCCTCCTCTTCTCACTCCTCTCCCCCCTCCTCCTCCTAATCCCCACCATGGTTTTCTACCTCACAATATGCCCAGAGCACTGGACCCAAGAACATGTGGACTGAAAGCCTTTTAAACTGTCAGCCAAAATAAATCTTTTGTCTCTAAAGTTGTTTTGACATTCAGATTTTTTATAGCACAAAAAAGCTAACAAAATATCCGTATAGCATGTGGAGCAATTAAACCAAAATTGAGAGTAAATTAAGAGAAGTGTGCTGGGACAGAGGAAAGAAAAGAATTTCATAGGAACTTGTCTTCTCTGCAGTGGCCTTAGGATATCAAAAAGAAGCTGATTAGTACCCAACCAGAAAACCAGACACTACAGAGAGTTAATAGTTGGAACTGAATATTTTAAGAAATTAGTATGGATAGGATAGTTTGATTTACCTATACAAAAGCAAAATATTTTTTGTAGGTACTTTATGTCTCAAGCTTGTTTGTAAGAATCATGGCACAAGATTCATGTTTTTTAAGGTTTCTTGAAACTAAATTAATCACTATTTCTGGAGAGTTCTTTTATAAGCTTTTTCAATTTACCTATGAGTATGAAGTTAGTAACTAACCAGATTATTTTTTTTATCTCAGTAATGACTATCTGGAAATTGATTGAATATACATTTATAAGTGAAATGTATAAAAGACCCACCGACAGGCAAACCTGGGTTTGAATCGATCTTCTCTATTACTGGATATGTCTGTTCGGACAAGTTTCTTGACTATTCTAAGCATATTTTCTTCAGCTTTGCATAAGAAGGATAATAATGAATTCACAATGTTGCCATGAAGATTTGTGATAGCATGCTGTATATGGGGCCTGATGAAGACTGAGATAGCCAATAATGGGGCTTAGTTAAATATCATGACTATCATGTGGTTAAAGCCAAGATTTTCCTTGGTATGATAAAAGTCAGCTTTCCTGGTTTTTAACAATAATATAGGACTGTATTGCTACCCAGCTCTTATTCAACACAAGGAAGGCCCTTTGCCTTTTGCAAAGAGAATGCCAGAATAAAAGGGCTAAAATGAGTTTTATTTTCCTATTTCAGTGCCACAGGAATGGTGTAATGTTATCAGCTGAGATAATACTGCCTGTAAATAGCTCTGAGTGAATTTGGTTGGCAAAAATCGCAGGAAAAGATTGACAGGATCTTAAACAGCAGTAGTCAGGGCGGCCGTGGTTGGAGTATTGACAGCGAGTGATTTCGTGAGTAATGAAGAGGGTTATATGATTAAGTTTCCCGAAGCGTGCAGTGCCTGCCGTGTGCACTTGCTGCCGATTGCCACCCTTCTGCGTTGTGGACCAGCCTCACTGCTTTTCAGGCAGGATCAATAGGATTAGAGGATTTGTGCAGAAAGCTTGCCTGTGGCTTCTTGTTAAGGGTGTAGGGTGCCTTACAGCTCTCCTCTCTGGTGTTTTGCACCATGCCACGTATTAATCGCATAAAAAGCCATCCCTTGGTTCTATTTTATTACTATTTTTCTTCTAATGCTGTTTTTTTCAAACCTCAGATTTAGATTTTATTTTTAAAATAGAGACTTGCAGAAAGAAGATAAAGCCCAAGTCATACAGCATTCAATTTAGCCGAACCCTCCACATTCTGCAAGGTATAGCTTGCATGTGACTTCTACTGGGGAGCCTTCAAGAAGTCCTGAGCTTGGTGGGGATGCTACTCTGTATTCCTAACTCCCAATACAGATGTCATATGGTAAATTATCTGTCTATAATATCTTTCCCCACTGGATTGTTAGCTTGTCTAGGACAGAGAGTACATTCTATTAATCCTTGAAAGCCCTGTACCTAATTACATACATACATACATATAGACAAATATAATCATCACATGGTATGTATCCGATGAACACTTGATGATCTATTTACACCATGTGCTAAGTAATTTAAATGTAATTATCTTAATATATTTATTTGAAAATCAGGAATGCCCCATAAGGTTAATGTGAAGTTTAAGTAAGCTTCTGAGAGGTTTTAGAATAGGAGCCAATACAGAGACAATAAGTGACAAGGGTACTTTTCAAATACAATTTATCTATCTGAATTCAAAGCCTCCATAGACCGTTTTCTTCTACCCTTTCTGGAAACCACAAACTCCATAAGATAAGTATATTATTTATATAGATAAGTAGATACACAGATATACTTCTCTTTTCTCTATATATAAATCTTTCCTGTTTAATATTTAAGTAGATATAAACTGCATCCCTCTGAAGAGTCCTTTGTCTTCTAAATTAAAAAAAAAACACTCACTCTTAGGCTTACATGTGAAGTTGTTGTTGTTATTATTATTATTATTATTATTATTATTAATTATTATTATTATTATTTACAAGGGGTGGAACCCAGGGGCTTTTCTACCTCCGGGATACACTCCCAGACTTATTTTATACTTTATTTGGAAACAGGGTCTCATTAAATTGCTGAGAGCCTCACTAAGTAGCTGAGGCTGGCTTTGACAAGCATGCGCCACCACGCCCAGCTTACATGTGAAGTTAAATGACTTGCTCAGGGCCAAATGAACCAAGCCAGTTGAGGTAAGTCAACAGCATTGAGAGAAATTTGAAACACTCCCATCACTCCAACTTACCCGTTTTCTACCTAGGAAAACGGCTTTTTCCTGTAAAAACCACATTACTATCATCCAGGGGTGTGCTGAGGACAACACTTGCATTCCCTTCTTTTCTTGAATACCCCAACTATTCACATTGCCTGTGTTTCACTGTCACAGGCTGGCTTGATTACTTTCACAGCATCTCTTCCCCAGATATTCCAAATGCTGCAACCCAGCTGCCTCCACTTGCTTAGGATCCTTGCTGAGCTTTACACTGTCTTCTTAAGTGCCTGGCAGGTAATCACAGTTGGAGAGCAAGAGCAAAATTATTTTTTAAACCCATACACCTGTATTGAGTTAGCTTAAGACTTCGGTCTCAAAGGGTGAAGGAAAAATACAGTTAAGCATTTATAATCTAGTACACAACTGTTATCACAGAGCCTTATCTATTTTTTTTTTTTTTTTTTTGGTGGTACTGGGGTTCCTGGAAGCCCTTCTACCTCCGGGCTACACTCCCAGACCTATTTTATATTTTTGAAACAGGGTCTCTTATGCCAGCGCGGCTGGCTTCGAACCTGCGCGATCCTCCTGTCTCTGCCTCCCAAGCGCGGGGACTACAAGTGTGCGCCACCACGCCCGACAGAGCCTTATCTATTTCATATTTTAGAATTTGCATACTTTGTTCCAAGTATAAGGTTTATGCATCCTTCTGACCAATAATTGGGTTAGAGTGATTAACAATGGCAAATAATTACTGTGAGACAGATTAAATGATTTTGGCAAGGAAATTCCCTTTAATAGTAATATGTGTTCATAATAAATACATAACTGAGCCTATATGCTATGAAATTATTTTGACTTGATGAAACAATATCTGTTCTGACTCTGGATATTCTACAACTCATAAATTAATGTGAAAATTAGTTCCCATGTTTTCATTTTATGGTCAAATGATAAAAACTAACATATAACTTAGATATATATTTAGGAAACAATATTTTTATAACGTAATTTGTTTATTAATTTTTGTATCTTCAAGGAAAAATCTATGAAATACCTAGTCTTTTTTGCAGGCAATATTTGTTTATGTGTTTGAATATTTGCATTCTCATGAGGCTAATCAATAAGTAAATAAATCACATAAATGAGTAGACATGTAATGTTTCTGATTTTTAAAATGAATAAAATATAAATAATGGCAAATTGAAATAAATGTGTGGTGGCACAAAAGGTACTGCTATCTGATAATGTGATAACTGAGCAGATATATGAATGAACTGAGGAATGTCAGCCTTAGAGCTATTTGGAGAAACATTTCCTGGAGAAAATATCGGAAATATCAAGATGCATATTTATGGGAGAAAGAGAGAAAAAGAAAACCAGATTGTCATATCATTCTTCCATTTTCTCTAAGATTTAAGATAATGGCATTAGCATTTATTCTGCAAAGTTACATAAAACCCCCTGCTCTCTTCTGTACATCCTCTCCTCATCTCAGGAAAAGAGAAACAGAACGATTAACGTTCTAGGTTACTTTATGTGATTTATTTTCTTTTTGCTTAGCCTCATGAGAATGCAAATATTCAAACATGTAAACAAAATGAACTCAAGCAAATGACGGTCTTCATTGGTCTCTGATGGAGCTGAAGGACTGTGACTAGAACTGGGTCTCTAACCATTCCTGAAAAATCTTAAGCAAATAAAAATTCGACTATGCCAGATGCCCTGGTCATAGATCCAGTCGGACCAAGGATTCATGCTAGAACATCATCATTTCAGCCTGTTCTGTAGAATTGCATGTAAACACGAGTTTTATGCACTCCATATATAACCATGTTTTTCTTTAATGGTATCCATTTAATTGCTTCTCAAGTGAAATTATTTTCAGGATCATTGATTATTTACTGCCCTGAGTTAAATAATGTACCCCCCCCCAAATTTTTATGTCTTTCTCAGAATATCAGTACATGACATTATTTTAGTAATAGCAAGGTTTTAAATACAATTGGTGAATATTAGGTCACAATGAAGTAGAAAGAGCCGCAAATCCACTATCACTATAAGAAGAGAAGAGACAGAACATCAGCCCCCTGTGTTGGTGGGGAGGAAGGGACTGGACATACACAGCATCAAGGTGCAGATGACTTGCAGCCAGCCAAAGGTAGGTATGCTTTGAGAAAGAGATCCTTCATGAGAACCTGAGAACAAACTACACTTCTGACATCACAATTTGAACTTCTGTGCCCCTGACATAGAAGAGAATGTGCTTCTGTTCTGTTAAGCTACTCAAGTTTGTAGCAATTTGACATAGCAGCACAGGATAATATATCTACTCTCCACCAGGTCTCTAGCTAGCTGTGTTCTCTAGGATCATTATCTCATTGACCTTTCCTCTCACTCAGATTCCAGTCCCATAAACTGAAACATACACATATCCTTTATGTAACAAAAATTAACCACCTACAGTGGTCCTGGAAGTCAGCTGAGAGTCAGGAATTCAGGTGTGAATGAAAGATAGGATGTGCTGCTCCTACAGAAATGAGTCACATAGTAATGTGTGCCCATTCTCCTTGCCTATTATGGAATTTTTCAGTGTTGGAATTTAGAAATGTATATGACAAGAAAAAGATTGGCAAGAAGTATTAGAGCTTCAGCCACACTCTAGTCTCAGGGTTATATATAGAATAATCATTCCCTATACAAATAGATATGTAAAATTAAATTTAACAAACCATTGCCAAAGTATTGTAGATTTTTTTTTCTCCTACAAACAATGAAATAACGTGATTGATTATCTCAGTAAAGTGAAACTCTATTCTGGTCTTTTAGGCTATGCAAATATTCTTAGGGACCTCATGTTGCTTTTACTTACTGCATGCATAAATTCATTTTAAATATAAAAGATAAACTTCATGGTTAAATTGACCTAGGTACATGACAAAATGAGCTTTAATCTGCCTTCTCACATTACAGTACCTGAGGACCTACAGAATTAATATAAATGTGAAATCATGCATCTGTCTGGTTTAATGTGAGCTCTGTGATCCATCACATCACACCTGTAATTGGTGGAGCTATTAATTGGCCCACAGCCTTGGGCATACACAACTAGAACAATATAAAATACTGGTGAGATACTAAGACTGTGGCTTCTTGGTATCCAGGGGTCCACAGGAGCCATCCAGCCCCCATGTGGCCAAGGAGTAAGAGACCTTCATGTACAAGTAGCTGTACTTCTCAGAGAGATTATGATGTAGCACTTGTTCTATGTTTGATCCTTACTTATCATAATCTCTAATCTATAAGATTAAATATATCACCTTAGTCATCAGAAAAAAATAGATTTCCATGTCTGCTCTCCAGACTTCTAACTTACTGTACTTTCTTTGTCCAAACACAACTCCCTCTAGTCTTTTAGGCACGTTTATTTAAAAAAAAAATCTCATTTTCGTCTTACTGCACTTTTTCCATAGGTTCTTGGAACACTTCCTTCTGTATTATCTATCCCCATTTCTGAACTCTCGATCATTGTGATGGGGTAATGGGATTGATTTACAGAATTAATTTTTTGTGTGAATTGAATACTACGTTTATTTTAGTCACCCACTTCAGGAAGGACAAATTATTATAACTTCAAGTTCTGTGTGTGGGGGGGAATGGGGGTGGTACTGGGGATGGAGCCCAGGGACATTCTACCTCCAACTATACCCCCAGCCCTATTTTTATTTATTTATTTATTTATTTATTTATTTATTTATTTATTTATTTTTGAAAGAGGGTCTCACTAGGTTGCGAAGGGGCTTGCTAAGTAGCTTTGGCTCTCTACTGTGATCCTCCTGTCTCAGCCTCCGGAATGCTGCTATTACAACCATGCACCACCATGCCCGGCTGCATGAGATAATTTTTGCTGGTGCTTTAGGAATTGAGGTTTCTTTTCTATTTTGGATACTGAACAAGATTCTCTTATTCACTTGATAATTACAATATGGAGACAAAAACATCAGAAATTATGTCACTATTGCTATCATGAAGTCATGTAATGAAAGAATTCAAAGAAATAGTTTCAGAAAAAGAAAAGAGGAAACCTAAAATTTTGACTCAGTAATATGAGTCAATGTATCTCTTTGCTCATCTATTTGCTTAACCAAGTTTGGGTGACAGATCTTTTGATTGTAAATGGCATAGATGCTTGCAGAATTAAGAAAATAATAGTTATTCTTTCAAACCCTGGCTCTGAGGGGCTGACAAGATAAGGCTCATGTTCAGATATTATTAAGTACTTACTATAATTTTGTTTGAAAAAAATCCCTGAATAAGCTTGTTATGTGCTCAGGCTTTGGTCTGGCAGTTTTATAAAGTTCCACATAAGTGATTTGGCTTGTATTTTATTTCATGGTCTCTAAACATCTCTTAATATCTGTCATTTACTGCTGATATACGTGTTGATTAACATCTGTAAACACGTCTTTATATAGTTTAATCCAAATAGACTTACTATAGCTAGAATTTTTAGACATAGTTTATATTTTTAATAAATGGATACAAACAGAATATAATTTAACATTAATATCTGGGAATATATCTAGATGAGAAGGAATCTCACATTTTGTATATAATATAATTTTAAAAATAATATAGAATAAAAATATTATAAAACCTAAGTATCTATCTGGCAGTATGATGGATCACAATCTGTTTTTACTTTTATTAGATCTTAACGCTTCTTGCATTCGGATTCTTACTTCTAGATTTTCTTTTCTTTTCTGAAGTAACTACTTCACTCTTCCTTTAAACATATGTATATATGAATGTTAAGCCTTTTATACATTGCCTAAAAATATTTTGCTGTGCCTTTTCTCTTGCATGATAGCATACTTGAACACAGGATTCCATCAAGATATTAGTTTTGCTATTAACTTTGAAGATAAAGTCTGTTGTATCTTATGACAATGACCATTTTTTCAGGTAATCTTAAAAGCAAGCAGAGATGAAGGTTATATGTTTTTCATGTCTCTTATACCTTGCAATCTTACCACAACATGTTCATAACTAAAATAAAAAAGAATTGGGATCTTCAGTGTTTGTACAACTATAATTTCATGTGTTGCATTAGTGCTGGAAAACTATGATCCATTATATTTGAAATAATTCTTTTTACACATTATCTCTATTCACCCATTTCTGGAAATGCCATTTTAGATATACATTGGATACTAGTATTCTCTCTTTCATTTTTATTAACACTTTTTTTTTATCTTTTCTTCACTTTATTTCACTGTGCCATATTGAATATAATGTACTTAAGTATATATTCTATTTCACTATTTTCTCATTAATGAGGCCTTTTTATAGCTTATTTTTGTGTATTTTTTACTGACTGTGGTTCATTTGCCTTTTCTTTTATGTAGAATAATTATATTTTTTATTTCTGAAATTTAAACATTTAGGTTATATATACTTTTTTTTTTTTTGGTGGTACTGGGGTTCCTGGAAACCCTTCTATCTCTGGGCTACTCTCCCAGACCTATTTTATACTTTTTATTTTGAGACAGGGTCTCTTAAATCAGAGAGGTCTGCTTTGAACCTGCATGATCCTCCTGTCTCTCCTCCCAAGCGAGGGGATTACAAGCATGCGCCACCACGCCCGGCTATATATACTATTTTATATTTAGTCTTTTGTTAAACATAATTCTACTATCTGTCATACTCAAAATTTCAATCTTCTAATATAGTATGTCTGTTTACTCTTACTTATAGTGAGTGGATAGATCTGCTTTGTAATGGAAAATTATTTGCTTAAATAGACAGCATTTTTTGTTTTTTGTTTTATGGTTTTTTTGTTTTTTTTTTCTTTTGTCCTGCACTGGGGCTTGAACCTAAGGGTACTGTACCACTGAGCTAGAGCCCCAGCCCATTTCATTTATTTTAAGACAAGGCCTTGTTAAATCACCCAGCCTTTCACCTTCCCATTTTGCTATCCTCTTGCCTCAGCCACCTTAGTTGCTCAGATTGGAGGAATGCATCACCCAGGCCTTTTTCTAAGACAGCAACCTAACTTTGTTTTCAGGAATGAACTTCAAGTGAGATTTACATTGGCTTTGTCAGGCATCTTAAAATTGTCACCAAGCCAGGACCAGGCTTTATGTTAATTTTTTAACTTCTGTATCCTGAACCATATGGGTAGTATACATTTGGCCTGTGTGAAGGAATGGGCCCACTCGGTATCTCAAGTGAGATTTATGTACGTGTGTATGTGTGATTTATGCATGTATTGTGTTTTACTAAGGCGAAACAGACAAACTGCCTTGGCATATCCCTGTAGAAAATTTCACTTAACTAGAACAATTTACAGTTCTCAATATTCTGTTTGAAGGCTTAAGTACCATTTCTTTCAACCTCCGGATCCAAGACATCATCTGCTTTCTCTCCCACCCCTTCCTTATTTCTTGCACTGAGAGCCTACAGTGAGGCCAGCCTTGTGTTAATTCATGCGGTTCATGCTTTTACTTCAAAATCCATTCTCACGTCTTACCTATTAGGATTTAATTTGCTATAGAACTCAGCTAGGATTCACCTTTTTGATTGTTGCTACATATCATCCTCCGTGTCTAAGGATTTACTTCTAGAGAGATTTAGGTTAACTCAAGTCTGCCATCCTGACAAATAAATAGCAAGATTCCCTTGCTATTTATTTGACATATTATTTTTATTGAATGCTTTCAAAAGTCTTATGAGATTGAAAAATTGTTACCACTTCAAGCTTCAATTTTCAAATTTGCAAATAAGTGTGGAAACATAATCTAAGTTTTGCGGTTAGAAAGTGGCAAATTTGGGATTGGGAGTCTAAGCCACCATACAACAGTGTTCAAGCTTTTACTCATATATTAACATGCCTCCTACTGGAATGAACCAAAAATGTAGGCACAGATTATTGAGTTATAAACCTGGCTGTCTCTAGGAGCCTTTTCAGTATGTTATTATACAAATGAGGACATTGATACCCAGTGAGGAACAATCATCTGCCTCATGCCCCAAATCTATTAGACTTAGAGCCCTGAATTGAACAGATTTCTTTTTGATTTCAAGTGCTACAGCTTTCCCCCCATTTCATCTTGTTTGCAATTGACAAAGTACGGATTGCTATGAAACACGATTTAGACACTAGAGATTTATGCCATCTGCCTCTGCGGTCTCATGAGCGGATTGAAAGGCATCGCCGCAGCCTCCCTAAGTGCATGTTTCAGCTCTCAGATGTCAACACTCGAGGTTCCCAACAGACAACAAAGGGGAAACTGTAGGCGAGAGATGCCTTTTCTTGGAAGGCACCCATTCTCTGTCATTCCTATAGGCTTTAAAAATAATATCTATGGGTGTGGGTAAAATATCATGAAAAAGAATGATAGTGTAGAAATAAAAAATAACAGCATACATATAATACACAACTACAAAGAGTGATGCTCATTGTTTTCTGAAGCAAATGTATTTTCAATTACCTGTGGTTAGTTCCATGGTGGACATTCATGTTGAACACAGAATCTTAGTGACAGCTCATGAACAAAGAATAAACAGTGTTTGCATTAGTGTCATAGCTTGCGCTTTGAAAACAAGACAGACAAAAACATGTAAATACCATTAATGTTGGTAATGGTGTTCAAAATAATGTCATATTTTATTTTGTTTTAGTTTTGTACTGAGGATTTAACCCCGGGGCACTCTACCTCTGAGCTACATGTCTAGTCCTATTTTATTGTTTTATTTTGGGACTGGCTTTTGCTAAATTGCTGAATCTGGCTTTGAACCTGCAATCTTTCTATCTCAGCCTCCCAAGTACTGGTATTATGGACACCTGCCACAGCACTGGGCTGCCATTTATTTTCCTAAGATTTTCTTGGTATTACAATTACAAAACATGTTAGCCACGAATTGTCCACTCAGGAGGAAGAGTATAAATTAATATTCTCATTTATCTGATGAAGAAACCAAGACACACAGAGGATAGCAGGGTCTAATATACCTACTAATTGAGTCAGGCTCAAAATCCAGAATTTTTCAGCTACCTTGGATAAATATTGCAAAATTCACATATGCTACATTACAGGAGATCCATTCTCTTATATCCTAGACTGCACATTCTCACCTTCGCCCCTCCATGAATCATTTATTTATTAATTTATTCATTATTTTATTCACTCGATAAATGTTGAATATCTACTTCTTGGCAGACTGCTAGGCAATTTACATAGATTTAACATATATTCATTTATTCGTTCTTTACCGCCTCTCTGAAAGTTACTATTAATATTCCTGTTTTACTTCGGAGAAAACTGAACACAAAGTGTTCTGAGTTTGTACCTCAGAACTAAAACAGGCAGTGAGTACTTAAGACCATGGAAATGTAGATTTTGAGGTATACCACACCTGTGGGAAAGTTGTGTGGAGTAATTGACATGGTGCATTTTTAACTGTGTTGTTATCATAACATGATGTTTTTAAGGGGGCTCCCAGAGGTTATGCCCCACACAGGCCAGGCTCATAGGAAATTTGTGTTCCCCATATTCAATTAGCATCTTTATATAAACTTGCCATGCATAATCCAAAATTGATAACATAAATTTTTCTTAACAGGCGTTTATTGGAGACACTTTTGTGACTTTAGCTATGGGTTCAGTGAGACACAGTGCTTGTTTAATATACTGCACAGTAAGGTATGGAGTGTTGTGCTGATGTTACAAAGACAAGAACATAGCAAGTCAGCAACAACGATTTATTCCTTCCTTATTCTTCATATCCTCAGACACCATACCCTAATCTGCCATGGAGCAGACAGTAAATATTTTATAACTGAATAGGTAAGTGTGTCGTATTTAGATAAAATTTAGATTTTTAACATCTTGATCATTTGTATAATTCTTTTTTTGTGTGTGGTACTGGGGATGGAACCCAGGGGCATTCTAACTCTGAGTGACATGCCAGCCCTATTTTTTATTATTTATTTTGAAACAGGGTCTCACTGAGTTGCAAAGGGCCTCACTAAGAAGCTAAGGTAAGGCTGGCTTCAAACCTGCACAATCGTCCTGTCTCAGCCTCCCAAATGCTGAGATTACAAGCGTGCACCACATGCCCAGCTTGTGAAATTCTATTATTAATGGATTCCATAGTCTTAAGTAAATCATGTTTTATCTTCATTCATAAAATAAGATTTTGAACTAAATAGTCTGTAATATAGTCTACAGTTTTAGCTTTAAAAAAAAAATTCTTATTGAACCTAGGTTGCTATGCTTTGGCAATATCAGCTTTCTTTCAACTCCTCAAATATGCTAAGCTCTAGCTCATCACAGTTTTCTTTGTCTAGATATTTTTCTTCCTTTCAGAACATATCTTTATTAACTTTTCATTGTTAGGAAAACAATTTGCTAGAAACCCTGTGGCTCAGAATGGGAGAAATAAAATAACTTATAATTCCAAAGGTCAGAATTAGTAAAAACCAAACATATTAGCGGAACTGCATTTTTTAAGATGCTCTAGAGGAGCATCTTTATTCTCACCTTTTCAGCTTCTGGATGCTGTCTGCATCCTTTGTCTAATGGCTCTCTTATATCTTCAAAGCTAGCAATCTCATCGATGTCCTTCCTTCAACAAATTGTTTATTCTGTCTCTACTTTCAGCATCACCTTCTTTCCCTCTGATTTTACCGTAAATTTGCCTTTCTATCTCGGACCCTCATCCCTCTTCTTGTAAGAACTTTTGTGATTACATTGATCATACCCTGATAATCCAGCAAAATCTCATCTCAAAATATTTAACCTAATAGCATTACTGAAGTTCTTTTTGTTAAGAATCATAGCATGCTAACAGGCTCCTATAATTAGAATGTGATCATCTATAGGGACACATGCTGTAGCGTGTCCTAGTGTATTACACCATCCTTAGCTACCTCTGTTCCTCAGATTCACTTCTATTCATCTTGCAGATCTCAGCCGAAGTGGAATTTCCTTGTGGGTATTTTCCCAGAGTGCCAGTGCAAAACAAATGTTATTGTCATATGTTTTTAAAAAACTAACTTTATCTCAGCTAAGTGTGTTTTTTCATACCACTTGTAATCTCAGTACTTGGGAAGCTGAGACAGGAGGATCACACATCCTAGGCCAGCCTTAAGAACTTAGTAAAGTCCTCAAAAACATAGTGAGGCTTTGTTTCAAAATAAAAAATAAAATAGGGCTGGGAATGTACTTCAGAAGTAAAACACCATTGGGTTCAAGTCCCAGTACCAACAAACTAAAACAACAAAAAATAACAACAAAAACATCCTTCTTTCGTGTATAGCCCTGTTCTTGGATTTTTATACATTTATTTTTATGTTTATACATTTATTCATATATATATATATATATATATATAATTTTTTTCAACTCTGGTGCATATGCTTTCAAAAATAATGGAATATATTCAATTTTACTTGCTGTAAATCCCAAATTTCATACACAATGCCTAAAACATAGTAGGTACTCAATAAATTTTCTGGGAATAAATGGACCATAACGAATTATATTCTTTATGTTTTAAGATGTCATTTTTTGTGCATTGTAGTCAGACATCTTAATGGATCATGAGATGGTAGAGGCATACATGCACACATCACCCAATTAGCCCTTACCCAGTTACCACCCCATTCCCTCCCCCTTCCTCCTTCTCATGTTTGGCTTAGTGATTGACTTTGATAAGCTTGTGAATGTACATCATGCACGTTAGGGAACTTTCCTCTTCCTGCATCCCATCCCTCCTCAGTTAGGTTGCTTTATTTGCTCGTCTATGGTTTCTCTTTTTCTAGAGTTCCCCCATGACCCTTTTCTTCCCCTAGCTTCCACATAAAAGGGAGAGTATCTTATTTGTTTACTTTTTGTGACTAATATTACTTAGCATAATAATCTCCAGTTCCATTCATTTCCTGGAAATGGCATGATTTTGTTCTTCTTTATGACTGAGTAAAATTCCATTGTGTACATATCTTAAGAATTTGTAATATAGTATTTGTTATTGACATCTTGACTGGTTCCATATTTTGGCAGTGGTGAATTGTGTAGCTATGAACATAGATACACATGCTTATTTTAGTAGTTTGGTTTCCATTCCTTTGGGTAAACACCCAGAAGTGGTATTACTGGATCATTTGGTAGGTTTATTTTCATTCTTCTGAGAATTCTCCTTACTGTTTTCCAAAGTGGTTGCACTAATTTGCAATGCCACCCACAATGCAATGTGTATTGCACCAAGAATGTTCCCACTTCTCCACATTCTCACCAGTATTTGTAATTTGCATTTTGAATAATTGCCATTCTAATTGGAGTTAGTTGAAACCTCAGGGTAGTTTTGATTTGCATCTCTCTGATTGCTAATGATTTTGAGCATTTTTTATATATTTATTGGCCATTTGAATTTCTTTTGTTAACTGTCTATTATCTCCCAAACAATCAGTGAGGCGTTAGGTTTGAATAACACTAAAGAACTGTAAATTTTTTTTTTTATCAATTTGTGAGTCAAAACTTATTCTGAGGGATTGGGGTTGTACCTCAGTGGTAGAGTATTTGAGGTACTGGGCCAATCTCCAGTACCTCCCCACAGCAACAGATTTTATTAACATATGTGTTTGTTCCACTTCACACATAAAAGGCATATTAATCAGGAACCCAATAAAATTATTATTATTCCTCTAAAATTTTAAGTTGCTCTCCAAATAGATGTGAATTAAGTGAGCTCAATGAGATAAATATGGCCTCTAGCTACAGTATAAGAGCCTAAAACATTAAAAATGCACATTATTCTACCTTTGCTTTTAAAAGACATGCAGCTTCTCTTTCTTTCTAGTTGTCTTTTTTTTTTTTTTTTATGTGAGGATGGCTGCAACAAGTTGGGAAACAGATTCCTGTAAGCATTATGCATTATTTAGTGTGAATTTACATACTGTTCTGTTTTAAGTGCTTCGCCAAGTGTCCTATAAATACAGGAATTATTTGACTGTCTAGGCAGAAGAAAAGAAAGTTTTGAAAAGGAATTTGCAGGAAGATACAAATCATCCTTCTGACAATTTTGAATTCTATTTTTTTGCATCAATTTTAAGTTTTTAAATGGATTAAAACTGTGTATCACATGACTATTTTGTAAATATTCAGTATTTTAATGTAATCATATTTATATTAAGATATTTCATATGTATTTATAGCTAAATCTCCCTCTGTGCTTCATCTTTAGTATTTTGTGGTTAAACAATACAATGAAACAATTTACATTGAAATTATCTTCCAAAAGTAGCACACAAAAAGGAATAAAGAGTTAAATATATTAAAATGTTTTCAATATAAGATAAATGCAAAAAATGTAAATCATGTTGGATTACAGAGGGCTCTTAATACTACCAAGAAATTGACTGCTATTTTCTAAAGAAAAGAGGGTTTTAATGGAAGGTTTTCACATAGAGAATGGTCAAAGAAAAGTTGAAATTTAGAAAGATAAACAGCATTGGCTGTATGTAGGGAGAACAGAGTGAATTGAAGAGGAAATCTTTTAATATATCATTATGGGCCAAATATCTTAAGACCTTGATTTAATTAGTTGCAAGAGGATGGACAGGAAAACATTGATTTCATCTGAAACCACAACCATTTTAAGCCAATGGGAGCAAATTTTAATAATTTGCTAAGATAGAAACTTTTAGCCAAGATGAAATGATTTGCAAAATAATGAAGATGGTTCTAGAAAATCAATGTTTGTTATGATGGTGATTTTTAAAAGAATTTGACAAATGTGGTATGTAAAATATTACTGGCATTTAGCAATGAAGACAACATCTTGCACAGCACATGAAATTACCATCATCCCAAAACTTTTTGTTTGTCTCAGTGCTCTAAAATGTTGCTGTCCTGTCTCTGGATGATCATAAAGACTGATGCCGGCCTTACATAGTGGTAGTTGCCTTCTCACAATATGGAGTTGCCTTATCACAATATACCCAGTAAGAGATGACTTCTATGTGCAGTACTCTGTGCAGATATTTTGTGGATTGATCTTGGAAGCCTAATGAAAAATTCAAATTTTGTTTTCACAAATGACTAAAAATATAATGAATTTTTTTTTATTTCTTCCACATATTAGACTTTAATATGACTTAGACTTTAAGATAATTAGACTTGCTAATTTAGGATGACTTTCTGCGTGCTATGTTAGTTTTTAATTCTTTAAAACATCCCTTCATGGAACTCCTGTGATTTTTAGATACAGTGATTGCAAAATATACTAAGCATACAGATTGTCAAGTTTATGTTATGCTTAGCATCAACTGAAGAACTTTTTTAGAACAACAGGATGGGCAATAATGAATAAACTAAAGTCATGGATAAGAGCTCAAATTGAACAAATAATTTATTCAAAAAGAAATAGGTACAACTGATTGGGTAATCAAATGGCCAGAGATATCTATAAAGGATTTTTCATACAAGTGAACCAAATGAGTCAGGAGAATAGAGAATCATCAGTGGTCATAGTAATCTGAAGCAAGGGACTTGAGTTATGATTGACACAGAATGTAAAGCTCCAAAGAAAGCCAAAAAGGAGCACAATCTCAGCGATATTTATAGAGACCAGAATGATAACCAGGATAATTTAGTGCCCATTTATATATCACCCACCTGGAGTTGCTAAAATTATCTGACTATAATTTCAGAACTGAGTCAGGTTGCATCATTCTGGAGGACTCACTAGAGCTGAGAAAGCACCTTATAACTAATTATGTGACTTTACTGGCTTTTTTGGGTTTCTGTCTTTAAACAAATGTATAACCATATGTATAACCATAATTCATCTCAGTTGTTTGCACATAAAAGTTAATCAAAGACATGATTATATGAATTTTAGGAGGAAACCTATCCCCCAAAATAGATCTCCCTGAGGTCATCAGGTGTGTATCTATTTCAATTCTGAAGGTCCAAGCTTAGCTCAGAATCTTGTGAAAAGAACCGTCCACGTAAAAAGGAAGGTGGACCCAAAAGTGCATGTGCTTATCATCTGACAATGGCAGCTGATGGAAAGATGAGGTCTCATTTCTCACTCACCTTCCTCCACAGATATTGTATTTCTAATTATAAAAGAAACAAACTAGCTCTCTTCCCAGGACCCAATTTCCTTACAATTTCAACACAATGCATCCCAATGTGTCACAGAATGCAGACCTACTATGTGTTAGGTGCACAATTATTCATTAATTCATTTAAAGGCAAATGGAGAAATTTGATGCTCTTGAATATTATGTTGGATTCTTTTTATCATTAAGTTCTTAGCCATTAACCAAAGACATGCTGCTGAAAAATATAAATGTGTCCAGTGACGTAGATTGCGGCCACTCTTGTTGGTTCTCTTTCACTGCCTTGTATAGTCTGTGATATACAGTGGTGATCTAAATGATTGCAAAGATGAATCAAGCAGAGCTCAATGGAATGGAATAGTTGGTAGATTGCAGGAACAATCTGAACCTCTGTTGCAGTCTTGCTGATGTATATTACTGGTGCTGTTGGGTGTATAAAACTTAGATAGCAATAAAAATAGTTTAAGAGGCCCCAAAGAGATGTGTGCTTTGGTTTAAAGCCCTCTGGGTTTCTAAGTGAATAGATTTGTTTGGGTAATTGTGACTGCGAATTTTCTTATAAACACTAGGGACTGTTCAGTTTAATTGTGTTGCATCTGGTGCTGACTCTGTTTTTTGTTCCCCCAAAATATTTTCCTCTTTTGTATTGCTTGCCTTGGGTAAGACCAAAGGATTCTTTGATGCTTCTCATCTTTATTTGTTTTGTTTTGTTTTTTGTTTTTGGTGGTACTGGGGTTCCTGGAAGCCCTTCTACCTCCAGGCTATACTTCCAGACCTAATATATATATATATATATATATATATATATATATATATATATATATAGTATATATAGTTTTTTTTTTTTTAATTTGGAAAGAGGGTCTCTTAAGCCAGCAAGGCTGGCTCCGAACCAGCACAATCCTCCTGTCTCCGCCTCCCAAGCACGGGGATTACAAGCATGAGCCACCACGCCCAGCTGATGCTTCTCATTTTTTGCTATATAGTCTGTATTCTCTCTGTATTCTATTGATAACTGCTTTCAACTATAATGACCTCTACTAGGGTTGATTATATTCTAGATGAAGTCAGAACCATTCTAGTTCCTATAATACAGGAGCATAAATGGAGACTCTGAATTCTTAAGTGACATGCGAGGGCCACACAGTTAATGAAGGATGAAAATACACTTAAAACTTTAAAGATGATAATTTTTCTAGTAAAACAAAATTTCCTCAATTATCACCTCTATACTTCATCTTTACTTCATTATATTTGTCTCATCTGTAAATTTATTTGACTTAAATATATTTAATGTTGAATACTATTTTATAACCATACAATTAAAACTAATATTTACAAAAACGAGACACCAAAACAATGAAGAACATTGTTGTGATTATATTCTGATGAGATATTGTTGCTGCCTAATGGAAGAATCTGTACTTGACATTTGTTATCAGGGTATAGATTTCCATAAAGGTGGTTTCAAAAATGGTAAATGTTGGAGACATGTTACCATTGTTGACATCATCTCTTAAACAAGAGTAAAAATATATCTGAAATCTGAATAATTCGTCATAGAATTTAACATTATTTAATACCATATTTATAAGCCAAAATCCTGTTTTAGTAAATCATGACTTTTTCTACCCACACTTTGGAAACATAACAGGCAACTTTCAGATAAACATCTTAGGGGAGCCAGAAGTGAGGTGGTCCATACAAATGGTACTCCTAGGGAAGACATCAGTTGCTTCTTCTGCCATCCAGAATGCTGATAATCTCTCACTCTTTGGGTGCAAATAAACCAGCTAATTAATGGACATAGTATCCATCCAAACTAAGAGCATATACAATAGGCAAAGTGATGTAGAAACATCGACAGAGCTCAACCAGTTCATGAAGATGTTGCAAGTACCATGAAGTTTCTTCTACTTTCTACTCACATTTCTTTCTTTCTTTCTTTCTTTTTTTTAAGTACTAGGTATTGAATCCAGGGGAATTCTACCTCCAACCTACACCCCCAACCTTAAAGGATGTTTATAACAAAGATTCATATTCTCTAATAGACTCATATCCCATAGGGGAACAAATTCCCTAACTATACCAATGTTTAGATCCCCAAATATTGATAGAGTCTTCGGGTGAACCACTTTGGATTTTTTTTTTTTTACCATCATATATGATAAGGTCCCTCTCATCCAATCAAGAGTCTTCTAGGATCAGAAGATGGGATCTTACATAAAACACTTTAGTATATTTGGAAATAATTCAAATATCAGTTCTTCAGCAGGTATTTGAGGACTCTTTCACTTGGTCTGATATAAGCATTATGATCTGCTTGCACAGAATTCCAGTCACATGAGAATTCCTGGTTTTGTTTTTGCTTTTCTTTGCTATAGAACTATTTTTTTTGTTCTGGAATTCATGCTGCTTCTGACCTTTTCTAATTTCAAGTATCAACTCCATCTCAACTTTTACAGGCTTAGGAAGGCAATCTTTGATGGCATTATTAAGTAGGTCAAGTCTCCGTGTTTATATATTTTTATACCACCCACATTGTCTACACTAGAGACATTAAAACAGCAATCCCCTAATTATATAATTTAACTGATGTATTTTACTCCTAATAGACCATAAGCCCATAAATATAAGACCTGAGACTATTTGTGCTGTTCTCGTATCTCTAGTGTTAGGCACAGAATCTGGTGTGTAGTAGACTAGATAGTTGGTATATTAGAGTGACTCCACATAAGGGTGTACAAATGAATGAACAGATGAGTGGATATATATTCGAGGCTTTATATTTAGAGAGGGAACAGAACATTTTTCAGGTAACCATAACGGTTTTTATAATTAACCCATTAGACTTTATTTTTTTATAAAAACATAAGACAATTTATTAAAATTTAAGAGAAAAAACATAATTTCAAAGGGGTTAGACCTAATTCAGGCGTGATAGAGAATGGATGCTTTCTTGAATTTCAAAATGAGATCCAAGAGTATCACTTTCAGAATGTTCTAGGGAATCTGGTTTATTTTATTTGTATTGGATGAAACAGTCACTATTTCTTTCTTGACAGAAATGCATTTTTGTCAAAGACTCATTTATAATTGACTCGTGAACCAAAGAACTATTTCCCCCAATTCCTCTGCTTTTTTTTGGTTTGCAGAAGAATCAGAGTAGGAATTCAAGTCCCTTCCAAGCTGTTTCTTAGCAGAATGTTTTCTGGTGTGTTCACCTGTTTTGGTCATTTTCTCTGAAGATGATTTTCTATTTCTAGACAACTCCTCTTCTTCTTTTTGACTTCCAGTTCCAGGAATCATATTTGCTAAAGGAAAACATATTCTAGCAATGAATCCTTCGAGAGATTCCTGCTGCTTCTCAGGGGCTGGGACTCCCAGGGCATCTCTGGAAATCACTGAGGTCTCTTGAGTAGAAATATGTAAGGCATCCAGAGGCAAAGGAATTCTAGCATCACCTGTGATTTTCTGAAACTTCATTAGTGTTCCTTCATTGTAAGCTGACTGCATACAAATAGAAAGTTAGATATTTTGCATTTGTCCTAGGACATTCTGCTTTGAGTCTGTTTTTTCTTCTTTAAGTGCCTTCTTTTCTTCTTTGGGTGGACTACTAACAGTAGAATTTATCGGGGATGACCTAGTAAATGAAAATCTGACTGATCTATACCAGTACGCACAGTCTGTGACAAGCATAATTCTAGATGATGAAGGTGTTTGGGGCAGCATCGAGCATTCTTTTAGAAGTACCATGCTTTCTTGGAACCCAGTAGACTTTAAATAAAGATCAATGATGCCGGGCATAGTGGCACAGGCTTGTAATCCCCGCGCTTGGGAGGCGGAGACAGGGGGATCACACAGGTTTGAAGCCAGCCACGCTGGTTTAAGAAACCCTATTTCCAAAAATAAAAAAAGTATAAAATAGGTCTGGGAGTATAGCTCGGAAGTAGAAGGGCTTCTAGGAATCCCAGTACCACCATACATACATAAATAAATAAATAAATAAATAACAATAAAAAATAATAATAATAAATAAAGATCAACGAAGGGTGGCATATTTGGGGACTATCAGGTGAAACACAGCTCTGTTGAAGCTGAGTTTTACTTATTTATTTATTTATCATTTTATTTATTCCCTTGCAGGGTAACACCTGTGAACTATTCAGACTAATTAGCATCACCTGGTGGTGATTGCTTAAGGAGAGCCTATGAATTAAGTTCTTGATTGGAGGACTGTTCAAGATCTTTTTTCAAACACTTTTTTTTCCCCCTTTGTAAATAATCTGTGATTTTTTTTTTTTTTTGTATTTTCATTCTCCCATTTATGGAACTTGACAATCTGCTGTTCTGTTTTTCTTTTGAATCAGCACTAAGCACACCATCAGTCAAAATCATTTTGCAAAGCGCAATGTTGGCCATGGAACAGCAAGAAAGGTTTCAAGGTGAAGGAAGGCAGTGGTGGGGTTTCCAGGCCCGTGCTTGTCATTCCTGTGCCCTTCACCCTCTGAAGCTCCTGTACCGCGCCCCTCCTCTCACCAATTTGCAACTTGTTCACCCCCTTTTCTCACATACCCATGTGTTTTGGACATGAGGTGAGGAGGTGGAGGAGGGGGAATGGGAATGCAATCGGAGGTTTGGGAGTGCAGGGAAACTGCAAAGCAAGAAAATAGATGAGAGCAGCAGGAGGCAGTGGGAAGGCCTGCTGAGAGTGGAGACAGGCAGCATTTATATCCCAACCTTATGTCTCCCGGGCCAGTTTTGGCTGTGTATTCTTCCTCGCCAGGCTGGTGTTCTCTCTGTCTGGAATGTCCTTGTCAACTTTGAATGTTCATGTTGTCCTGCAAGACCCAGCTTCAGAATCACCTGGCCCTCCCATGTCTGCCAGTCCTGCCCCTAAGTTGTTTTGTGTTTTTTTTTTTTAATCAGTTTTTGTATGCATGCTTGGGGGTTTCATTTCTCGTAGATGCTGAGTGCCTGAGAAATAAGAGTTTGAGTTTATTCATATATGGATTTCAGAAAAGTGGTTGTCTTATGATTGATGCTCAGAAAATATTTGCTAATACAATGAATGAAAGCTATGTAAGTATTTTTATTTGTTTTTAAATAAGCCTTTTTGCTGGGCATGGTGATGCACGCTTGTAATCCCAGCACTTGGGAGGCTAAGACAGAAGGATCACACAGGTTCAAAGCCAGCCTCAGCTACGTAGTGAGGCTCTCAGCAACTTAGTGAGACCCTGCTTCCAAACAAAGTATAAAATAGGTCTGGGAGTATAGCCCAGAAGTAGAAAAAGGCCCTGGGTTCCACCCCAAGTACCACTAAAAAGAAAATTATAATAATAAATTAAATAAATAAGCCTTTTACAATAACATTAGTCAGTAGAAAGCACATAGGCTTTGGAGTCCATCTTAATTCTTTTCTAGCACTATGGTTTTAGAAATTTTCTGTAAATATGTGATCCTGGGTTTTCTCAACTACAGAAATCAAATAGGAGATTATATATATATATATATATATATATATATATATATATTATGTATATATACATATACATATATATATACATATATATGTATATGTAGGTGTATATATGTGTATACATATATGTGCAAACCTACATATATATATATACATATATATATATTTACACATGAACACACATATCTAGTACTTTATGTACAATATAGGACATATTTAGAATGCATCACCTCCTATTTCTGTCCTTTCTCTTGCAAACATATGTAGATGAAATACTATTGAGTTGAGCATGGTGGTGCGTGCTTGTAATCCCCATACTTTGGAGGCCGAGACAGGAGTATTGCAGATTCATGGCCAGCCTCTACTACTTAGTGAGGCCCACCACGAATGAGTGAGGTCCTGTTTTAAAAATAAATAATAAAAAAAAATATAGGGCTCTGGAGGTATAGCCAGGCGGCAGGATGCAACTGGGTTCAATCCCCAGTACTGCAAAAAGAAAATGAAAAGGTAAGAATGTATTCAGTTGTATTGATAATCCAAGTGATGAGTACTGCATTCTTTAGTGCTTTTACCTTTACTTTGCCAGGTAACACCTGCAGAAAATGGTTGCATGACTTATCACAGAAAGAAAAGTAATCCGTGCAAATAGCTATTCTAATTGGCAATCTTGTTGAGGATATCAATGATCTCTTTCAAAATTGTTCATGCTTAGTGATACTAGAAGTCTCCAAAACTCTTGATTTTTTATGCAAATAATTTTTGCATAAAATTATTTTCCCAGTAGTCAGTGGGTTCTGTGTCCTTTAAGTACTCTTTCTTTCTTTCTTTCTTTCTTTCTTTCTTTCTTTCTTTCAGTAAAATATTTTCTTTCATTCATGAAGGGTCCTGCTAACAATCCTTCATCTCTTCAACATCAGGCACATTAAGAAACGTGTGTAAGTTCACCACTATGAGAGCGTGAATAAGCAGCTCTCTACAGTCTCAGACTTCTGTCTCCATGTTTTATGCCTGTGGCCACGAAATGTACAATGAGTCTTGCTTTTTTCATTGACTAAAGAGAGAAAATAAGCCAAGCATGGTAGTGCATACCTATAATCTCAGTACTTGAAAGCCTGGGACAGGAGGATCCCAGGTTTGAGGCCAGCCTCAGAATTTTAGTGAGGCCCTTGGCAACTTTGTATGATTCTGTTTCAAAGCAATAAGAACTAAACTAGGACTAGGTGAATAGTTCAGAGGTATTGAACCCCTGGGTTCAGTTCTCAGTACCACAAAACGGGGAAGGCAATAGTAATCTCTTGAGTACTTACAGAAAAAAATGACCACTCATTACTCACAAGATAAATCAGAGGTCCCAACCAATAGCAAGTGCTCAGTAATAATAATATTTGCTACTGCTGCTATTTTGTTGTTTTCTGATCTGGCCTGTGGCAATTCCTCCTCTGAGCCCTGATACTACCAGGTGATCATAACCCATCCCTTTTTACCCTCTTACCCTTCAAAAATCATTTCTCTATTTACCTTGAAAGAGTCTAATTAATGATGTTAAACATTAAGAAGAAAATCTTCTTATATGAATAAGAATATCCCCAAAATTATTATAATTGAGCTATATATTCAGAAATTTTATAAATAGCCCCCAATCATTCCTTATCCAAAGGGCAACAGTGGAGGAGCTTTGAAAAAGGCTGATAGTTATTTTTTTCAAACCACGCAAAATCCAAGAGAACAAAAGAAAACTGCAGAAGTCCTGACACATTTCAAGGATTCTTTTTTTCTTTATTCTTTCTTTTCTTTTTTTTTATTGGTGCATTATAGTCATATATCTTAATGGAGTACAAGATGGTAGAGGCATATATGCACACAGCACTCATTTAGCCCTTCCCCAATTCCCATCCCAATCCTTTCTCCCTCCCTCCTTCTCATGTCTGGCTTAGTGATTGATATGTTAGTGAATGTACATCATGTACGTTAGGGAAGTTTTCTCCACCCCTCTCAGATCACCTTATTTGCTCCTCTATGATTTTGCCTTCTTCCTCTAGAGTTCCTCTTATGATCCATTTTCTTCCTAGCTTCTGGATAGTATGCCAAGTAAGATTAGTCAGGCACAAAAAGTAAAAAAAAAGTCAAACATTTTAATGCTTAAACAAGTAAGAAAATTAGATATTTCTGGCTCAACAGGCAAAGGCTTTTCCATGTGGTGTGAGAAAGAGAAAAATTACCACATATCGATGGCACCTATTTCAGGCACTCAGTTGTTTTAGATATATAAACTCACTTAATCCTTGCAACCCTCTTGTAAGACTGATTACCCATCTTTTAATCACTAGTAAACAAACTTTGATAATTTAAATGTATGCCTAAATTCAAAATGAGAGGATATAACATCACCAGAATGCACATTCACTATTTTATGACTTTGTAACATGCAGACCAACCAAATATTCAAAAGTTGGGCTCCAGCAGAGCTCCAAGGATATTCATCTAAATAATAGGCAAATAATTTGCATATTTTAAAGAGTATATTTTTATTGGAAATACCTTAATGCTCTTAGATGTCATTTCTTCAAGATATCTCTCTCTCTCTCTCTCTCTCTCTCTCTCTGTTTCTCTCTCTCTCTCTGCCTCCCTTCTTCTCTCCCTCCCTTATTTTCTTTCTTTCCTCACTACCTGACAAACACTATGCCTTGTTGAAAGCACATATATGAGACTTTCCAAATCCAACCTTATCCCAGGTAGATATAATCTATTACATCTCTGTATTTCCACAGAACATTTTACTCTGTTATGACATTTATTACCATCTACATAATAGCAATGTATTGATAAATGGTATCCTCAATTCCATTCTATTTTCAATTCTTTGAGGGTAGATCTTAGTTTGAACAATATAAATCTTAACTTTTCCCATCAAAATTATGAAATATCAATAATTTTAATAGTTCATCTCTACTATATCTTGCTCATTTTTATATCTAGAATATAAATATATATTTTAAGTGTTTATTTTTTCAAAAACTTTTTATATAATTGATGCCAGAAAATCCACCTGCCATTTTAAATATTATGCCATTTAATAAACATTAGTACATCTCCTGAGGTCTTATTATAACAGATTTAGAGATAACCATTTAGCTCAAGATATCTAGGTGAAATTTAAAAGTATATTTTAAAATGTTGTTCACTGAGATCCGATGCACAACTATTAATCTGAACAACATTTAGTTTCTAATTTACAAATATGAGATAAAGATCGCTATTGCTTCTCGTCCTTGAAGTCTGAAAAATCTCATTGTAACATTATCACAATTTTACTCATATAGAACTGCAGCTGTTTCTTAATGCATTCATTGTGATCAAATTCTAACCTAAATGAGTAGTGTAATTCTGCCTTCTGGAGCCATGATGAAATAGTTGTTTATTATGCAAGGAACATGGCCGTGACCCTCTTCTATCTTTTGCAACTATCTCAACATGTATCTCAGAAGGCTGATCAAGAGATTGGGATTCTTAGTGAACAGATCATCTTCATAAAGATTTATTAGACTCCTCTTCCCCATCACTCTTAGCTCTCATGAAATATGAGCTTCCCAGCACATCCTTCCCTTTCTTTATGTCTTTATATATATGTGCTCTCCAGGTGTGGGGTTGCACACCTGTAATCCTGTACTTGGGAGGCTAAGACAGAAGGATCACAGGTTCAAAGACAGCCGCAACAATTTAGAGAGGGCCCTCTGAAACTTAGTGAGACCCCCTCTTTCCAAATAAAAAATAAAATAGGGCTGGTTGTGTAGCATGGAGGTAGAATGTCTTTGGGTTCAATCTCCAGCACCAATATATCTATGCTATTATGTTATATGCTGAATAAAGACATCATATATATAATTTATATTCTGAATAAGACAGTAGTTTGTGGGGAACATGAACAATAGAGGAAAAAGAGAGAGAGAGAGAGAGAGAGAGAGAGAGAGAGAGAGAGAGAAAAGAAGAAGAAGAAGAAGAAGAAGAAGGAGGAGGAGGAGGAGGAGGAGAAGAAGAAGAAGAAGAAGAAGAAGAAGAAGAAGAAGAAGAAGAAGAAGAAGAGAGACGAGAAGAGAAGAGAAGAGAAGAGAAGAGAAGAGAAGAGAAGAGAAGAGAAGAGAAGAGAAGAGAGAGATTGATTTTGGAGGACAAGGAATCCAAATTGCTAAAGCATCACATTGCAGTGTCCCCTGCATTCCTCACTGGAATCTCGTGTTCAACATTTCAAGTACAAGACTGTACAACCAGCTATGTAAAAATAATATGTGACAAAAGAACTATCAAAATATATGAATACTAAAATGTGCCGTCTGAACCGTTGCAGCCGTAATTATGCGGGTGTACAAATCAGCAAAAGCAGCTGTTTGGGGGACTGCATTTCATTGACTTCAGATTAGCAAAGATTTGAAAAGGTATTCATCGACTGTGACATTGCGCCTGTCTTTTTCATCCCTGAAAGACCATTCTGTGAGACATTGTTATGATTCAAATGTCATTCACACTGGAGTAGCAGGAACAAAGCAGGATTTCCAGTAGAAGAAGATCTAATTAAGAGAATAATATTTGCTTATTGTCACCGTGTAATGAGTTTCCCCTGTATTCATGTTTATAAAGGTGGCTCTGTTATAATTACAGTTCAACATGAAGTAGTTATGTAATATGTCCCATTGTAGGAAATAGAGCTAAAATAGTTGAAGCTCTTCTCTTTTCTTTCTTTTTACACACCAACACATTCACAATAGAGATATCAAATGGTTACACTTCACTCTTTTTTTTTCTTCACGATGTGAAACACACTAATAAGTTCAGTGAAGGGGAAAAAAAAGCGCTATTATTTTACCACTCGATGGAGCTGACTTCTATGGCATATAAGCCTGTGAATAAAGGGGGGTTATTAGAAGTTCACTGTATGTTTTCTTGCATTTTTTAAATGAAATTTCTCTATCTTGCTCACATTCTCTTGAACACATGCTCTCTCTAAAGAGATAATAGAAATAGACTTAGATAAAATTACAGGCACATAGATTTCAGATGCATGCAGAAAGACTCACATTATAATATTCTGTGTTAATGAGTAGGTAAGCTGGAATCAAAGACAATCAAATGATTTTTTGGTGCTTGTATCTCAAAAGAGAATTTTACTCATGCCCATTCACTAGCATGTCTCTTTAAGACAATTTGTTAAATTCAACCTGAAAAATACGTAGGACCTTCACCTCGGACGCCTCAAAACTCTCCATTCTCCTTTCCCACGATTCTTTAATACTCTAACTTAAAACAGCTAATGCAGCAGGAGAAAGGGTAATACTAGGTGCTCTACAAATAGGTCTTAAAATTTCAGTGGCTTAACCAAATAGAATTCTACTTTTTTCCTAAAAATGTTGAATGAACATTCCTGGTTAGCTTATGATTTGTTTCTGTATCATTTAGGGCCCAGGCTGATCACATTTTTAAAGTTCTGACCCTGAAGTGGCATGCATCACTTAAGTTTGCTTTTCAATGATAAGAACTCAATTAGAAGAAACATCTCTGGAAGCCATAGATTGTCCCAGTGACAGTTGCAGATTTTTTTTTTTTTTTTTTTTTTTTTGCAGGTTTAGAGATGGAACCCAGGGGAATTCAACCTCTGAGCTACACCCCTGACCTAGTTTTTATTCTTTAATTTGAAACAGGGTCTTACTAAGTTGTGGAGGGCCTCACTAAGTAGCTGAGGCTATCTGCAAACCACGATCCTCTGATCGCAGCCTCCTGAATGCTGGGATTACAAGCGTGAGCCACCACGCTGGGCCATCAGTTGCAGATTTTGAAAGTGGAAATGTAGACTGTGCTACAACGCCAAGCATCCCCAATACATCATTCCAGGAGAGCAGACTATTGATTTCCTCTATGCTATTTCAGTTGTTGAATTATTACTCAGGTTTTAGACTAAGTTCAGGTATTATTTCTCTCTTAAAATCACCTGAGATCTTCCAAAACAATACAAGGACTTGCCTCTTCCTTACACTATAGTATCTGTAACTCTTCCCAGCAAAGTAGTAAAATGTTTATATGTAACTATTTAATTGTCCATCTTATTTATTTTTTTGTATTTTTTCTACTCCCTTTAAACACATTTCATTGCTCCTATTACTATTTATGTCCAGATGATGTCCATTTTTTTTTTTTTTTTTTTGGTGGTACTGGGGTTCCTGGAAGCCCTTCTACCTCCGGGCTACACTCCCAGACCTATTTTTACATTTCATTTTGGAAACAGGGTCTCCTAAGCCAGTGCACGCGGCTGGCTTCGAACCTGCGCGATCCTCCTGTCTCCGCCTCCCAAGCGCGGGGATTACAAGCGTGAGCCACCACGCCCGGCGAGATGATGTCTATATTTTTAATTTTAGCATAATAATATTGAGATCTTTAATAAAGAGATTTAGTGGGCACTTATTTATTTTTAACGAAAGGTACCATTTATTGTTGCATTTCAAATCACCCCAAAACTTAAGGCAAAAAAGTAACAATTTTTGTACACACAGGATTTTGTAGAATGAAATTTAGACAGAAATCAGGGGAGGGATCTCATCTGTTTTCCAGAGTGAATAGGGACCCCATTAAGTAAATTTCTGGTGATAATATGTTTTAATTAACTAGCTCTTTATATTTGTGCTTGAAATACCAAGTAGGCTGGTATGCACACATATCCAATGTAGGCACATGAAGACGCCTGGAATAATCTCTCTCTCTCTCTCTCTCTCTCTCTCTCTCTCTCTCTCTCTCTCTCTCTCTCTTCCTTTCTTGTTTTGAAACAGGTTCTCTCCAAGTTGCTACCTTAAAACTTGCAATCCTACTGTCTCATCTTCCCATGTATTGGGATTACAGGTATGTGCCACCAAGTTAGGCTCGGACTATCTCTTAACTGATGCTTGGTGTGCTAATAGTTTTTGAGAAATCCTAGATACACTCCATTTGTCCACAGAGCATTTTTGTCTAGTTTAGCATATAAATCTCTTCGTCCTGCCTTGGGATATAGGAATCTTCATATTTTATGGCCACCCAAGATATGTCTCTCTCCATAGTCCCAAATGAGTTGCATTTTGTGTCATCCTGAATCTGTATCTCCTTTTCTTCTGTTGCTAGACACTTTTAAGAGAGAGTTCTCAAACACCTGCCCTTCTCCAAGCAGCATAAAAATCACAGGATACCTAGGCATCCTACTTGGCTGCTAGATTCCCCGAGAATATTTTTCTAAATCCTCCAGAATGTCATTCCTGCTGCATTCTATAAGTCCTCTAAGACAATAAAGCTGACTCAAAATTAAAGGAAAGTAAATAGGTTTTCCTTTCAGCAGGATGTTTCACAAAGAATTTGGAACCATTTTTCATCAGTATGTCCACCTTTTGGTGATAAAGTGTTTACTTGAATGTAAAAGACAATTATACCTTCTACAACTCCACAAATTTCATCCCATTATGGCATTGGTCCAAGTCCAGGATCCTGTCCATGGGAATGGAGTTCAGGTCTAGAAGAATCTGTTCATATGTGATAGATATGAGGATGACTCCTCTTGTTCTACATTTTCTGATAACTCAAGAAATAAGTCTGATATTCCACATATACCCTGTGCACATTTAGTGATGCTGTGGGAATGTGTGACTGTGCTCTTTATTCTGTTCAGGGTGCTCTTAATTCTTGATTTTCCCACAAAAAATAATGTGTGTTTATGTTTTCAGCATGATTCCTGCTCTCAGAAAGTTTTGGGGTCCAACTAACATTTGAAACTTACTCTTTTTTCTACAAATGACAGTACTTATAACAATACTTCCCCTAATTTAGTTTAGTTTTGTTTTGTTTTGGTACAGGGGATTGAACTCAGGGATGTTCTATCTCTGAACTCCTTCCACTTTCTTATTTTACTTTTTAATTTAAATAGGGTATCATTAGTTGCTGAGAATCGTGTGAAATTGTTGAGTCTGGCCTTGACCTGTGATCCTCCTAAATCAGCCTCCAAATTACTGAGATTACAAGTGTGCTCACCTATCTAGTTTCTGGTTATCTTCATTCTTGTGAGTTTTCTATTACTGCCTTTTGTGGTTTACTCTCTTAGGTAATGAATACAACCACACATGTAGATCTTATTTATCTTGGGCTTTTATAACGCAACTATGGACAAAGAAAGAGATTCTTAGAAAATATTTTTCATAATACAGAGGGTCCATGAGGCACTGCCTTAAAGTGCTTAATTAAAAGGATCTTTTTTTGTGTGTGTGGCACTGGATATTGCACCCAGAGTCATTCTACCTAAGAGCTATACCACCAACCCTACTTTATTTTTTTTATTATTATTTTTGAAACACTAAAACTTCTAGACTCTCACTCAGTTGATGAGAGTCTCACTACATTGTAGATGCTGTCCTGGAACCTGTGATACTCCTGCCTCAGCCTCCCAAGTACTGGGATTATAGGTATGACCACCACACCTGATTTAGAAGGCTCTTGAATAGCTTAAAATTTCTGGGAAATACTACCTTTCTTAAAGTCTTAATAAATAAAATCACAATCTACATTAGATATCATTTTGAACCAAAGACACTTTTGCTTAGTGAATATTTTGAAAGAGAGTAGAAATTTAAAAAGCAGCCGGGCGTGGTGGCGCACGCTTGTAATCCCCATGCTTGGAGGCAGAGACAGGAGGATCACGCAGGTTCGCAGCCAGCTGCACGCGCTGGCTTAGGTGACCCTGTTTCCAAATAAAAATGTAAAAATAGGTCTGGGAGTGTAGCCCAGAGATAGAAGGGCTTCCAAGAACTCCAGTACCACCAAATAAATTAATAAATAAATAAAAATCAGAATATATGTCTTTCTTCCCCAAACCCTGTCAATCAACAAGTAAAATAAAATAAAATAAAATATACATTTTCTAACCCTGCCATGCAAATACAATACAGGGAACTCTACACTCTATAGGTACAGGAAGTAAAGAAATACCTATTGAAAATTTGCAGAGCCTCCCTCAAAGCAGATACTAAAACAGAGTCAGTTAGAAACCGCATACAAATTGAAGGTGGCAGTAGAGGTTCTTCCTCATTAAACACACATGAAAAGTGCCTTAAGAACAAAGGTAGCTGGACATGGTGGTAAACACCTATAATCCTAGTATTTGAGAGACTGAGACAAAAGAATCATTGGTTGGAGAACAGTCTCAGAAACTGAGTGAGGATCTGTTTCAAGATTTAAAAAAAAAATAAGGCTCTGGGTGTGGCTCAGAGGAAGAAAGTCCCTGACTTCGATTCCTACAATTAAAAAAAAAATAAAAGGTTGGGTGTGGAGAACATGCTTGTAGTTCCAATACTTGGGAAGCTGAGACAGAAGATGACAAGTTCATGGCCAGCCTCAGCTACTTAGTGGGGCCATTTGCAACTTAATGTGTCTGTTTCAAAACAAAGAGTAAAAAGTAGGGCTGGAGGTGTAGCCCAGAGGTAGAATACCCTTAGGTACAATCCTCAGTAGAAAAGAAAAGAAAGAAAGATAGAGAGAAGGAAAGAAAGAAAGAGAGAAAAGTAAAAGAACATATTCAAAGTCTGGTAGATTATGACCCTCAGTAATGGGAAATTAGGAGAAAGCTACAAAATATGTGAGAACAGATTAAATAGGAAAACAGCTATTTGGAAAGTAGTGGACATGTAAAAGAACAGCATATTTCTACAAATATGCTGTTTCTACTTAGTCCTGGAGAGAGCCAGAGAAAAAAAGAATTATAAAATTAGAAGTTCTACTGAGCTCTGTTATTTCTTGTTGTGGTTGAAATGTGTTTGGTGTGTGAGGGGAGAAGTAATTCCCCCACCACAACCACACAAACAGGAAAACAGAGAAAAACTGCGGATTCTTGTTCTGAGCTAAGTATAAATACACATTAGCCCAAACTCTTGCTGAAGATTTAAAGAAGTTTATTAGAAAGATAGAAATACAGAAAATAGAAATACAGCCCCATGCCAAAATGGCATGAGGGGATGACTCGAATGAATACACCAAAGGGCTTACACGTGGACCAGACTTTATATACCCATGATCTCCATCTTGTTCACATAATTCTGACTTAGTGAATGTCCCTGTAAGGTACCTCCCCTTAACCCTGTAAGGTACCTCCCCCAACCAAGTGTGGCAAGGCATCTCCTTTCCTGAAGGGCAAGGTCAAACCCTGCCCTATCCTCCCTAGATCATCATGTAGATCTCTTTAGAAAGCAGAAGTCCTAACTCTCCTCTATTGACTTGGCAATTATTTTGCATTAGGTTAATTTACATTGGAATAACTGCCTGTTTTAGACAGAGATCAAGTCCTTGCACAGATCTGCCCCTCACCCATGTCTGCTGCCATTTTGATACAACTATTTTTGAAATATCAATCATCTTCTTTTAAAATATATTAATATTCAGAGCTTTCCCAAATCTTTCTAGGCCGTTCCCAATACTGGTACATTTCTGAAGTGATCTGCTCTTCTCTGTGGCACTGGAAAGAAATGCTCCTAAACTAGGAAGCCTAGTAAGATACTGAGGTTCTTCACTGGATCATTATGCAAACATTTGCTATTACTTCTCCAGGATAATGTAAAAAATTAAGATTCAATAAAAGATGTCTAAAAAGATATTTTATTCTAAGAAGAAAGCCAAACATTAGAAAATACTATAGTTGATGAAAATTTTACTCCCTCCCACATACTCAACCTCAAAGCAAGAAGAAACTCTATCATAATTTCTCATCTTCAACTATCTTTCAATGAATTTTTAAAGTAGATGATAAATGTACCAGTATTGGAATGGCCTAGGAAGATTTGAGAAAGCTCTGATTATTAATATATTCCAAAAATTGGGTGAGGAGCAAATCTGTGAAAGGACTTGGTTTCTCCCTAAAAGCAGGCAACTTCTCCATTGTAAATTAACCTAGCTAAAGGTAATTAACAAGTGTATAGGAGAGGGGAACTAGGACTTCCCCATCCTCATTCTAAAGACAGATCTATATGATTAGATAAGCTAGCTAGGATGGGAGGAGGGGGTGGACCTTCCTGAAAGGAGATACCTTGCCATACCTTGCTGGGGGAGGTACCTTACAGGGTAAGGGGAGGTACCTTACAGAGACATTTACTACATCAGAATTACATAAATAAGATGGAAGTCATGAGTATAAAAGTCTGGTCCACGTGCTGTATCTTTGGGTGGTGAATTGGCTTGAACCACCCCCCATGCCACTTGCATAGGGCTATAACTATCTTCTGTATTTCTATCTTTTTAATAAACTTCTTTAAATCTTCAGCAAGTGTCCGAGCTATGTATACTTATCCTTAGCTCAGGACAAGAACCTATGTTTTCCTGTTTTTTTTTTGTGTTTTGTTTTGGTGTGGTTTGAGGGAAATTCTTTCCGGGATCCTAACAGGAGTTCCCAGGGACAGTTTCCCTAAAGCCATAACATTCCCACACCATAACATATTTCACCATAACAATAAAAGCCTCAACCCACAGATTCTTCAAATCAGAAGAGGAATAGAAAACAAGTAGAAAAATTAGACGAGCTTGAGAAAGAAATGAAAAGTTAGGAAAAATAAGACAAAATATTTAAAAAAATAAAAATTACAAATATGTCTACAATTGTTGAATTGAATCTAATAATATCATAAAAGAAATTGAAAGGAGATATGAAGCTCTCAAACTGCAGGGAGATGGTATTAGATATAGAAGAAAGAAAAAGATATTTTATTTTTGGAGGAAAAACAATATTGTGATTGAGAACTGATGTGAAAAATTATAAACCAGGTGTATTTGAGGTTTATAAAATTACATCTGAACACACTTATAAAGCATACTATGTTCATGGAAAACTGATAATTCTTGGTCAGTATCTGGCAAAATATTAAACTTGAGGAATTATAAATTACTGAGGTAATAGTACAATAGAATTTATAATTATAAAACTCATAACATATTCTCAAAAAAATAGAGGAAAAAAGAAGGAAACAAAAAGGAAAGGAAACTAGAAGGAGGAAAGGAGGGCAGCAAGAACAAATACAGCTCTGTAAAACTCACTTATTTTATAATTAGAAGGCAGAAAACTTCAAGTTATGTATGAAATGAACAAAGATGGGACATGTCACACTATTCTAGGAAGTAGGGGACGCTAAAAAAATAAAGATGTGTCAAAGGAACATAGGATCAGCTTGGGGAGACTACACTATTATTGTAAGAATGCCAGCTAGTAATTATATAAGGAATGATATATTTTTAAAAGTCATCAGTTTTGCAACTACCAGTGTCATACTTATTTCATACAATAATCACTACTGTTAACTACATAAATAAAATAGTTTTGTAGAAACAGAAAATCCACATGTTCTCCATTTATAACCTACACTAAATTCCTTTAATTGCAAACTTCTCAGAATAGAAGAGTATAACAATTATGTGTTATTAAAAATAATACAAAATAAAGCAACAAAAAGATCAGCGGATGAAAATACCTGACTGACATCAACTTAACCATGTGTTTTTGTAAGACCAATAATGGGGGAACTTGAAATGACCACTTGAAATGACCACCTATATTGTAGCAGAAAAAGTCCTTGCCAAATATTTGCCATTCTGCTACAGAAATGCCTTTGACCAATAATGAAAGCAGCTCAGAGATTTCAAGAAACAAAACGAAGACAAAAGTATCAATTAAGATCTGGAAAAGCACTTAAGACTGCCTAGTTCCAAAACGAGTTATGCATAAATCTACCGGATCCAAAGACTTTGTCAAGGCCCCCAGTAGATAAGTTGCTACTGCTCCTCCCCATGGGCTATCACTCACACACTTGAAAATCTTGGAGAATATTTTCCTAATTAGCCAAAGAAGTGTTAAATTATATTCAGACCAGATTTTAAAAGAAAATACTGCTTACCTCATAATTATACCATATGCGTGTTCCTGGTCTTCCCTTTTAGATTTTGAGCTGCAGAAGGACAGAGGTGATGAATTTTATCTACCACTGTCATCACTGAATAGATTTCCAGTTCTAATACATCTTCTGAATCTCAGTGATATCGAGTTATATTAATATATTTTCCCTCTCAGAAAGCTGAAAATACTAAGCCATGTCACTTATTCTCCCACTAACTTTCTTTTTTGTCCTAGACTACTTTTTCTCTAGACTACTTCAACATTATTTTTTTAGGGTTATAGCTCAAAATGCAGTGGGTTTATGAAGCCCATTTAGATCATGACAATTTTTATTCTATCTATTAAGAAGTTTTTGTATGTTAACAACAGACTATTTATAATATAAATGTTAGGTTATTTTCATCCTTAACAAAATGCACTTGAGGAGAAAATCGCATCTTCCAATGGTAATTAGCAATATTATGTGAAATTTCTACATCTTTTTGTATAACCTAGATTTAAAGCTACAAAAATTTAGAGCTCATATTATACAAGCATTTGGCTCCTGTCTACAGTAGTCGAGGAAGAGATACAAGGGCATAAAAGAAAGAAAAATTGAAGCCTATGTTATATGAATGCTGTATATAATCATAGCACCTCAATGAAGAAGACATCACAAGTCTGATTTTCTAACTGAATAAACAGCGATTGTGACCAATTTAGTGATTCACTCCTGAGAAAATGAGAGTAACTGCAAAACGTAAGTTCAAATTCTGGTATAGTCTTTGATCTTTCTACTATACCAAGATGTGTTAATGATGGAGCTCTTGCGAACTCAGGACTGTACTCTAGTCCTGGTGAAACGTCTTCTTTACACTGGCACCTACATAATCACAAATGTACTTAGAAGCCTTAACAATCCTTGTGAGACTGCTATGCACATGTTCCTATTCATTGCATAAATGAACCATCTGGAACACATAAGTATCTCCTGTTCTTGAATTTGAGGTTCACGTGTGGTAGCAGAGGTTATTTCAGGTATCTCAGTTCTGGTGCAAAAAGTTCAGGACCACATCCTGCCACAAATGGCCCTGCAGTACATTCCTTTGTTCCTCACTGTCCTCCAAATTGTTGTAATCTCACATTTGCCACCACATCTTTAAATGTATGGGTCACAGAGAGAGGCAGCTGATACACATAATTTACCAAGATAACCTTTTGTTGAAGTTGTTAACATGATTGATAAGAGTCATTATGAAAGTTAGAGATCATTATATTTTGTTGGCAAAATGGTATTTTCTCCAGTAAGCCACACCAAAGCAGGCTCTGGGATAGAAAGAAGTCTCCTTAGAGACAGTGGTTATTCTTCTATCAGAACATCTGAGAGCCTCAATATCTAATCCCTAAAGTAATGAAATAATGCTGAAGAGCAGTGGTTTTAGACTAGAATATACATTAAACTATCACAAGAAGACTTCTTAAATCAGATTTCTGGGACCTACCTTTGATTCAGAAAGTCAGCCTGAGAATTTCAATTTCTAGCACACTCCCAGCTAATGCTAACATTGCTGGTTCTGAACTGTATTTTGAGAAGCATGTAAAAAAAAAAAAATGTTTGATTTAGAATACAGACTCTAAGTCACACCACCTGAGGTGGAAACTCCTCTCTTCCACTGAGGGAATCAGGCAAGTTTATTAAACCTGCCTTAGCAGGTTTAATAAATGATTTTAGTTTATTAAAATTGAGATGGTCAAATCCTTCATCTGTTTTAATATCTCTTTTCTTTACATTCATTGCCAATTTTTTTTTGTTGTTGTTGTTGCTGGCTCCATTTCTTCAGAAGAATGATTTCTTTTTTTTTTTTTTTTTTTGTGGTACTGGGGTTCCTGGAAGCCCTTCTACCTCCGGGCTACACTCCCAGACCTATTTTTACATTTTTATTTGGAAACAGGGTCTCCTAAGCCAGCGCGTGCAACTGGCTGCGAACCTGCGTGATCCTCCCGTCTCTGCCTCCAAGCATGGGGATTACAAGCGTGCGCCACCACGCCTGGCCAGAAGAATGATTTCTCAGAGTGACTTTTATCTACCACTGCATTGACAACCACCCTAGATCCTTCTAGTTTTGGCTTGAAAAGGAGTCAGGTATTTCCCACAATGTTTCTCTTAAAGTTCTTCTATGGTGCTTTATAAAGGGATGTGGAGGGCTAGAAATCTTCAGAGGGAATGTTCTCACACAGGAATAAAACAGCAATCAAAAGCCAAGAACAGCTCAACAGCTTGTACATAGAAGAGAACACATACCACTCGTGTCTTTCTAAAACTGGCCGATCTCACTTTGCATTGTTTGTTCTGATTGTTGTTCTTTATGGGTGAGTAAAATTCCATTGTAGATATATATCACATGTTTGCTGTCCATTCACCTGCTGATGGACAACACAGATTATTCCCACCAAAAAGTATAACTGTTTTTCTGACTTTTAAAATTAATAAAATATTGACTAGTATTTTTATGTCCATAAACAAGATAATCAAATTTTTTTCAATATCAGCCTAGCTTGGCATTGCCTTGGAACTGAAATCTGTGTCTCATTACAGTCAGTTATTTAAAAAATACTTTGCTAGTTAGTTGGTTCGAAAAAATGTGATTGTATGATTTTTCTGCTTTTACATTTTCTTCATTGTTAGTGCAACATTTTTCTCAATTAATCAAACTGCAACATTATCAAAATTTTCACATACAAAATGGGAAATTTCCACACATCTCAATAACTATTTTGGACACTTGCAGTTAAGCGCATTAAGATGCTTATTAGTGGAGAGTTGTGGAATGAGCCTCAATTAGTGAATTAGACTGTATTCATTACACTTCACCAAATGCTCATTAACAGATTGTTTGATATTTTTTCTTGCCCATGCTAGAAAAAAAAAAAAAAAAAAGGGTACTGGGGAGCTAGCCTGCCTTAGCAGCAATATGGAAATGAAGTCACATGATAGTATTTTTGCTTACAGCTGCCTAGAGTAAAGGGTACTTGTAGCTTTTCCTAATAAGACATGGTTTAGTGCTAGGTGTTGGAGGGATAACCTAATTCTTCCATGCCACTAGGGGGACCATTTGGCATATTTTTTCTAAAGGTTTTCAATGTTAATGTAAAAGAAAAGGAAAACCTAAAGAGAGGCAGGTTTACAGAACTCTTTTTGGCTCAAGAACACACAGGTGGCCTTAACTTACCTTTTTTTTTTTTTTTGGATGCACAGTGAACTAGTATGCTCCCATTTACCATTTCCCACCTTTCATCTTCTCCTCTAGGGTATAGAATTATGGAAGCTCTCCGCGCCTTTCTAACTCTATCCTCATTTTGTCTGACATAAGTATTTTCTCTAATTATTTTTTACTTATTTAATCTCATTTTGGTGTCTGCTCCTTGGAAAATTTGAATTAACACAATAAACAAAAACAAGTTTATAACAAAAAAAAAAAAACCTAGACAGTCTCTGGAGTTAAAATTATATATTTTCTCTAAAGATGAATTTTCTTTCTTTCTTTTTTTTTTTTTTTTTTTTTTTTGCAGTTCTGGATAATGAAACCCAGGAGCATTCTACCTCCAAGCTACACACTCCCTGCCCTATTTTTTTATTCTTTATTTTAAAACAGGATCTCACTGAATTGCAAAAGGTCTCACTAAGTAGCTGAGACTGGCAGCGAACCACAATCCTCCTGTCTCAGTAAAGATTACAATTAAAAATGGTGATAAAAATAGGAGGAATGTTTGAAGTTCTCTCATGAAAAAACAATTAGATCTCCATGTTTTCTCTGTGCATTTCTATAGCAAGACTGCCACATCTCCCCAGTACCAGCAGAAATCTGAAATACACCAGGGCAACAAAGCATAGCTGAGCACAGAAGTATATTAGTATGGTAAATGTAGGGGCATCAAGTGGAAGTTTACCTAATAATTTGTAAGATTCACAGCTCTATTATAGTACTAGACTCCCTAATAAGTGCTTTTATTCTGAGCAAAATAATTAGTACAGAGAAGTAGTCTTAGGTACTGAGAGTTACATTTTCCACTTTGATAAGGCTAATTGCATTTATAAATACTCTAAAGAGACCAAACAGTCGTAAAATTCTATTTTTGTACCACCTTTTCTGATGTCTAGCTTTTAAGAAAACTAATAGGAAATTGCCCTTAGAAGACATCTTCAAAGGCCCCTGAAATGCAGGACACTATTATAAACCAACAGACACAAAAGAGAGATGTAAGGAATATGAGGAACAGACAATAATGATAACAAAGGGAAACATTTTAATCTAACCATCGATATCCTCAAAATGTCGAGAATATTAGAAGATAAAAATGAGTCATTGTTTCAGAAGGTAAGTGTCATGATTTCGATCAAAATATCCCCCAAAGGCCACTGAATTAAAGGCTCAGTCACCATCTAGTGACACAATTAGAAAGTGGTGACAACAGATAAATACATAATTTTTCTGTAATGACAAGAGATAAATACATAATATATGTATGTATGGTGGTGACAACAGAGAAATACATAATATATAACAATAATATATAATATAAATAATACTATACTATATATAAATTATATAAAACATGCATAATTGTTGGCCCTCCATATAATTATAATTGATCATACTTATTAAATCTTTCTAAATTATTTTAAATTAAACAAACTACAGGTGTCCTCTACAGATTCACATAGGGATCGCTACTATTAAACCAATGATATATTTTATACAAACTTCATATTTGTCACTTTGAACACAAGTACATAAAACTTACTATATTACTTATGTCTAAAGAAAGAAAATATTTAAAGGGTCTTTATTGAAAATCATTTTAAGCTGGGAATGCTGTTGCACACCTATAACCCTGGTATGTGAGAAGCTGAGAGAGGAGGATCACAGGTTCCAGGAGAGACTCAGCAGGTTGGTAGACTCTGGTCAGCCTAACAAGATCTTGTTTCAAAATAAATATAAAATGGGGTTAAGGGTATATCTCAGAGGCTGAATATCTCCAGGTCCAATTCCCAGAGCCAAAAACAAAACAAAATATTAAGTCATTATAACTTCCATTAATATCCATGGATCAACCATTGCTTAACAATGACATCTGAAGTCATTTCTGGTGAACGCATAATCACATTTCCCTCTGTGCCATACAACCCTCACCCCAGGACTCAGCTAACCCTCCACAGAAACCAGACCTAAAGGGAACACTTTCATCGCCTGATAAGAAGCCTAAAATATAATCTGGTGTAAAATACTTGAACCAGAGATAAGCTGGTCTCATCAGATTGCTTCTCTCAGGAACTCGAATTATGAGACTCAGAAAGTAGTTGACAGCTGTGGGGCATGCACCTGGAGAGTCATGCCGACACACGCACAGTGGGCACTATTGTCCATGGGCCAGTGAGTAGATGGAAATTCTAAACAAAGAATAAGACAGCAGCAGCAGTAACAGCAGTAGCAGCAGCAGTAGTAACTGTGACAAAAGTCATAATGATGGAGACTAGGAGCAATAACTGTACACTTCATTTCCAAAAACAGGCTGCCCGAGTGTCAGCAAGATTCCAATTTCAAGTTGCCTCAGATACCCTGGTTCCCAAGTTTTCATTCTGTAGGACTTTCCCACTGGCACATCTATAAAGCTCAGCACACCAACCTTCTCAAGAGGGAAAGACTCTCATTTTGGATCTCTATATCATTTGCATAAATGCTTCTATGTTTATGGGGCTCTATATCATTTGTGTAAATGCTCATATGTTTATGGGCCAGGAAATAAGAAAAGCAACGCATAGAATACATTTATCCAAACTTAACCATATTTTTATCTTGCTTGATTATCTATAGAAAAGAATAGTAAAAGCCACCTTAATTTTTTTCAAAGAAGTAGTGTGATAAAGCTTATGGAATTACCTTAGTACTGAAGTAATATTGATACCTTTCCTTTCTCTATACCATTGACATCTTGCAGTAAGCCTTTATGATTCTAGTTTTAGCCATCGCTTGCCATTCTGAAAAAATTCTAAAAAGCAAAGGTGCAAATTTGTTTTTTTAAATCCTCTTTTTTATCTCTCAAAAGTGTTGAGTCTCATGACCTAATTAAAACCCCAGAGTAGGAAGACATCATCACCCCAAAGTCCTACTCTAGCTTTACCTATTAATCTGTGACACATGTTAGCTATTGTACAACTTGACTTTTTCTCCCTTTCTTTTTTTCCCAAAAGGCAGAAATTTTAAAATATTTATCACCGCTTCCAACATATTCTTTATAGGAACAATAGAAAAAAATTCATTCAGTTGTAGGCATTCTAGGGAATGAAAGATGAAAATACTGTTCTAGTCTTTATATTCTTATGATCCAATGGAGGAGAGAGTTATGTCTCCAACAGATGGATCAGGAGGCAGTGGAGGGCATGTGAGAGGATTTACTGCATTTTCTTGGAGAAAAAACAAAGCAGGTTTTATTACTGTGATGTCTAAAATGTGCTTCAAAGATGGAAGAAACTTTCACTGGTCCAAGTTGTATGTCTTGGTGAAAACATAGCATGAGCAAAGGTCCAACACTATGAAGCTTTGCAAATCATTTTCATACAGTACTAGGAATACAACACAGGAGAATTCTGCTTCTGATCTATAGACACAGACCTATTTTATTTATTTTTCTTTAATTTGAAACAGCATCTCACTAAGTTGCAGAGGGCCTCCCTAAATTGTTGAAGCTTTTTTGAATAGGTGATCCTCCTATCTCAGTATCCCAAGTAACTAGGACTATAGGTATGTGCTACCATACTCATCAAATTATTTTTATATATGTTTATTGGTGCATTATAATTCATAGTGAGAGACAAAGTGATTCAATCTTCTTTTTCTCCTTCTCCTTCTTCTTTCTTTTTTTTTTGTACTAGAGATTAAACCCAAGGCCATTTTACCTTTCAGTTATACATCCAGTATAACTGAAAGAGTATCTCATGTTTTTATATATCTATTGCACCTTAACAGATCTGAAAGAGTGTAGAATATCTCTGAAAAGAGTATAGAATATGGTGATATGGATCTGAATGAGTATAGAATATGGTGAAACTTAATCATCCTGAATCTGGGGATTATGTGTATGGGATGCAGAGATAGTTGACAAGATCATTTTTTTGGACAAAATTTGGTTGTGAAGAAACAGAGAGTTTTGAGATTATCACAATGGAAAGATATGTTCAGGTGAGACTGTTTTACTAGCTTGTCCCTCTCTTGTTGAATGTGTGCAATGTTGTGATTACCACACCCCCTTGAAAGTAATGCATTCAGGCCCCTGATGTTGGAAGTGAATCCATCAGAGAGCGAGGACCCTCCACTCTCATCCTTTTCATCAGTGTGTTGGCTGAGGGGAGTGGCCTAGCCCAAGGTTCCGTGAATTCAGGACCCACATCCAAAGACTGGTCAATATGTTTGAATAATTGCTGAGGCAGATTTCCCCACTACTCAGAAAAAAAACTCTGAAGAGATACTTGGATTTTCAAGCTCCCCATTAATGCAGTTGAGAACAGATGCTATGCCTGAGGTCCTTCCTCCTCCAAGAACAGTCTGTATCCAGTGACCAGGACACACCTGCAGATGAAGCTCCAGTCCCTTCCTCTTGTGCCAAACTTGGCTGTGTCATGCTACAAAACGCTCTGTGGGGTTGACAGGTCTTCACTGAGCCCTCATCATGGATTGCTCCCTTTCCCTAATTTTTTGTCACCTCTTTCCTTCCACAGGTGGTAAATTTAAGACCACTGTTTAATACAGCCCTTCCAAGCCAATTTTGCCTTAGAGTCTTATTTCCTGGGGCACTCAGCAGGTGATAGAGGGATGTTAACAGGCTCAGCAGGCCAAAGTGGAAGAGATAAAGCTGTGTCAAATGGCTGGTGCAGTTCAGTCATTTAAAGTGTAAAGCCCAAGGTGAACGTGGGATTAACACCAAGAGTGAACTGGAAAATCCCCTATGTGTGGGCTTTTCAGCTCTTTAAAAATACCTGAGAGTTAGTAACAGAAATTTTCCCTTATTTCAACTTTCACAACTACAGGTAGAAAAGGTAAAACTGGCACATCAGATAAGAGATACAATTTTGTTCTCATAAATTATACCATTCCCATTTTTTCTTAAAATGTATTTAATCCTCCTAATAATTCTGTTAGGTGTTCTACATAACCTGCTAACTGTTTCACATAAGAGTCTGAGAAGGCAGGAAACTCATCTTTATGAGGCAGGGCAGAAGACCCAGGAACAGGAAGCATTCAAAAAGTCCATCTGTATGAAGAACAAAAACAGGGAAAGTTAACAAGATATAAGGGTAACAATTACTAGGCAAGGATTAGGGGAATCAAAACAAAACTTTAGCCCCTTCTCTGGGCTGCATTCTAGGGACAAACTGTGTAAACAAAGATGGATGGGGGTGAGCAAACAAACAGTGCCGGGGGATTAGAGCCCACCAGGCCACAAGATAACAATTCAATTTAAGGACTAAAACCAGGCAAAAGACATTGCTCCCCCAAGACCCAATTCTGACCAATCACAAAAGAGTGGGTGGGGGCCAACAGAAGAAGGTGTAAAAACACACTTCTCAAGAACTTCAGTGGTTACTCTCCTTTGAGCTGTTTTGTTTTCTATCTTTCCTTGGCTTAGAAATTTCATATTTCTATACCCTTCACAAGGTCTTGGACTTCATTCATTGAAATCCACTGGAGAAGAAACCAGTAAGAGGAGACGCCTCAGTATGATTCTGGCACCCCAGATGGGACCACTGGGGAAGGGAACCAGAATAAGAAGAATGTGGTTACATTTAGATGCTTAGCACATGTTTAATACACACCACAAATGCAAGCGACTAGAAAAGAAAATAAATGCAAAACATTGGGACCACTAAAACTGAAATATGTTGTTTGTTTTTAGATGCACACTTCTTTTTTATACAAACTAGTATGTTCTCCTCATAAATTTGAACTTTCCTATCCTCTATGTTAATAAAAATGAGACAAGAGGATTGAAAGTTTGAGGTGAGCCTTAGCAACTTCATGAGAACATTGTCTCAAAATTAAAAAAAAATAATAAAATAACATAGGGCTGAGATATGTAGATCACAGATAGAACCCCCTGAGGTTTAATCTCTAGTAATGTATATGCATGCACACACACACACATACACACACACATGCACAGAGAGAAATTTCTGTTCAGTGATCTCTCTTATTTATGCATCTTCGCTCACCATTTTGAAAATACACCATACTTTGTATGCTCTTAAATGTTTCAATTTATTTTTCTTCATTTTAAGAGAAAGGGAAGATGCCATGGAACTCTCTTCTCTGCTATTTTCTATCCACCTAGTAGTGAGAGATTGTCTTTTCACAGGTCATATCTCAATAAAATCAAAATAAACATATACCGTCCAAGTGTGGGGGCACATGCCTATATTCCCAGTACTTGGGAGGCAGATATATGAGGATCACAGGTTAAAAAACAGCCTCCATAACTTAATGAGACTCTCAGAAATCTGGTAAGACTCTATTTCATTACATAAAAAATATATATATATGCAAAACAACAACAACAAAAAAGGCTGGGGGTGTAGCTTGGAGGTAGATATCCCCTAGGTTTAATTCCCAGTATCCAAGCAAATAAACAAACATATACCATTAAAACCTCATATTTGAGGGAAAAACCATTACATTACAGTAAATATTTAGTTTATGTATATAAAAACTGTCAGACCCTGGGCCAATATTACCATATCTGTTAATAATTCTATTAATTATCCCTATTTTGTAAATAAGATAAATGGGACTTAGAGAATAGAACTTGCCAATCCAGTTTTAGAGTCCACTTTATTTCCAAAATGGTATGGCTACCATACCAGAAAATAGTTCCCAAGTCTCTAAAGAAAAAGTAAGTCTTCTTTTTCCCATGTTCATTTATGCCTCCACTATTTTAATAATCATGTTTCCTTTCCTACAACTTTGCCTGTCAGTAAATTAGCATTATCCAAAGTAGGCGTCATGGATGCCTAGATTCAAAGAATCTGTTAAAAAAATAAGATAAAATAAAAAAAAATTTACCTGGATAATAGGGGTGTGTTTCTTTTGCTAATTTAATCATGGCAAAGCATTGAAGATGTCCACTTTCAGTGAATTAATGGTCTAGGGCATACTTCCTGAAAAGTTTCTTTTCTCATCACTTAACTCAATACTTGTTATGTGAAAGATGTTCTATTAATCATTCAACGTTCAAAAACACTCCGTAGTAAAGTTGTGTTGATTGGAATTGATTTCCAGAGATTTGTAATCTTTAAGAAGGTCTTGAAGAACTCACTTGTCTTCTTCTCCTCATTTCACCTGTGAATAAACTAGATATTGAAGGGGAGGGTTTCATTAAGGAAAGTCACCTGGGCCTGGAAATTCTGTTTCAAACTATCACTAATTAATTTTTTAATCCTACTGATGAGCTCAGCTGTGTAGTGCCTCTATGTCATATAAAATCCATCAGCCTGTGATTTAAATGTCATGCTTCCTTATTATTATTTATATATACCTAATTCATTAGCTGGATGCATAGCCTTGAGCTGTGAGTGTCCATAAGTTTAATTAGGGAAAAAAACATTCTTAGTATTATCATTCCTAAACATAAAAGAACATAAACATACACAAAAAATACACGTATATACAAAAATGGGCACCTGCAAGAATTCAAACCACCTGACAGTCAGCAAACTCACAGGAACTAAGAAAGACACAAGACAAAAACCATCTAATTAGAACACTGAAGTTTTAATATTTAATTTATTTTAAATTATGAAGTAGAACCATGTTATGGTTAGGTATAAAATGTTCCCTTATGAACCGAGCATAGTGGCACACACTTGTAATCCCAGCATTTGGGAGGATCGCAGGTTCCCTGCCAGCCTCAGCTACTTAGTGAGGCCCTTTGCAACACAGTGAGACCCTGTTTCAAAATAAAGAATAAAAAATAGGGCTGCGGGTGTAGCTCAGAGGTAGAATGCCCCAGAGTTTCATTCCCAGTACCACAAAAAAAAAAAAGTTCCCTTAAAAGTTCATTTATTTACGTTTGGAAATGATGTAATTGAGACATAAGGATTATAATCTCAGCAATGGATTTATCTGGGTGGTGAGCTAGGCCAGTAGGGTGTGGCTGGAGAAGGGTCCATGGTGGTATGGCGTTGGGGATTATATAAATGGTTTCTCTTCTCCCTGCTTGCTTTCGTTCACTCTCTCTCTCTCTCTCTCTCTCTCTCTCTCTCTCTCTCTCTCTCTCTCTCTCTCTTCAGACCTTTATTATGTGAGGAGCATAGCCCATGTGCCCTCCTTTTCTCTGCCTTCCTGAGATCCAATGTGTCCAGCCTCACAATATCTGAACCAGAAACCTTAAGAAAATAAATCTTCCTTCCTCTAAGCCACGTTGTCAGGTCTTTAGATAATGGATGTAGGAATGTTGACCGGAACAAATCACATCGACTAAATACTTCAATATATAATGTCATGTATGCCCAAGCATACAGATACTTCTGCAGACCTCAATGACATTTCTGGAGAACAATAAAAACAACAACAACAACAACAACAACAACAACAACAACAACATCCTGATGCTCCCTGAGATTTATTATTTTATATAGTAATAAGGAATTCTGATATCCAGCCAAACACACTTGTTCACGCATTGGAAAGTGAAAAGTGATACGTCTAAAAGAACATACTTTCATATATATATATATATATATATATATATATATATATATATTACACATATATAATATATACATATATATATATATACACACACGTGTGTGTATGTGTATACATATATATGAAGCATTGGCACTACAGATTTGCATCACCACACCTTGCATTTCTATTTTTACTTATTCAACTCTGACCCAAAGTAACCTTCCACAGCTTTCTCTTTGTGGAAAAATTGAGGTAAGACTGAATCTGTGTTGAAACATATAGTTCTATGTTCTATTCATATTCTCCATCTTCTAGTTTTCTTTATGTCAAGAATGATAAAGACAAAGTGCCAATAAACTACAAAAAAAAAAAAAAGAACATCTGTTTCATGTGTTTCCCATCATGAGGCCATTTGAAGTGTGAGATCTTTTTTTCTTTCCTGAAAGATCAACACTTTAGAAATCCTTCTGATGACAAACTGTGCCTATTCCCAGATCGTGTGGAAGTAAAACACTATTACATAGCTCATCACACCCAGGATGAAGTGTCGACGGCAAAACATTATGATTTATGTGTATATTCAACATTTGTCTTTGGCGCCAAGCTGACTCAACTCTTAATTTGTTGCGACAAAAATGAGCTTTACTTAATTCTCCATAAGTGTCGTCAACCTCTTAATTCCATCTCATAATGCAGCTTTACAAAGTATTTGCTGCACCTTGTTTTTCTGCAAAAATCCTCATCAATGTCCCTAATTACCTACTGACATGACCGTTGTTGTGGTTGTGGACTTTCACGAATTTCTGTGTACAGCACGGCTCATAAAACCTAATGAGAATAAGTTCATTAAATTAATCCCAAAATTAACAGACTTGCCGCCTGCTTCTCAGATGTCTAATTTGTAACACAAAGTTGGAAAATGTTTTTTCATGGTGGAAGCAGTACTGAATGTGAAAGTCTTTTTGAAAACTGGAAACTCTTCACCCAATATATAATTTATTAATGACATACCTTAAAAAACAACTAAATAGAATTAAAAACATATATGAAATAATATAAAATGATGATCAAATGGGATAGGTTCCCCAGTGGCAATTTTTCTCTCATGGACCATTCCAAAGAGAAAAGAAAAGTTATATTGTTTTCATATCTCAATGATTTTTTATGTAGGACATTATTGATTCCCAAGCCACTCACCTCTATATGGCTGGTTTAAGTATTTTCCTAAAATGCTCTATTTACCCAAGGAATTTGTAATATCCCCCCAAAATATATTAACAGGCCTTTATTGGACGATGTACTGATGACCTGAAGGTAAAATTTAATCCCCACTACTCTAAAATTTTATGATCTTTTATGTCCAAATTTCACTCAAATCTAAAGCACAGATAAAAGGAAAAATACAATGTACTCCTTTCTTTTTGCATTCTTTCTTAGGACTTATTGTGTTTATATTTTTTGTGGTACTAGAGATCAAACCCAGGGTAATTTTACCTCCAAGCTATACGCCCATCCTGTTTTTCTTTCTATTTATTTATTTATTTATTTATTTATTTATTTATTTATTTATTTTGGTGGTACTAGGGTTCCTGGAAGCCCTTCTACCTCCGGGCTACACTCCAAGACCTATTTTTACATTTTTATTTGGAAATAGGGTCTCCTGTTTCCTGGCTGGCTTCGAACCTGTGCGATCCTCCTGTCTCTGCCTCCCAAGCACGGGGATTACAAGCGTGCACCACCACGACCGGCTTCTTTCCTTTTTTTTAAAACAGAGACTTTCAAGGTTGATGAGTTTCACTACTTGCTGAGGTTGTTCTTGAACCTGTAATCCTCCTGTCTCAGCCTCCCAAGTACTAGGATTATAAGCTAATACCACCACATTCAGCCTTGGGACTTATTTTAAATCCTTGTGATGCTGGGTGTGGTGGCACATTCTTGAAATCCCAGTACTTGGGAGACTGAGACAGAAGGATCACAGGTTCAGAACCAGCCTCAGCTACTTAGTGAGGTCTCTTAAAATTAATGAGATCTTGTTCTAAAATAAAGAATAAAAAATAAGGTTGCAGGGGTAGCTCAGAGGTAGAATGTCCCTGCGTTCAGTCCAAACATAAAACAAAAATAAAAAATAAATCCTTATGATGTTGAAAAGATTCTGGCATATAGTAAGTGGTTACCCAAATTGTCTGAATAAATCTAAAGTAAGGTAAGTCAAGAGTGTTTTTAAAGGTGAATCTATGCTACTACTGGATTCACTTTTTTAATAGACAATTTTCCCTTAAATTCTTTCTTTATATTCCATGTGCTTTGCCATTTTCTTTGCAATCTGTTATCTTAATACGTGCTAAACCAAAAGAAAAACTCTGCAAATACTCTTTTTGGCTTCCCCTCAAGAGTCCTCCTCTCTCCCACTGTTCTGTGGATCATGGATGTAATTGTGTTTGTTGCAATTTCCTCCAGAGTCTCTTTCTTTCCATTTTGTTTTGTTGTTATTGTTGTTATTATTGTCCCTTTTTTTCTACCCAGCAGGGATGAGTACCAGAGTTGCTTACATCAGGGAATACTTCACAAGGCTTTGATGCAGAGAAAAGCCCTCTGATACAAATAAATAAGAGCATCAAATGATAGAGCAAATTAGAGATGTTTGATGACAATGTCATATTTGCTTTGACCTCCTTGTAAATATAGTTACTGCCTTGCTTTACTTATTTGCATTTTTTTTTTTTTTTTTTGTGTGTGTGTGTGTGTGTGGTACTTGGATCCCTGGAAGCCCTTCTTCCTCTGGGCTACACTCCCAGACCTATTTTTATATTTTTATTTGGAAACAGGGTCTCTTAAGCCAGCAAGGCTGGCTTGGAACCTGCGCAATCCTCCTGCCTCTGCCTTCCAAGCACGGGGATTACAAGCATGCTCTACCACGCCCCATGTTACTTATTTGCATTTTGAAGTCTGGTTTTGCATGACTATTATGAATTACAATTTCTTTTGAAGTTTTTTTTCTATATCTTTGCTGACTGACATCATATAGAAATCAACATAGAGGGGTTATAAAAAGAAAGATTTCATAACCATTGAAATCTAAGTTTAAATCTTGATCCTAGGTGTACGTTATGTGACTTGTACTCAACTCAGAATGTCAGCTTTGTTGGAATTAAATAAAAACACTAAGAATATTCCAAGTTGGTATGGAAGTTTTGATAACAATGTTTACCTGAAAAGTGTTCAATAAACTATAGTCACTTTTAGTATGGAAGTGATTGCTTAATGGAGTCATGGTCTGTCTTTCGGAAAGGAAGATGTCAGAAAAGATTGTAGATATACTCAACTCTATTACTCACCTATATTTGAAAAGGGAAGGGAGAGTTCCATAGAATATCTCAAATCTCTAGAATTTATTTCTACTACATCATAATAAAATATCCCTATTCCAGTGAATTTTGTATAAGTATTTTAAAACAGTCCTCATATAGAAGAAAAACTCTTATTGGGTAAACCAGATTTATAGCTTTTTTCTTTTTGAAAATGAAATCACAACTAATCCCCAAGCCTCTGAAAACTATAAAATTGTGAGAAAAGTGGTTCCAAACAACTTATCTCATTTGATTATCAAAAAATTCTTTAAACCAGTGGTTCTCAACTGAGGGGAAGTTTATCCTACCAAGGGAATATTGTCTGGAGAGAGATCTCTGGCTATCACATCCATCGAGGGTGCTATTGGTATCTAGAGATTGGAACCAAGGATGCTGCTAGATATCCTACAATAAATAAGACAGCCCACACAGCAGAATGTCACCCTGCTAACCTTACTATTGCTAAGGTTGAGAGCCTCTGAACTGGAAAAACAAGAATCTTCTAAATACTGACCTATTTGCAATAAAATATTTATTGACATGCTTATTTTCACCTTTTGTTTGGGCTCTAATATCAATCTTGCAGTGAGACAAAAATGGTACTTTTATCTTTGATTTACCGCTCTGAACTGATTCCGATCACTTAGGTGGGGATATTTTGCTGATCGGTTTCTGTACATGTGCGATAGCTAATTTTATGTCTCCAATTGATTGGATGGGGATGTCCAGATGAAGCAATATTTCTGGGTATGTCTAGGAGAAGATTTTTGAATAAGGTCAGCATTGGAATTTGTGGGTTCAGGAATGTAGATAGCAACCACCCATGAGTATCATCCTATCTATTTTTAGGGCCTGAATTAAACAACAAAAATAACAACAGAAGAAGAAGAAAATATTCACCTTTTGCTTTTTACCTACCTATTAAATGGAACACTGGTATTCTCCTATCCTTAAACTGGAATTTATGGCATTGGCTCTCCTGACTCGCAGGCTCAGACTGGAATTAATACCATGAGCTTTTCTGGGGCTTCAGTTCACAAATAGCAGATTGTGGTACTTCTAGGTTTTCATAATTGTATGAGCCAATTCCTCAATGCTCAAATATATACATTAGATGTTTTTCTGAATTTTCTTGACAAACATGATATCCATAAATAAATATCTAAAATTGTAGGTCTCATGTCAATTTTATTATTATGGTATATTAATCTTGACAAACATGATATCCATAAATAAATATCAAAAATTATAGGTCTCATGTCAATTTTATTATTATGGTATGTTCCTAATAAAAAGTTCTTATTTTTATATCCTTGAGAATATTAATAAATTCATTAAAACAAAATGTATTGAGCTCCAACTAAGTTTCTTCTTCATCAATTTTAGCCAAAGATTCTCTGTTTAAGTAGTTCACAGACAAATAATGGAAAGGAGGACAAAAGATAAGCTCATTTAAAATCCTTTAGTGTAGCCAGGCATGGTGGCACATGCTTGTAACCCAGCATTTGGGAGGCTGAAACAGGAGGATAGCGGTTCATGGACAATCTCAGCTACTAAGTGAGGCCCTTAGCAACTCAGTGAGACCCTGTTTCAAAATAAAGAATAAAAAATAGGGCTGGGGCTGTTGCTTGGAGGCAGAATGTGCCTAGGTTCCATCTCAAGTACTGCAATAAATAAATAAATAAATAAATCTTTTGGTGTATAAAAAAACTATTTTTGAGCACCCTGAATATACCAGGGTGATCCCACCTGGAACACTAACAGACAATTCTCTCCCTTCTAAGATCTGATGAGTAATTTTGTTCCTTGTTTGAACTGGCATTGGAGTTTATCTATCTGTTTGAAGACATAATTTCTACCTAAATCCCAAGCTTCTCGAAGAGGAGCAAGATGGTAGCCACCAAATAGAACATGCATTCCTCTGAGAAGCTCTGGATACCAGGTTTTGGCTTAATATCTGATTGGGACAACTTATGGAGACATTTCCAGCCATGACTTCCTATCTAGAATATAGGAGAGAGAGTGGATAATTGTTGAATTAGAAGTAAGATGACAACAAGGCACCCACCATGCAAGAAAAGTGAATTTGGGGAGAACATCCCAGAAGAGATTAGAGAAAAGACTGCTTCAGCCCCGCGCATGCTGGGGACTCTTAACAAAATACCTTGTAAGAAAAATGATCCAGGCATGTTGCAGTGCTGGGTGAAAAGCTCAACTATGCCTTCCTGCGAACTCAGCTCACCTGGCCACCACGCTCCTCTATGCTGCACTGGGAGCCATGGTGTGCTCCAAACAGCAGATCCTGCTCTATGTGGTGAGGCTGTGGCCTCCGCTCTTTGAGCAGAAATAAAATCCATGGCTGCTGAGTGCTCGATCTAAAAACTTCTTCAAAACACACATACTATCTTCTTTTATTAAAAATATTGGAGAGGGGCTAAGATGGAGGTGGCGGCAGCCAATATTCAGGAGATACAGACAAATCTTATCCAATCCACCTTGAACTTTTTAAAAAAATATCCGCAAATGGGTACTGCTCCTGCCACACATGCTTGGGAATTCTGGACAACATACCGTGTAAGGAAGGTGCTCAGAGGAGAACCAGGAGGATGGCAGTGGCAGTGGCCAGTAATTGGGAGAGGCAGAGATCTATTTCAATCCACCTTCAACTTTTGAAGAAATCACCCAAAGGTAGATTGGTACCTCTGTGCATGATCGGGAATTCTAGAAAATATGCTCTGTGGGAAAGTTGTTTGGGAGATAACTAAGATGGCAGCAACAGCCAGTAGTTGGGAGAGGCAGAGATCCAATCCAATCCACCTTGAACTTTGGAAGAAATCTCCACAAAGGTAGACTGCTACTGCCACACATGCTAAGGAGTTCTGGAGAACATGCTTTGTGGGAAAAGTGTTTGTAAGAGAACTGAGATGGTGGTGGCAGTGGCAGTGCTGGCGGTGGCAGCCAGTATTTGGGAGAGGCAGAGATCTGACCCAATCCAACTTGATCTTATAAAGAAATCTTCCTAAAGGTAGAATGCTGCAGCTGCACATGCTCAAGAATTTGGGACAACATGCTGTGTGGGAAAGGTGCTTGGAAGAGAACTGAGATGGCCTTGGCAGTGGCAGTAGTGGCCAATATTTGGAAGAGGCAGAGATCCAATCCAACCCACCTTAAACTTCTGAAGAAATCTCCCCAAAGGAAGACTGCTACTGCTGCACAGCTCAGAAATTCTGGGAAACATGCTGTATGGGAAAGGTGTTTGGGAGAGAATAAAGATGGCAGTTGGGGCAGCAGCGGCGGTAACCAGTGTTTGGAGGAGCAGACAGATTCATTCCAATCCACCTTGAACTTTTGAGGAAATCTCCCCAAAACTAGACTGCTCCTGCCCCACATGCTCAGGAATTCTGGACAACATGATAAGTGGTAAAAGTGTTTGGGGCATATCAGAGGGAGCCCCACATAGCCGGGTTGGGCCGCCACACTGCGTGTTCTTGTAGACATCAGCACTCATGGCCACCGAACTCCTCTGCACAATGTGGAAGGCCAGGGTACACATGGATCAGCAGAGCCTGCTCTCTATAATGAAGCTGTGGAACTCTGCCTTCAGAGGGGGGACAAACTTAATTGCCACTAGGCATTCAGGCTCTCAGCTTTTGCAAAAGACATGTATTGCTTTCCCGTATTTAAAAAAAAAAAAAAAAAAAAAAGGAAGCCGGGCATTATGGTGCACGCTTGTAATCCCTGCACTTGGGAGGCTGAGACAGGAGAATTGCATAGGTTCAAAGCCAGCCTCAGCTATTTAGTGAGGCTCTCAGCAATTTAGTGAGATCCTGTTTCCAAATAAAATATGAAATAGGTCTGGGAGTATACTTAGGAGCAAGAAAACCCTTGGGTTCCACCCCTAGTACCACCAAAAAAAAAAAAAAAGGAGGAAAAGGGGTATATTTTTAGACGACCTCATAGTGACAGAGACCTAAGCCCACTGCACAGCAAAGCTGATGCTGGAGCCTCTGAGGCCAGGATAGGAGCCTGCAGGGAGGCAAGACCTGTGCTTGGGACAAGGAGGCCCAGATAGGAGACTGCCCTGCAGCGAGGCTGGTGTCAGGGCCAGCGAGCCTGGTATAGGAGACCGCCATGTTGCAAGGATGGTGCTGTGGTCAGCAAGGCCTGGATCAGAGCCTGCTTTGTGGTGAGGCCAATGCTGGGGCCTGAGAGGCTGGCTTGGGTGCCTGCCAGGCGGTAAGATCGGTGCTGTGACCAGCGAAGCTGGGATCAGAGCCTGATGTGGGGTAAACGAGGCCAGGATTGTAGCCTGCTGTAAGCCAAGGTTGGTGGCGGGGCCAGCGAGGCCAGGATCTGAGCCTGCCTTGTGGCTAGGCTGGTGCCAGGGCCTGCTGGGCTGGAATTGGAACCTGCTGAGCAGAAAAACTGGTGGCGGAACATTGAGGCCAGAATTGGAGCCTGCCATGGGGTGAGGCCGGTGCCAGGGTCTGAGAGGCTGGGATTGAAGCCTGTCATGTGGGGAGGCCAGTGCCAGGGTCAGAGAGGCTGGAATCGGAGCCTGTCATGTGGCAAGGCCGTTGCCAGGGTCTCTGAGGCAGGGATCCAAGCCTGCCTTGTGGCGAGGCCGGTGCTGGGGCAAGCATGGTCGGTATCAGAGCATGTGGTGAGGTGAAGCCAGTTTCAGGGCTTGTGAGGCTGTAATAGGAGACTGCCATTCTGTGAAACTGGTGCGGGGGCCAACAAGGTGCAATTAGAGCCTGCCATGCAGCAAGGTTGTTGCCAGGGTCTCTGAGGCATGGATCCAAGCCTGCCTTGTGGTGAAGCTGGTTCCAGGGCCTCTGAGGCCATTATAGGAGAATGCTGGTTGGCAAGGCTGGTGCCAAGGCCTGGAAGGTCAGGATAAAAGCCTGCCATGCTGGTTTCAGGGCCAGTGAAGTCGGGATTGGAGGCTGCATTGTGGTGAGGCTGGTGCTGGGACCTGTGAGGCCAGGATCAAAACCTGCCAAGCAGCAAGGCCAGTGCTAGGACCAGTGAGGCCAGGATCAAAGTTTGCAGTGCAGCGAGGTCAGGATTGGAGCTTGCCATTTAGTGAGACCGGTACCAGGGCCTTCAAGAGTGGGATTGGAGCCTGCAATGCGGCATGCACAGGGAAATACCTCAGAAAATAAAAAATCAGATGCTTTCCCTATTATGCAAAAACTAGGAAGAAAAGGGTAATAGAAGGAAATCTAGTTGAAGAAAGGGCCCTATGGAAGAGCAATTAAGGGGACCTATCAGAGGAGAAGGGAAGTTGGAATCCCTTTAAAGCACATGATGTTCTTAAACAAATATATCAAATGCAATCACTAAACCAAATATGGGATCAAGGGAGAGGGAGGGAAGGTGATGGGGATTGGATAAAGGCTAAATAGGTGATATGTGCTTGTATATCCTCATAAGTATTTTATTCCATTGAGATGTATGTCTACAATGCACCATTAAAAATATATTTTAAAAAAATCCCAGTTATCTTTCTCAGAATTCTGCCCATCAAGAAATACCTTCTAACTTCTTCTAAAACCAGGGGTTCATAGTTTATTTCAACCTTGCTGTGGTCATCCACAGTAGGTATGAAAACTTGAACCAGCTAGACCCAAGGTTTCAGTTCCTAAGGATGTATTCTGATACCTTTTGAGTGTCTACAGTCACAAGGCAAGCTGTTCCCTCCCTGCAGATTGAGCCTGCATGCCAAAATGTGACACAAATGATTATCATAAGACTGACACACTTTCTCCATCTTTCTGAAGCTGATGTCGAGAAGAAATGTTGAAATGTTATAGCAACATGACATGCGGTGTTTGTGATTTGTGAGCATAATCACATCCAGTGAGATAATGAGCCTCTAAAAACTGATGCTCTTTCTAAGTCCAGCTTGATGAGAACAGAAGGGAAGGCATTCTGAGCTCTTTCTGCAAAGCTTAGAAAAGCCAATAGGTGATCACCATGCTGGGTTGCGAGTGCAGTAAGAAAATCACCAGGTAGATCAGAGAAGGAAACTTCTGGGTAGAGGATGTAGCATGTATAAAAACTGACAAATGTTAAACAAGAACAACAACAAAGAAAAAAAAAACAAACAGATCGGCAAAATATCCAGTACTACTAAAAGGCAACAGGTATATCTGTTAGTTCTGAAAAAGAAAATGGTACTGGAAATAGAGAGTGGAGGGTAAATGCTGGAATGGCCTCAGGAATTTGATTTTATTCTGAAGGGGAGATCATGGCAGGATTGTCTAAGGTAGAGTGTATGCTATATGATTGTATTTAAAAGAAAGTGTTTTTGTTTGACATTTACTTAATGGATTGACTAAAAGAAAGTAAAGCTAAGAAATAGACCAGTGGAAGGGAAGGGTGTTAAAACCAATAACCAATGAACTTCGAATGTTTGAACCCATCATTTTTAGCAGAAAAAAATAAGTAAATATGAGATAAGCTTAAAATGGTCAAATGCTTTTATTTCCTTTTTCTCCATGTGTGTGTGGTACTAGGGTTGAACCCAGAGTGATTCTAACTCCTAACTACACCACTAGCCCTTTTTATTTTTTGTTTTTTGAAACAGGATGCCTCTAGGTTGCTAACCGTCTCCCTATGTTGCTGAGGCTGTCCTAGAACCTGTGATTCTCCTATCTCAACTACTTGGATTATAAGCTTACACCACCAGGCTCTGCTTCTATTTTCTTGGTGGACCTGGGGAGCTGGGTTTGAATGTAACTGCTAAAAGTATTTTAGTAACATTCATTAATATTACTGTCAAAACTCTAATCTTCATCGTGACATTTCCACCACATCTTATTTTTCCTATCTTTATTTTTTGTTCTTATTGTTGTTTTAATAGACCTTTCTCAGAGAGATATTTAAGACTCACCAGATTTCTTTTTAAAGATGCTCAGTGATACCATAAGTGACCACAGAAAGAAAAAAAATAGTGATATTATATGTGTATTTTGGCAAAGAGAGTCAACATTGATGAAATACTTGGCAGTTGAACAGAATATTAGCAAAAATTCTCTGGCTCATTTGGAGAGGATAGAATTAATGAAGGAAAGAGTAGCCATAGGCAAGATTCCATGGACAAAAAGAAAAAATGCATAAGATGGTTTTAAAAATTAACTAGTGAATGGGATGTTAACCTCCAACTGGGGAAGTAATTGTCTTATAATGGTGATGGAAAAAACTATCAACCAAAGAAATGAACCTGAACTGAAATGTTTCTCAATGGCAAGTAACTTTGGCTACCTATTTGATGTGTGAATGTCATTTTGTAGACAATACTCTATATTGTTATGATCTCAGCAGAGACTAGACAGGGAGATTCTGTAGAATTTGGCCTTGCCATCTTATTAAGCTTTGACTACACAGTACTTACTTAAAGCTGATTAAGTAAGGATTCTAATGCTGGAAAATCCCTACCTTCCATGGTAGCTTCTAACCTAAGGATCACATGTGGTCCAGAAAGATGATGAAATACAAATTTGATCTATCTTCTATGTTGCCTAGCACTCTGCAGGTATTTTCAAAGTCTGACTCCTTTTCTATCATTTTGAGCTGGTGCAAGGCAACCTTTGTTCCTGAATCAGAGAGGCAAGAAATCTTTTGATACAGAGCAAGTTGAAAAACCTTCTGGGCACTGAAGTTCATAGACTCCATGGAAATAGTAATCAAAAATATATAATGGCAGTATTATACCTTCCACATCCCCTAAAATATAGAAAAAATAGAGGGAATATCTTAACCTATATCTTGAGAATAACTGCAGCTATATTTATGCCTCTACATGAAGGCATTTAAGTCCTTGCATCCTCTTGTCTAATTGTGTTTGAGTTTCAAGGGTTAAAGTCAAAGGAAATTATAGGTAGAACTCTATTCTTACCTTAAAAGTTTGTTTTGAGGAAGGTATGCTGGTGTATCCTATATATCAGGTAAAAGAGCTACAAACTTTTGTTTTTTGTATCTTTTAAAAAATAGACTATTCTTAAAAGGAGATTTAGATTCATGGAAAAGCTGAATATAGAACACATAGCATTTCCATATGCCCATTGTGTCCCACTCCAGGCTGCAGACACCCCACTATAAACATCTTGCACCAGAGTGGCACATTTGTTAAAATCAATGACTCTACTAAAATAAAATTTCTTAAAAATAGAACATTGAAATTTTTTATAAACTTTTTGTGTATACAGCCTGGAAAATTTTATACATGTATGGATTCTTGTAACTACCAACAAAATCTTGATAGAGGCTAGTTCCTAAGTAATTCCTTCATAAACAAACTCTCTTCTCACCCCTAACCCTTAGCAACCACTGAATAATTTTTTTTCTCTATCACAATAGTTTTATCTTGCCAAGAGTGTCAGATTAATTCATAAAGAATAAAACTAAAGATACTAGATTCTTTCACTCATTTTAATGCCTTTGAGAGTTATATACATATATATGCATAGTTTGCTCATTTTTATTGTTATGTAGCATTTTATTATAAATATACCATAGTATTTTTTTTTACCAGTTGAAGATTATTTGGATTATTTTATGGTTTGGAAAATTATGAATGGAGCTGCTGTTATAGAATGACTACATGGACAGCTTTTGTTTCTCTCATACAAATACTTCAGAGCAGGATCACTAGACCCCACGGTAAGGGGAAGTTTAATTTATTAAGAAACTTCTAACTTATTTGCTAACTGGCAGTATTATTTACCTTCCCAAGAAACACATATAAGAATTCAAGATGCTCTACATCCTTATCAGCACTTGGTATATTCAAGTTTGGGTTGGTTTTTGTTGTTGTTATTATTTGCTTTTAGTCATTCAGACAGATGTGTAGTTGCTTTGAAATTTTATTTCTTCAGTAGATACTGATGTTGGAAATCTTGTGTATCTATTTTTCACCTGTAGGTGCTTTTGCTGAGGTGTCCACGCAAGTTTTTAGAGAATTTTAAGTTTGTCTTCTTGGTGAACTGACACCTTGATCCTTATGCAATGTTCCTTTCTGTCTATTCAGTCTATCTGTGACCTCTGATTGAAGCTTTAGATCATTTGCATTTGATCAATAATTTGTCCAGATATAAGATTGCCACTTTATTATCTGTTTTCAGATTGTCACCTCTGTTTTACTTTCCCTGCCTTCTCTTGCTTTTCCCTACTTATTTTTGAATTTCTTCAACTCCATATAAGGATAGTGATAGGGACCCAACAAAAGTAAGGAAATCACGATCACCTCCCACCTGTCACCTCAAGACAGGCAAGCACTTGAGAGAGAAATAACTTTGGGTGAAGATTTAGAGGCTACAGGTAGGTCATTGGTCTCCCAGAATTAATGACTCCTGTTATTGAAGATCAAAATCTGAAGAAAACTTCACCATCTGAAAATATGCTATGTTAGATTAGATTAGTATACACATCCCTGGTGATTAGTGTGGAGTAAGGTCTTGATGTAGTCCTTAAATGTTCTGTATAAGGCCCATCAGTCTTTCAAATGACCTCAAGAGGAAACAGCAATGACTGATACTTAATTTCCTGCAGATCAGATACATTTCTATTATGGGTATAGATTGAAATCCATATCCACCATTCTTATGGCTGTGTGTGTGTGTGTGTGTGTGTGTGTGTGTGTGTTTGCGGTACTTGAGATTGAATGAATCCAGGGGAATTCTACCTCCAAGCTACACCCCGGCTCTTATTTATATTTTTGTTTTAAAACAGGGTCTTTCTAGGTTTTCTGAGAGTCTCACTTAGTTTCTGAAGCTGGTCTCTAACCTGTGATTCTTCTGTCTCAGCCTCCTAAGCACTAGAAATACAGGTGTGCACCACCATGCATGGATCCATCATCCTTGACTAGTCTTTCATAAGAAAGACTCTATGAGCAAAGTGTTCAAAGAGAACATTATAGTTTAGCTTCATATCTGTTGGAAATACTTGTTTGCATAATAAATCATATCACTGAAATGTCACTATTTGTTATGGGATATTATTGTACTTTAAGTGTGAAAAGCAGGTTTCTATCATATTTTCATATTTTCCTTGTAGGATTTATTTTATATGTTTTTCTTTCCTTTAAATGTAATTATTTAGTTTAATTAAGAAAACATCTATGATGGGCATGGTGGCACACGCTTGTCATCCCCGCAATTTGGAGGCTGAGACAGGAGGATTGCACACATTTGAAGCCAGCCTCAGCTACTAGTGAGGCTCTCAATAACTTAGTGATACCCAGGTTCCAAACTAAATATAAAATAGGTCTGGGAGTATAGCTTGGAGGTAGAAAGCCCCTGGGTTCCATCCCCAGTATCACCAAAAAAAAAAATATTTAAAAAAGAAAACATCTATAATTATAGATTTTTAAATATTTTTATATTTTAATATGTCCATTCTTTTATTGTCCATATATATGTGTATGCATATATAAGTGTGTTTGTACTTATATATATGTACTTCCTCATTTTTGTATCTATATCTTATAACAAAAACTAATGATATTCCAAATAAGCTTAATCAAAAGAGGCGTTTATGGTTTACAGTTAAAGGGATTTGTGTGTGTGTGTTGTACTGGGGATGGAACCCAATGACATTCTACCTTCAAGCAACACTCCCAGCCTTATTTTTTATTCTTTATTTTGAAACAAGGTCTTACTGAGTTGCAAAGGGCCTCACTAAATAGTACCTCAGACTGTCCTCAAATCACGATCCTCCTGTTTCAGCCTCCCAAATGCTGGTATTACAAGCACGTGCCACCACACCCGGCTGTCAAGGGGATTTTTAAGACAAAATCTCAAGGTGCTAGTGATTTGGAGGTGGTAAAAATGGACAAGGCTCTTAGTCACCCAATTTCTTGATGCTTCTTTGCTTCATAGTGCCTAATTCTCAAGCACTTTTCTTTCTTCTTGGGAGAAACTGTAGCCAATGGATGTTTTAGTATTACATGATACTTATAATAGTACCAAAATAAAAAGGAAAGAACATTACCCAAAAGGACTCAGAAGATACAAACAGATCTGAATAAAGTCAGATACCATTACTAAAAATAAATGAGCTGGGCGTGGTGGCACACACTTGTAATTCAGGAGGCTGAGACCAGAGGATTGTGGTTGGCAGACAGCCTCAGCTACTTAGTGAGGCCCTCCACAACTTACTGAGACCCTGTTTCAAAATAAAGAATATAAACAGGGCAGGGGATGTAGCTCCGAGGTTGATTACCCCTGGGTTCCATCCCCAGATCCACCAAAAAAAAAAAAAAGTGCATTTTAAACAACATGCTTTGTTCAGCATGGTGTGACATGCATGTAATCCCAGTTTTTCAGGAGGCTGAATCAGTCTGTTCATAAATTCAAATTCAACATGGGCAATGTTGTGAGACCCTATTTCAAAGTAAAATAAAAAAGTTAGTGATATAAATCAGTGATAAAACACTTGCCCAGTATGGGCAAGACCTTGAGTTACATCCTCAGTTCCAGAAAAACAAACAAATAAATAAATGAAATAAATGCTTTCTCAATGAGGTATATATATATATATATATATATATATATATATATATATGTGTGTGTGTGTGTGTGTGTGTGTGTGTGTGTGGTGTGTATGTGTATATGTATATATGTATGTATATGTATATATATACATATAAATATACATATATATATATATATATAGTCATGTACTACTGACAACAAAATACAGTACATATTTGTATTAAAGATTGAGTAACTTATGGTCATGGTCATGAGCAATTCTAAAAATATTAAGAAATATTTTTACCTATATGCAATAATATCATCAGAGAACATAACATACTGTTTTTCAATAAGGATCTCAAATAAGTACTACTTCAAAATATTGCATTTTTATTATTTTTTTAGTTTCAAGGTAGCATAAATCTATCCTTAAACCTGTAACTGCATAGGTCCTACTTTAATGTGCTAAGCTCTAAGATACATCTGCACTTAGAGATAAACATCAATTCTCTCTATTATGTATTTTATAGTGATTGCTTTGGCCTAATTTATCTGACTTAAGAAAATTATACCAAAAAAATTACTAAGGGACACAGTTTAATTGAATCATCATCCAAACGTAAGTCTGTATTATAAGGAAGTGAATTATTTGTCAAAAAGAAAGTGATTTTTAATATATTAGGAGGTATAATGGGTTAATGTAGTGTTTTATGTACAGACAAATGGACCATTGTTTATCAGATAATGATGCTGTCTTGTAAGGATGTTTATTTAAGATAGTTAACATATGAATTTAATATAAGATATATACAAATTTCAGAAGATCTGAGCTTAATTTTTTCTTTGTGTTTTTATTGGTACACTATAGTTTTACATCATAATGTGGATCATATTGATAATAGCATATATTCACACAATATTTGGTGCCCTCCCCACATTGGTTTTTCTCCCCACCCAACAAAGGGTGTCCAGGTTGACCATGCAACATTCAAACTTATATACATATTCGAATGTAGGTCCTCCGTTAATCAACCTCAGCCTTCTTCTTTTCTTACCCTTTGTTTCTAGCTTTGCTGAGGTTTCCCTCCATTATCTGGAGTCCCTCTGGCATTCCCAATACTCCCTAGTTTAGGCATATTAGAGAGAACCTATGTCCCTTCTTTTTCTGTGCTTGGCTGATCTCTCTTAACATAATGTTCTCTAGGTCTGTCCATCTACTTACAAATGACATTATTTTGATCTTTATTGCTGAGTATAATTCTATTGTGTGTATTTTCTATAATTTTGCAATCCATTCATCGTTGATGGAGACCTATGTTTGTTCCATATTTGTACTCTTACAAATTGTGCTGCTATGAACATAGGTATGCATTTTTTACTGTATTTCTCTGATTTCAACCCCTTTGGAAAGAAACCCAGGAGTAGTATTGCCAGATCATATGGTGGATCCATTCCCAGTTTTCTAAGGAATCTCCACACTAATCTCCATAATGACTGAACTAGTTTGCACTCCCACCGACAGTGTAAAGGGGTTCCTCTTTCCACACATCCTCCCAGCATTTGTTGTTATTTGACTTCTCTATGCTTGCCACTCCGATTGGGGTTAGACGGAATCTCAATGTAGTTTAGATTTGCATCTCCCTGATGGCTAGTGATGTTGAACATTGTTTTCATATATCTATTGGCCATTTGTATCTCTTCTTTTGTGGAGTGTCTAGTCAATTCAGTTTCCCATTTCTTGGTTTGATTATTTTGCTAGTGTAGAGACTTGTGAGCTCTTTGTATATTCTGGATATTAGCTCCCTATCAGAGTGGTGGCTGGTAAAGATCTCCAATTCTGTAGGCTTTCTCTTTCAGTTCTTGATAATTTCCTTGGATGAGCAGAAAATTTTAGTTTGATACCATCCCAATTGTTCATTCTAGTTTTAATTTCCTGTGCTTTGGAGGTTATGTTGAGAAAATTACTGCCTGTGCCTATATGTTGGATTGTTGAGCCTATGCCCTCATCTAACAGCTTCACAGTCTCTGGTCTAAATTCCAAGCCTTTGATCCATCTTGAGTTGATTTCTTTGCACAGTGAGAGGTAAGGATTTAATTCCATCTTTCTACAAATGCATAGCCAGTTCTCCTAGCACCATTTGTTAAAATACTGTCTTTCCAGCAAAATAGTTTGGCTTCTTTGTCAAAGATCGATTGACTTTAAGTGTGTGTATTTGTGTCTTTATCTTCTATTCTGTTTTATTGGTCTGTGTGCCTTTTGTTGTGCCAATACCATGATGTTTTAACTACTATTACTCTGTAGTATGATTTGAAGTCAAGGATTGTGATCCCTCCTGCATGGTTCTTATTGCTGAGAATTGCTTGGCTATTCTGGGTCTTTTATTTCTCCATATACAATTATTGGCTGATTTTTCTAGGTCTGTGAAGAATATCCTTGGTATTTGATAGGAATTGCATTGAATCTATAGGTCATTTTTTGCAGAATGACCATTTTGATGATATTTATTCTGCCTAATCTTCCTGACATTTATGATTTGGGTTGTAAAATCTAGGGTGATTTTTTAATTGTTTTGCACCTGTATGTCACCCACTCTTTTGTTCTCACTTTTTAAAAGATTATTTCCTTAATCTTTGTGTTGGTCATTTTTATTATTACATGGTGTGGGGAGGTCCTCCTGTGATATTACCAGTGTTCTGTATGTCTTGAGTACATGTATGTCCACATTTTTTTTTCATGTTTGGAAAATTCTCTGAAATTATTTCTCTGAAGAGATTATGAATACCATTGTTCTATAACTGTATCCTTTCTTCAATGTCTTTGATCAGTAAATTGGGATGTTTCATATTGTTCGATAGTTGTTGGATTTTTAGTTTTTGTTGCTGTAATATCTTATGTATGTTCTCAACTATGCTTTCAGTTTTGAATGAGCTGTCTTCTAACAGTGATATTCTGTTTTTTATTTCATCTATTCTTCCAGAAATTTTTTTATTGCTGTCTTTATTTCACTTATTGACTATTTCATTTTATTCTAGGCTTCTTTCTGATTCTTTCTTAATATCTTCATTTTCTCTTTCATTTCTTGTACACTCACTGTGAGGCCTTTCTTCATTTTGAAGATTGAGTTTCAGAATTCTCCTTACATTTCTTGTTGGTCAGTATTCCTGATTTTCCTTATTTCTCATTGTTTCTATTTCTCATGTTTTCAGGGTTTTGGGGTTTGTTTTTCTGATGTCTTGGCATCTTCTTTTACTGACTTTTTAGATAATGTCTGATCCAATCTTAACAGTAGAAATTTAGAGATGTCAGCAGGTTCATGCATGGGTAAACAATGTTGTTTTGTATGGTGAGGCTTGGGTAATGGGGAGGAGCTGGGGTAGTGGGTACAGGAGTTGAGTAAAATAAAGGATATGATTAAGTTTAGTAAGAATTTAAGCATAATAAAGTAGTATCTGGTTGAGAATGAGAGAAGGTTAGGTATTAGGATTTTTGTAGTTTGTACAGAATATTTATGTATGGAGATATTAAATAGCTTTGATATAAAACAGGGAGAAACAGTAAGGGAAAGGAAATTTTGAGACAAGATAGTAGGTAGGCTGGAGGTAGGAAGCTTGTAAAAAAAATCAGGAAGGGAGCAAATAAACATGCACAAAGTAACAAAACAAGTTACAAAAACTAACAATTACAAATCAAAGAGAAAATAAAAAACAATCAAAAGAATAAAGAAAAAAAAAGAAAACGAACAAAAAGAACTAGCAACAGTATGAAAGAAAAAAAAAATAGCAGTCCTGCTAATTTATCTGCATAGGGCCCGGGTCCATATCATATCTGTAAACTGTTCACTGTGCTAGATTCTGATGTATATTCCAATGTCTCTCATTTGCTCCATAATGTATTTAGGCCCACTTTATGAGTGTTTGTGTTCCTCTCTTGCCTCTGACAGCTTTGTGCTCAGGTGTCAGAACATTGGGTGTCACTCTAAATTAGTTCTGTGTTAGCTCAGGGATCTGCATTTTCCCATCCTGAGCTCTGAGTTGTCCGGCCCTGGGCTCTGCACTCTCTGGCCCTAGGTTCTGTTCTCTTTGATGCTGTGTTCTATGCCCTCTGGCCCTGGCTGTGAGCTCTCTAGCCCTGGCTCTGAGCTTTCCACCCTTTGCTCTGCGATCTCAGGCCCTGTGCATTGCGCTTTCAGGCCCTTGGCTCTGTCTTTTCCAAGCATGGGCTTTGTGCTTTCCAGCACTTTCTACACCTTCTAACCCTGGGCTCTGCACCTTATGGCCTTGGAACTGTGTCTCCCTACCCGCACCAGCAGAGAGCATCCAGTGTAGTCTTGGAGTGACACCCTGTGACCCTGTGCAGGTACCATGCCCTGAGCACTATGGGCCTTTCCTGTGCCTCTGGAAGTTGTAAATGGACTACCTCCAGAATGGGCCACCAGGTCTTAGCCGATCAGGATCCCTGAGGCTGCTCTGGGCAGTAGCCTGCTGAGTAATGTAATGTGGTTACCTTGCTGTCCTACAGGCTGGGTCTTTGGAGGGCACAATGTGCTTCTGTGGGTGCTGGCCTCTGGTGGATGCATGGACTTTTGGTTCTTTTTCTGTGTCTGTGAAATGTTGTACTGCTTAAGATTTTGGAGTTCTGCCACTGCTTTTTGTACTTCAAGTTCTTGGATTACTTGTCTGACTTTCTTGGGGCTATGGAGCTGGAGCCAGTAATTGAGGTTCAGGCCAGCAGCCAGAGATGGCACCAGTTGTCACACCAGGTCACTCGTGTGCTTAGGCTCTTTGCAGTTGAACTTTTTTTGTTTTGTTTTGGTGGTACTGGGGTTTGTAGAAACCCTTCTACCTCCGGGCTATACCCCCAGACCTATTTTTATATGTTTATTTGGAAACAGGGTCTCTTAAGCTAGTGAGGCTGGCTTTGAACCTGCACGATCTTCCTGTCTCTGCCTCCCAAGCATGGGGATTATAAGCATGCCACCACGCCTGGCTGTAGTTGATCTTGTATTAAGAGTATTGGATTTCTTTTCACTGTAGTGGTTCCCTTTTTTTGTTTTTGTTTATAAATATCTTCTGCTTCTCTGTTTGTGGTGTTGTTGTTGTTGTTGTTGTTGTTGTTGTTGTTGTTTTGGTCAAGATGCTGCCTTCTCAGTAGTTGAATTTTGTTATAGCTACTGAGATGTAGTGCATCCTACAGTCACCATTTGAATCCAGAAGCTCTGAATTTTAAATATAATATTAATTGAATAAGTGGAAAAAATCTAATTCCATCAACCAATATCTATGGAACTAGGAAATTAACATACACACATGCAAATAAATTATAAACAGAAATGAGAGATAATGCAGAAACAAGCCCTAAAATGCTTCTATAAACACATGCTTTAGATATTAAAAGTAAAAGCAAGAAAAGAAATTACAAGTTTTTTTGAAGCATGCTAAAAGGTGATTAATGACTTTATCTAATATTATTAATTATCAACCTGATCAATATACAATTTGGAATAATTAGATTAAATTAACAAAAAATCTGTTGTTTACCAAGTGTGGTTTACCAAAAAGAAAGTGAAAGAAGTATCAATAAATGATTGATACTAGTTATAGATATAACAAAGGGGTCAGTTTTTATTTGGCATGATTTATACCCTTAAAACTTTATTTAGAATGGTTGAATAACACTTAGGAAATCATACATTACTTTTGTTTCTTTCAAATATTTAAGGACCTTCTATTTCCCACGTACTGTGCTGATTATTCAAGATTAATAGAAACAAAAGAGTAGCCCTTGTAGGACTTATTGCCAATTTATCTTTGTAAATTTTAAAGAATACTTTGTGGTTTTGTCCTAGCAAAATTATGCAAAGTATTCTGAATGACCTCTCTAATTTTTTTTATTTATTCTATACACGAAGCAAGTAAAAACTGTTCTCTCCTCATGATTCACTATTAATTACCTGATGAAAATTAATGAGTTTTATATATTATTCTAGGGAAACATCAACAAATTTCTTGAGAGCATCTAGCAAGACTATATTGTTGTGTATAATGCTTTTATTTACTGTCATGTCCTGTTCTTTTCTTTTTTTTTTTTTTTTTTTTTTTTTTTTTTGCGGGTCTGGGTATGGAACCCAGGGGCATTCTACCTCCAAGCTACACTCCCTGCCCTATTTTTTATTCTTTATTTTGAAACCAGGTCTCACTGAGTTAAAGAGAGCCTAAGTTGCTGAGGAGGTCTGCGAACCGCGATCCTCCGGTCTCAGCCTCCCAAATGCTGGGATTGCAAGTGTGCACCACCATGCCTGGCTGGTCATGTCCTTTTCAACTGGACATGTATATAAATGTGTATATTAGTTAATTCACTTTCCAGGTGATGAGAAGTTTGTTAATTTCCTACTTTTAGCATTATGAAGTATTGATATGAATATTCCAATGCATACTTTAAATTACTATATATGCATAGTTCCATTGAGGATGTTCTAAGGAGTAAAATTTTTATGTCAAAGAATGAGCATATGTTAAGTTTTAGTAAATACTGTAAGCGATTTCCTTTAAATTTTACTTTTTTTCTTGGTAAAAATTGAACACATCTCCCATCCCTGCCTCCCTATTTTGGTGCAAAGACTTTTAGTAACATCCTGCCTCTCAGTTGTGTGCCATTAATTTTCTGCTTAACCAAGTTAGTTCACAGTTCTGGACTTTCAAAAAGTTTCCTATTTCTTTGTGTCCCCCACTGAGTATTTGGCTGATATCACTTTGGTTTTATGTGTCCATAAATATTTACCCTTTCTCCAAACAATAGTGTGTGTGTGTGTGTGTGTGTGTGTGTGTGTGTGTGTGTGTGTGTGTGTGTTTGGAAGGCAGTGTATGGCTGGGTAAGAGAAATAAGGCTGGTGGAAGTCTGTATGTTGAATTACATACACTCATTTTAAAATGCTTTCAATTTATTTCCCAGAATCCCTTGCACCTTTATTCTTTGCTGGTAGGCAGCAACTAAGCCTCAGAGGGAGTACAGCTTGCCAGTTAAACCACAAAATTGCATGCTAGGCTATGTCCCTACAGACTAGGAAAAACTCTGTAAATATCAACTGCTGGAGTCTTCCTGCAATTGAACTTGAAAAAATGTGTTGGGAACATGCAGTGAGGGGTAGCTGGTTGGAAGTCACCTTTCATCATTTTCAACCAGCAGGTAAAAGCACTGCAGAGCAAAATTTTAACCAGGAAGCTGCAGATGTAATTAATGTAACACCCATTCTTTTTAATTTCTCCTCCTTTTATTCATATCTTCAGAAGCAAAAATGAATGCAATTACACAGCAATAGCAATTACAAGTGAAATAAAACTGGGCAACTTGATTTACAACCTTATCTTATAAAGAGACAGGCTAACGTTGTTTACTATATATCTTTTAGGAAGATGAGAATTAATAAAATCCATTCTGCGTCCTCAGATAAGAGTCTAGCTCTAATAAGTCAAAGTTCTAGGGTCTATGCAGCAGGGATTGTTAAAATTAAAGATAACGTGTAGACAGATGTTAGAAAATAAAATAGTATGTCACAAGTGTAACTCTCCACATAATTTTCAAAACCCTATATAGAAAAGCCTAAAAAATTTTATACTTAATGACCATTTCCAAGTAAGTCAGGAGTTACTTTATTTATTCCTAGGTACTGATGTCACTTTTCTGTGTTCCAAGTTAATTTCCATTAATTCTTTAACCTCTCTGGTCTTAGTTTTCTCATCTATAAGCCAGGGATATACAGGCTTCCTTATTATATTTTTGAAGTATTAAATAAGTCAACCCATGTGTTATGAAGAGATATAAAATGTCCCCTGGAATGCGTGTGTATTAATGTTTGGAATTGATAAAATTAAATCATAAGCATTGTAATCTCATCCCTGGATGAATCCCTTGTAAACAATTTACTTAGTGGTATCATAGACAGATGGGGTGTGGCTGAGGAAAGTGGGTCCTGAGATACCAGCCTTAGGGTTCTGCTTTTGATTTTGAATCTGCTACTTGTTTGCTCTCTCTTTTTCTCTCTCTCTCTGTCTTCCGACTCCCATGATATAGAAGAAAAGCCCTTGCTCTCTATGACTTTCTGATTCTCCCCACCAAGCTCTGAGCTTTGTAGACCCTGGCCTCACATGGACTGAACTCCAAAATCTTAAAACAAAACAAACAAATAAACAAACAAAAAACTGTGAGCAAAGGAATCTTCCTTCCTCTAAATTGTGTGGTCAGTTGTTTCTGATTACAGCAGTGTGACTGTGGCCTAAAATGCCATGAGAGCAGTTTACCAGTTTGCCTGTAACAGAATGCAACTATAATCACTGAAAGCACCACAGTGCTAACAATAAACATTGAATCATGGATAGTCAAATGGGGGCCTTCTTTGCAAAAGCCTTGCTTGTCATGAAGCAAGTGCTATATAAGTGAGTTGTATAGTTAATGTTATTTTGATATTTTGTCATTGTTGTTGCCATTACTATAATTTTTGAAAACTAGCAAGCACAGCTGGTAAGAGAGGACTCTGTATTGGGATATAAAGATCCTTTTCCCTCCACAGGAGTGAACCAGAAGGATAACAGCTGCAACTTGAAGTTCTAAACCTTTCCTCCTGGTCAGAATGAGAAATCGGGCAATTATGCTATAGAAATGGTTTTAATCATAATTTTAAAACCATTTGCTGTCTAGTGTATCACTTTAGTAAAGAACTCTGTTGATGCCAGGCGTGGTGGCGCATGGTTGTAATCCCCGCGCTTGGGAGGTGGAGACAGTAGGATCCTGTAGGTTCAAAGCCAGCATCTCTGGCTTAAGAGACTCTGTTTCCAAATTAAAATATATAAAAAATAGGTCTGGGAATGTAGCCCGGAGGTAGAAGGGCCCCCAGGAACCCCAGTACCACCACCAAAAAAAAAAAGAACTCTGTTGCCAAATTATATTAGTAGTGCAATTTTTTTAACATCTTCTATGAGCTACACACAATAAAAATTATTTTATATTAACTATATCAGATCTTACCATAAATTTTTTTTTGCAGTACTGGATTTGGAACCCAGGGGCATTCTACATCCAAGCTACACCCCCAGCCCTATTTTTTATTTTGAAACAGAATCTCACTGAGTTGCAAAGGACCTCACTAAGTAGCTGAAGTTGTCCATGAACCATGATCCTCCTGTCTCAGTCTCCCAAATGCTGGGATTACAAGCATGAGCCACCATGCTCAGCACCATAAACTTTTTATTTTATTTTATTTTATTTGGTGGTCCTGGGGTTCCTGGAAACCCTTCTACCTCCATGCTATATTCCCAGACCTATTTTATACTATTTTTAATTTGGAAACAGGGTCTCTTAAGCCAGCACTGCTGGCTTTCGAATCTGCACGTTCCTCCTATCTCTGCCTCCCAAGTGTGGGGATTACAAGCGTGCGCCACCATGCCCAGCCACCATAAACTTTTATTTTATTATTTATTTATTTATTTTTTGCGGGTCTGGGGATGGAACCCAGGGGCTTTTGACCTCCGAGCTACATCCCCTGCCCTATTTTTTATTCTTTATTTTGAAACCAGGTCTCACTGAGTTGCAGAGGGCCTCACTAAGTAGCTGAGGCTGTCCGCAAACTGCGATCCTCCAGGTCTCTGCCTCCCAAATGCTGGGATTACAAGCATGCGCCACCACGCCCAGCCACCATAAACTTTTAATATGAGCATTTTTTAAATTTATCAGATGGGAAAACTGAAAATAGCAGACATTGAGGTCTACATGGTTGTGTGTACAGATGACTTGTCCATACACTATGATCCCATTGGCACTGTAAAAATTACTTTACACATTGACCAGTTGATATTGAGTTGTTTCCAATTTGAGCCAAGTGTGAATCCCACTCTTCTAAGAATTTGAATACAGGTATTTGTATGAATGAGAATTTTTTTTATTTTTTTGGACAAAACATTATGCTAAGTGAGATTAGTCAGTCACAAAAATAAATAAATAAATAAAACTTGGATGTTTACCCTAATATGCGGAAGCTGGGGAGAAAATGGGTCACAGGATGAACTCTAGACAAAGAAGGTGAACCACAGATGAGCAAATAAGGTGACTTGATTGAGGGGAATGAGAGAGAGAAAGAGGAAAATTCCATTATGTGTATGATGTACATTCACAAACATATCAAAGTCATTCTCTAAGCCAAACATGAGAAGAAGCAAGGGAAAAGGGATGTGTGCATGTATGCCTCTATCATCTTGTACTCCATTATGATGTAAGACTACAATGCACCAATAATTTTTTTTAAATGTGATAAAATCCAAACTTAAAAACTCCATATGATTGAACATAAATGGAATTTTGGAAAAGCAAAATTGGTGATGAAAAACAGATCATTGGTTGCCAGGGCATGGGATAGGCCTTGTTTATGAAGGGGCAACAGAGAGATTTCTGGATGGTGGCATTGTATCTTGAATGGATTTTGGTACACTTGTTGAAACTTATAGGACTGAACACACATACAAAAATTAAATTTTACTGTATGTCAATTAAAAATCAGTGAATAAGTACATGAGCAACTTGCCAAAAGACACAACATGAGACATTGTAGAGCCAAAAAAGCAAACTCAGGACAATCTGCCTCTCCAAGCCATGCTTATTCCACTGTGAACATAGTCCTTCTGTCAAATTTGTATTGCCTTATCAAAAATTATCAAATGTTCAATACAAATAGAAGTTTCTCTGTTTTTTGTATTTTTAAAATTTTAATAGTGATATTTAACCCTGGGATATTCTACCTCTGAAATACAGCCCCAGCCCTTTTTATTATTTTATTTTTTTTAAACAGGGTCTCAATAGGTTGCTGAAAGTCTCCATAAGCTGCTGAAGTGGTCCTAGAACCTGGGATCCTCCTGTCTCAGCCTCCCAAGTACTAGGAGTACAGGCTTATGCCACCATGACGGGCTAGTTTTCTCTATTTGTACTATAATAGCCAAAAGAAAATGGTTTTCCTTATATTCGTTAGATACAACATGTCTCAATATAAACACAGTGTCTATGTTCCCATTGTATAAGCTCAGGGGAAGGGGCATCTGCATTGCTCCTTGTTTCCAAGAGAGAACTGAATAAATTAATGCCTTGGATTTGTTGTTTTTAGCATCAGAACTTTTTTAACATTTAAAAATATTAATCAGATCTCTTCTAGTATTCCCATCTGTTCCTCAAAGCAAAGTCTCTTTAAGATAGCAATTATGCTTCTAATTCTATAGTGTTTTTGTCTCCAAGAACACAGGTTGATGCATGTACCATCTCTTCTTCTAGTCAATTAATCAATAAGCATGCCCAAGCAGTAAAGATAGTGATGGCAAGTCCCACTAATACTAAAAAAGTTAATGGTCCTTTTCATCAAACGCTGGTTAATCAGGAAATTATTCCTCCCTATAATTGATAACTATTATTATAATTCCTTAGCGACTTACTGAAATTAACAGGTTGAAATTCCCCTTTGATGTGGAGCAGCAATTTGGGAACCTAAATGATAAAATAAAAACATGAGATCAGAATGTAGCAATGTTTTCTATCATAAATTGTTTTAGCAAATGAACATGCAGATTATCCCAGGCTCACATTGCTTACTCAGATATTTAAAACCACTTAAAAATTCAGTACTCACAAATTATCTATAAATACATTAAACTCTCAAAGAACCTGCAATATTAATTGTTGACTGGGGATTTTATCGGGCAAACAAATTATTCAGACAGAATAATGTATGTCCTTGTTTGCTGTATTTCCCCAGGAGGTAAAAGAGTAAATTTCAAATCTTAAAGGCACAAAATTTATTTATCTATGGAAGAATTACTTTTTTTGTTTTCTTTTTTGTTGTTGTTGTTCCACAGTGAGCCTAAATGAACTTTGCAGAAAGAAAACACTTAGAAATTTTTTGTTTGAAGCAAGAGAAAATTCTTTCCTAAGTAGAATTTAAATACTCTGGAACAAGGATATTAGGGAGTTCTTTTTTCTCAATGTACTATGTTTGGATGCCAAGATATTTGAACATGCACATTCTGGAATGAAAAAAAAATACTGTCATCTTGTGAAGCCCCATTGTAGAAAATATCCTGGGTTTGCAAACACATCACTTATTCACTCTTTCTAGAGAGATTTGCTGAGCACACACTGTATACAGGATACATCTGAGAGAGTGAAACTTTACTGAGATAGTAGTTCTATGAGAGACAGAACTTACCCAGGTTGTGTCCACAGTTCTGAGACTCAGATTGTTCTTGTTTAATATAGACTAGAATCTATTTTTCAGAAATTTTTCCATAGTATTTTTATAACACGAGTCAAATTATTTCATTTCAACAAAAATGACAGATTTTACTGAAGTTCAATGTATTTATTCCAAATTTTCTAACTACTACATTTCTCAATAGATTTATATATCCAAGTAATCATTGCCGGTCTGGACTAGACTAAAGGGCCATATTGCAGAGAAGAAGGGATTAAGGATTAGAAAGGAACTATTACAAAGAAGATGAGAAAGGGCACTAACACGGTGCCGAGCAATTAAAATAGTGCTGTGTTTTACAAAGTGATGACTGATTGGAAACAACCCTTCCTATGTTTTTATCTAAAGTATGAAATATATTAGTTCTGTGACCTCCGGCAATTTACTTAACACATGTGCATTGATGTTTCATCATCCTTAAAATAACAGTAAAAGTTCAGTAAATGTTAGTTGTTTTTATGTACTAGCCTGATAATAGGTACCTTCTTTGCAATTTACACATCTATCTTTGAGGTAGGTATTATTATTTCCTTACTGTTACTGCTTTTCTTTAAAACGGGACTTAATAATATTCTCAAGTTAATATAGGTGTAAAGAAATAGAGGTAAAAATGGAATTGTAGCGTATGCTGTTAGACCAGTGTGCTGTACTGCAGGGAAGAGGACTGTAAATGAGCTAATAGGTACCTAGCAACTTCTGACATGCAGTGGACATCAATCAACTGCACAATATAATTAAAAAGATAATAAACTGTGTGCATAGTATAAAAATAAAACATAAACTTGTTTTTGGAATAAATCAGTATGCAATAAAAGTGGTCTTCAATGCTTGGGGCTCCATAGATCCCTTTCCCAGCTATATTCATGGTTCTCAATGGGGATGATTTTGTCCTTAACTATAAGAAACATTTGGCAAAATCCTGAGATATGCTGATTGTCGTGACTAGAGAGACGCTTTTAACCTCTCACGTGAAGAGGCCAGGGATACGACAAATCATTCTACAACGCACATCATCACCATCGACCCTCATGGCAAAAACCGTACAGCCCCCAAAAAATCAGTGTGAGAAACTCGGATCTCTGTGATACAGTTTTAGTTGACCATGCTGTGTCAGAAGCAGGCTTTACTGCAAAAAAAATTCATCAATCTGTATATACATCAGAAACACCTGAAAATTGATTGCTACCTAATTTTATTAGCAATTCTAATTCTTAACACATGCTTATCTAAAAAATGTACAGTTTCACTCCCTCACATCCACAGTGAATTTGGATGCAGTGGTGAAGAGATGATCTCTTCTACCTGTTTTAGCTAGAATTCTTCAGCTATAAATCTGCTTTCTCTGCTACTGTGGGCTGGGGAGCACAGAGGTTCAAGAAGCCAGCTTAATAATAGCCACTGCCAAAAACACTTACATGCTTGTGTTTTGCAACTCCTCTTGTTCTTCTCAGCCAGCTTCCGCATTAGACTAGACTAGCACCCCATTGGCCGGGGAGCTTAGACATATTACAGGCGAGGAGGTGTGAGATATGGTCTGACAAGGAGGTGCTAATAACTCTGCTGAAACAGAATCATTCTCTTCTCCATGTGCTCAAAGGGGAAGGGAGGGAATGGAAACAGGTGTTAAAAGAATTCAGTGTGAAGCCAAAGTCTGTAGTAAAGCCAAGACAATATGTGCTTGGGAAAGAAGGGACAGCAACTGGCACAGTGAACGGGATATGGAGTTAGAATTTTATGGAGAGTGTAAGAGGAAGAGTTTTCAAGCGGCAGGTTTGGAGAAGAGCGTAGTTCTGCAAATGCGAGTCACTTTCAACAGGTGATTTCAATTCTACACCAGTCAACTTCTACTTAACAGAAATTAGGATTGCATGGAAGCTCTAACATAGAGGGCAATAGCTGGATCCTACAGTAACTAATTAAACTAAAATATTGGAAGGGGTGCGGAGTACTATATTTTTATATGTGGGTGTATTGATTGATTCTGGGGATTGAGTTCTGGGGCACCCTACCTCTTAGCTGTGGCGGTAGCCAGGAGATGCAGACAAACTCTATCCAATTCACTTGTTACTTTTGGAAATAAAAATCCCGCGAAGGGGGACTTCCTCTGCCGCTAATGCTTAAGAATTCTGGACATCTTATCGTGTAAGGAAAGAACCCAGTGGAGAACAAGAGGGAAGCAGGTGCTGAAGGAGCTGTGCAGGTAGGGCAGCAGAACTGTGCAGGCACAGCACCAGACTGGCGGCAGTGCTAGCACAGCGGCAGAATGGCGCAGGTGGGGCAGCAGAGCAGCCCAGGCAGAGTGGAGTGCGGCCCAGCGGTGGGCTATGCCAGTCGAGCAGAGCAGTGGCAGGGCAGCGCAGAGGCGTGGGCACTAGTGCCGGCAGCAGAGGTGGAGGCTATTGTTTTGGAGAGGCAAAGACCAGATTCAACCCACCTTGATCTTCTGAAGAAATTGCCCCAAAGATAGAAATTGGTGGGGCAGACAGATCCAGTTCAGTCCACTTTGAGTTTTTGAGGGAATCCCCCCATAGTAGACTGACCGCACCTGCCACACATGATCAAGAAGCCTGGAGAACATGCTAAGTGACAAAAGGGTATGAAGGGTATCAGAGGGAGCCCCGCATAGCCGGGGTTGGACTACAAGTTGCATGTTCTGGGAATCATCAGCCCTCTTGGCCACCATGCTCCTCTGCACAGAGTGGGAGGCTAGGGTCTATGTGTAACGGCAGAGCCTACTTTCCAAAGAGAAGCTATGGACCTCTGCTTCTGGAAGGAAGACAAAAGTTATTGACACTAGGTATTTGTCATGTACTGCTTTTTCATGGTAAAAAAAAAAAAAAAAAAAAAAAAAAAAAAAAAAGGAAGAATGCCGGGTGTGGTAGCATAACACTTGAAATACCTGTGCTTGGGAAGTGGAGACAGGAGGATCACGCTGGTTCAGGGCCAGCCTTGCTGGCTTAAGAGACCCTGTTTCCAAATATATATATTTAAAAAACGAGATATGTCTCCAGGAGTGTAGCCTGGAGATAGAGGGGTTTCCAGAAACCTCAATAGCACCAAAAAAAAAAAAAAAAAAAAGAAAGAAACAAAGAAAAAAAGAAAAAAGGGAACATCTGTAGAGGACCTGCCCATAGTGACAGAGACCAGAGGCCAATGCATAACAAGGCCGGTGCTGGTGACTCTGAGACCAGGATAGGAATTTGCCTGATGACTAGCCTGATGCCAGGGCCAGTGAGGCCAGGATCAGAGCCGGCCATGAGGCAATGCTGGTGCTTGGGCCTCCAAAGCTAGGATCAGAGACTGCCAAAGGGGTTAGGCCAGTGCCAGGGCCAGCAAGTCTGGGATTGGAGACTACCATGAGGCAAGGCAAGTGCTGGGGCTTCCAAGCCCAGGATAGGAGCCTGCTGAGGGGTGAGACCAGTGCCGGGGACAGCAAGGCTGGGATAGGAGCTTGCTCTGAGGCAAGGCCACTGCTGGGGCCCCCGAGGCCAGGATTGAAGCCTGCCGAGGGGTTAGACCATTGTCGGGCCCAGTGAGACCAGACCAGGGCCTGCTGTGAGGCAAGGCTGGTGCTGGGGCCTCTGAGGCAGGGATTGGAGCCTGTTGAGGGGTGAGGCTGGTGCTGGTGATAGCAGGACTGGGATCAGAGCCTGCCATGAGGCAAGGGTTTGGCCTTGCCTCCAAGGCAAGGATTGGAGCCTGCCAAGGGAAGAAGCCGGTGCCGGGGCCAGTAAGACCAGGATCAGAGCCTGCCATGAGGCAAGGCCAGTGCAGGGGCCTCTGAGGCCCAGATCGGAGCCTGCCGAGGGATAAGGCCGGTGCTGGGGCCAGTGAGGCTGGGATCAGAGCCCGCTGTGAGGCAAGGCCGGTGCTGGGGCTTCCGAGGCCGGGATCAGAGCCTGCTGAGGGGTTAGGATGGGGCCGAGGCCAGAGAAGCCAGGATCGCAGCCTGCTGTGAGGAAAGACCGGTGCTGGGGCCTCTGAGGCCGGGATCAGAGCCTACTGAGGGGTTAGGCCAGTGCCGAGACAGCAAGGCCGAGATTGGTGCCTGTCATGAGGCTAGGCCGGTGCTGGGGCCTCCGAGGCCGGGATTGGAGCCTTACGAATGGTTAGATGGGTGCTGTAACGAGCAAGGCCTGGATCAGAGCCTGCCATGAGGTCAGGCCGGTGCTTGAGCCAGCGCGGCCAGGATCAGAGTCTGGAAGGGCGCCAGGCTGGTGCTGGGACCTTCAGGTGTGTGATTGAACCTTGCAATACAGTATACATAGAGAAACATACAGAAAATAGAAAATCAGATGCTTTCCTTAATATGCAAAAACTAGGAAGAAATGAGTAAAGGGAGGAGATCTAGTTGAAGAAAGGGCCACATGGTAAAGCAATTAAGGTGACCAATCAGAGGGGAAGGGATGGGGAAAGATGGAATTTCTTCAAAACTCATGATATATGTAAACAAATAAATCAATGTTAATCACCAAATCAAGCATGGGATCGAGGGAGGGGGAGGAAATGGGATGGGGAGGGAATGGGATGGGGAGGGGATAGGAGCTAATTTAATGATGTGTGATTGTATACCCTCACAAGTCATGTATTCTATTTTGATGTTTAACTACAATGCATATATATATATATATATATATATATATATATATATATATATCATATTATATATTATATATAAGGTGATAGATTATAAGGATTCTATTAAACAATTCTTATAAATAATTTTTTAAACTTCTGCATGAGTTTTATAAAAAAGAAATTTGAAAGCATACCTTACAAGAATGAAATCATAAGGTACCAATAACCCAACAACATCCTATTACAGTAGTAAAAGCTATTTCTTTAAAAGGTATATTATAATTGCTGCTATTACTTTCTCTACAAGGAACTATATGAGTTTGTGCTTACCTTCTTTATTCCAATCAACTTTATGAGGTATAGATGTTGTACTGCTCACACAGTAAGTGAAACAATCAACATTCAAACATAGGAGTTTCACACTGAATCATTTTTCATCACCCATATCATTGTGATAGGAGAGTAATACACTGCTAGATAGAGTGGAGTGGGAGGCAAAACACATAATCATCCTCTTTAAATGGCTTTCTGGGGTGGGAGGCAATCCCCAGCCTGCTGGATGAAGTTCTGGGAGTCTGAGGAAAGCATCCCTTCTCTTGTTGCAGTGTTTAAAACTATCAGAAAATGGCTGAAAATAATGCCCCCTGTGAATGTAGGATCTGAAATTGCAAATCAAATTGCCTGCAGAAATTCCCAAGGCCATATGCAGATCCACTTGTTAATCTTATTTTGCTGAATGGGCTATGGATACATAATTTAATGGTATTAAAAAGGTGATATAATTTAAATTATTTTCTTGTTCTTAAATATATCTTTAGTTTTCATATATATATATATATATATATATATATATATATATATATATATATATAATCACTGCAGTTGGCATACTCCTTGGATAATGGGTTGTAATAGGAAACTCTGGTTCAAAGAAGTTTTGGTCTTTAAATCCTATCTAAGACATTCCATTTTTATCGGACAATGAAGAAACTCAGTATAGCTATCCATTGCTTTATCATGTAAAGTACCTCTTCTTTTAATCACAATATCACCCTTAATTTTTAAATGTTATTTTGATGACAGGAAAATATGCCATTTATTCTATTTCTAATATTAATTTTTTTTAACTTGATTGGGATGGGAGAAGTCACCCTTATAGCTCTTTTCCAAAGGAAATCAAAGTCCTGGTAGCAGATATTAAGAAAATGGTCACCCAGATCCATAGAGATTAAGAAAATTTGAAAATAGATATACCTTTCTACACTGTAATATTTCTGAGGTCTAGAATATTACAATCCAAATATGTATTACATCTTTCATCAAAAAGTTCTTTGATCCTTGAAATTACTCTTTGAGGTAGGACAGGATCATGATCCCCATTTTTCAGATAAAGGAAATTGAGCTCAAAAGAGGCCAAGTGACTTGTTGAGGTTATTGGACTTAATTATAGAAAAATACAGTAAAAAACAACAACATTGTTTACTCCAGGTATGGAAGCTTGCTTTATTTATTTTTATTTTTGATTTTTTGATGAGATTCCTGGAAACCATTCTACCTCCGGGCTACACTCCTAGACCTATTTTATACTTTTTTATTTTTTATTTTTGGAAACAGGGTCTCTTAAGCCAGGGGGGCTGGCTTCGAACCAGTGTGATCTTCCTGTCTCCGCCTCCCAAGCCTGGGGATTACAAGTGTGAGGCACCACATCCGGCTGGAAGCTTGCTTTAAAAAGAGCGATATGGCAATTTTTTTTTAAATCACATGCTGTTTTTTTTTTTCATGTTAATCTGATAAAATATGAAGTACTGGTAATCTGCCCCTTCATAATTTAAGGAAAAAGTTCAGGAAATTGTTTAGTTAAATGTATATCAATTTTCCATTTATTTTTTCTTATTGTTTAAGAGGAAGGATGACACATTAATGAAAATAAAATAAATTATTAATAAACAAATAATAAAAATAAATAATAAAAATAAATAATTTTGGACTCCAAGATAAGGAAAAGATATTTATCTATGATTTCTGGAGTTTCAGAATTATCCTGTTTCGTTTCATGTTTTCCTGTCCTTCATAGGCACACACATACTTGCTTTCTAAATCTTACATTCTTGGGACATGTTAGAATACAATACCTATTTTAAATTGTCATAAGAAGCTTTTAAACACACACACACCCTTGATGGTTTCAATTTGCAAGGATGATAAATGGGCCCAATTGCCAAAACAATTGGTTCACAGAATTAAAGCGGAAAGTAGAAAAAATGTGAAGTGAGCTCAGGAGGCCATTGTTTCTACTTTCTGAACTTTCAGACATCTTCAAGGGGGTTTCCATCACATATAATGAATGTTGTTTTCTCCATGAGAGGAGTAGGGCCCTGTCCCCAGGAACTCAGAGAGGTCTCTGTGTACTTTAGATGTGCCTCTCTTTTAACTCTCTATGAACACTGGAGTTGTTGGTCTTATTGTGTCAACTTTACATAGAAGGTAATATTTTGATTCCAGAGTAGTTAAGGGATTGTTTGAATTTCATTTCTAGCTATACCCACTCTGATGTAGACTGACCCTCAGGGGAAAAATCAGAAGCTTATATGCTTCCTGTTGTTAGTATTTTTCACACATTTCATTTTTAAAGTTCATTCAGACATTCTATTACTCCCACAAAGAAAGAATCTGAAGTGTGTAAGGGAAATCAGACCCATTTCAAGGCTATTATGAAAAAGTAAAAAGTTTGAATGTTGATCTTTTAGCTTTTCTTTTGTCTGATGGCCATAAGATATCTAACCTAACTAGATATAATTCTTCTATTTTCTATTTCTATTTTATATATGTAGATATATAGATTATATAGATAGAATATATATATATATATATATATATATATATATATATATATATACACAATAGATATATAATATTTATATTTTCTATTATTGTAATAATCTGTGATATGTTTATCACTGTCTTTCTGGGCCTTCTGTTTTCAGATAGAATATAACATAAAATTCAGAAAAGTCACTTATTTACTTAATCCACAAACTTAATGAAGACTTTATAATTGAAATTTATGAGGGTAGCCTCATTGGTCTTACCAACTAATCAAGTATGTATCTTTCTCCTTTGAAGAGCCAGAAACATATTTTGTAGTTTTTGAGATGATCAGAGCTATAATAGTATATTAGACTATAATCATCTATATTTTAAAAGGTGATGAAGTAATATGAGGGGACATTTTAAATAAATCAAACAACAACAGGTTGTAAAGTAATGGTACAGAGATACTGAAAGATACATAAGGCTTTATGAAGCAAAATAATTTCTGAGCTAAGTGGTACAAGTCTAGAGGTGTGGTTTTTGAAGTGTGGACTCTTTGTGCAGAAGTGTGAGCATCAACTGAGAATTCACTAGAAATAGCATTTCTGGAATGCCACCCCAGACCTACTGATGCAAGAAATTCTGGAACTAAAAACCACAAATTTACACTTTAACATGTTGTAATGGCTAAATTTTGGGGTCAACTTAACTGGATCAGGAATGCCTGGATATCAACCTAAATGATGTTTCTGGATGTATCTATGAGTGAGTTTCCAGGTGAGATTTGGATCAGATTCAGTTAGAAATTACCCTATAAAAGGTGTGTGGTCTTGCTCTAATCAGCTGAGGGACTGAGTAGAAAGAAAATTAAAGAAAAGAGGAATTGAAATTAAGACTGCTTAAAGTATTTCCTCCTTGGGAGATGTCTAACGTGGTTCTCCTGGTTCTCAGGCTATCAGACTCAAAATAAACATATCACTGGCTTTCTGGGCCTTCACAAAATTTCAGATAGAATATTGTGATCAGCCTTCATTACCATGCTTTACAATTGATAATGAAATGACTAAAATTTTAGAACCACTGGTATAGTCAATGTCCACAAAGCAGGGTTTATATAACGATAGATTGTGTAACTCCTCAGTTTATTAATCTATAAAATCAAGCCATCTGATTTGAATGGTAGGATCAAAGCCAAAATCATAAATAGAATTCCTTTGCTAAGACTTCTCTAAATAATAATTATATTTGAGCTGTTTTAATTTATTGGTTTCTATATAACACGGCATATATAGCATAGATATTTTTATTTACTTCATAAAATTATTGCTTAATTTAGTCTGTTTTTTAAGAGTGATGGCTATGTGCCATTTTTAGTTATCTCAACGTGTTTGACAATTTTTACAATGCAATTTAGAAGACAAAAAGTTTAGTGATTTACTCTTTGGAAATTATCTCTAGAGTGTAGTTGAATGACAGCAAAATCAAATTCATTGCCACATTTTATTTTAACTTATTTTCTTTATTTCATTTTCTCAATAATGACTCTGAAATGTCTTTGGCTGATTTTTTTCTTTCTCTTTTCAGTTGTCTCTCTTTTTATTTATTTATTTATTTATTTATTTATTTTTTCAGTGCTGCAGATTGAACTCAGGGATGCTCTACCATGGAGCTCTATCTCCAGCCCTTAAAAAAATTTTTTTTAATGTATTGATGCATTATAGTCACACATCTCGATGAGGTACAGGCTGGTAGAGGCATACATATACACATCACTCATCTAGCCCTTCCCCAATCCCTTCCCTCTCCTTCTCCTGTTCTGCTTGGTGACTGACTTTGATATGTTTGTGAATGTACATTGTATGCAGAGGGTTCTTTCCTCTTCCTCCTTGCATCTTCCTCAATTAAGGCACCTTCTTTACGCACTTAAGGTTTTTTCTTCTTTGTCTAGAGTCCTTCCTATGACCTATTTTCTCCCTAGTTTTCACATATTGGGGAAACAAAAGTCGAATGTTCCAACTTCTTAGGAAATTCAAAAGATAACATTTTCTGTTAATAAGGCAGTGATGACCAAACTTCACATTAGATATCTAGTATCAAAAGTTGCTGATAACTGCATCTCGCATAGAGAGATTTTAATGTGTCCTCTTTGGTGTGAGATTTACTTACTGCCTCGCTTAACTTTCCCCAGATTATTCTGAAGTATACACAATATACTTCACAATATAAATGTACAATATAGATCTAAACACTGAATCTAGGGGCTATCAAAGGATTAAGAAGTTAAATTTTTCAATGAAATAGTATTTTGAGATACATACCTCAAATAATAGGGTGACTGCCCAAGTGAAAACTGAAAAAGAGGCCAGGTGCTTATAAGAGATTTCAATTTAAAACAATGGTACCTATTGTTATAGCTTTTCCTCTTCTGCAAAAATTATTGAATATCTAAAAAAAAATGACTCTAAAGGAGAGTGTTGTGTCATAAGCATAAAAAGCTCAATCAAGTCTTTTTCCAATCAAGTTAAATCTCTAGAAGAGGAAAGAAAAATAATTGTGGTTTAACAGAGAATTAATCTATTTATTTATTTATGATAAAACTGTGCTTCCAGATGTTTCTTTGTAATCAGGTCTAAAGAGACCTAGACAAGAAGCTGCTCTCTATGTTTGAATGGGAATAGAGTTAAATGAATAATTTAAATAAAATATATAGATATTATGATAAAAAATTTTAAGAGTTGGTTGATTCGATACTTGGTTTTAAACAAAAATAAAGAATTAAGGGAGACCAAACACTTGTTTTTTTCTGTAATATTTTTTAAGATAAATGGGTGTCATGAAAAGATTTGTATTTTCTATATGCCAACATTACAAATAGCCAGGCACAGTGGTACATACCTCTAACCCCAGTTCTTGGGGGGCTGAGACAGGAGGATCACACGTTCAAGGCCAACCGCTGCTACTTAAGGTACCCTGTTTCAAAAATAAATAAATAAATAAATAAATAAATAAATAAATAAAGGGCTGGGAATATAGCTCAGAGGAAGAATACTCCCTGAGTTCAATCCCAATAATACAAAAAAAAAAAAAGAAAAAGAAAGAAAGGAAGAGAAATATTAGAACTGGAGAAAAATATAATCAGGATACTTAGAACCTTATTGTTATCATAATTACTCTTAATACAAAGTATAAATTACTGACATATAGTCATAGAACCATTTTTTACTTCATTTAGTACAAATAAATCTGTAGGTATGTGCTCTAAAAATGTTATTCAAAATTCTAAATGTTCTCAAAGTACTTTTGATTTAGCTCTTTTATTAATCAAATAAATTCATATTTGAAATTATTTGTGTATGATTAGAAATAAAAGGAGAGAAGGCAGAAATGAAAAGGAAGAAAGAAAGGTTTATATGAATCCTGTGGACAATGTGACACATTTAGAATTGATGATACAGCAAAAATTCACCATGATGTAAATTCTATGTGACAATTTAATCGAGCCACAGGGTGCCCAGGCAGTTGGTCAAACATTATTATGGGTGTGTCTCTGAGAGTCTTTCTGAATGAGATTAGTATTCCAGTTGGCAAACGGAGAAAACCAGATTGCCTCTCCATTGTGAGTAAGCCCCTGCCAATAGCTGGGGGCCTGAAAAAAAACAAAAGAAAGATCACCAATCCATCTCCCACCAAGAGTAAGAGGGGATTTCCTCCTGTCTGCAGTGGTTGAGTTGGGACAGGGTTCTCTTTCTGCACTTGGACTCAAACTCAAACATCAGCTCTTCCTGACCCTTGACCCCCAGATATTCAGGCTGGAACCATACCATCCTTTATCCTGGCTCTTGTGCTCTTGGACTCAGTCTGGAACAACACCATCGACACTTCTGCTGTTGTAGCTTGTGGACTGCAAGTTTGGGGACTCGTTCATCTCCATAGTTATGTGAATCAATTCCTTATAATCTTTCTATTTATGTATCTATCTATGTGTCCACCCATCTATTCATCCTATTGAATCTGTTTCTCTTAGTACACACTACTATGCAGTTCTATATTTAGTGATACAAAGCAACAACATCAACAGTACAGACATATAAAACATAATTTTGTGAAGATCAATTCAAATTATCTTAAGTGACCAAACAAATATCATGTGTGCAAATTCTTTTCTTTCCTTTTCTCATCTTTCCCTTTCACCCTTTGTTCAAACTATCTTCTCTCTATCTCTATCTCTCTCTTCTTTTTGTAATACTACTGGAGGTTGAACCCAGAGCCCTTAAATGGGGCAAAGCTACATCCCCATCCCTTTATTTTAAAAATGGAAAACCTCCTGTCTCGGCCTCCCAAGTACTGGTATTACAAGCTCCCCATTTTCTATTAACATAACACACACACCACCTCAATTGGCCCATGAACACATACAAAAACATTCATGCACATATAAAATAAGTTTTGCCATTTAATTTTCAATTATTTTTCATGTATGATTTTGCCTAAATCATGGTTATCTATTGGTATTATTTCTAAACAGGGAACATTATACTTTACTGGCTTTGATTCAAATTTTTTTAATTAAAAATATTTGATTTAGTAGTTTCTTCTTGATTCAAAAATATTAACAGCTGGATGTGGTCACTTGTGCCTGTAACCCAGCGCTTGGGAAGGTAAGACAGGAGGATTGCAGGTTTGAGGCCAGCCCCCCAAAATTAGTGAGGACTTGTTTTAAAGTAAAAATAAAATGGGTCAGGGGATATAGCTCAAAGGTAGGACATTGGGTTAAATTCCGTGTGTGTGTGTGTGTGTGTGTGTGTGTGTGTGTGTGTGTGTGTTTGTGTGTGTATAAGATATATATGTATATATACACACACATATATGTATATATACATATACATATATATGTATGTGTATATATATATGTATATATATACTAAAATATATACAGTATACTGAAAAGACACGCTTCTGCTTTTAATTAATTGTTCAGTGTATAGTATAGTGTTGATCATATGCATACGACTTTAGCCCTGTATCCTTATGTTTTCTTTCTTATACCTTTATTTCCCTTCAATCTGAATATTCTGAGCAGTATATAGTTGAAACATATTTTAGTACTAGTAGTGATATAATTTAGTGAAATTATTAGTACTTTACTGATAATTAATAAAAAGGTATAGCCTTAGATAGTTTTATACCAGATGCTCACACATTTTGTTTAGCTATCACACTCTTAGAAGTTCTAAAGACATTAACACAACCCAGCCATGTTCAAACTACTTCATGTATAACAAACAACACCAAAAAGGTAAATGTTTAAAGGATCAGAGAGGTAAATTCAGAAAATATTATAAGGAGCAATTCTTTTTTTTTTTTTGTCTTTTATTTTTGAAACAGGGTCTCACTGAGTTGTGAAGGGCCTCACCAAGTAGCTGAGGCCGTCTGTGAACCACAATCCTCCTGTCTCCAGCCCCCAAATGCTGGGATTACAAGGATGTGCCACCATGCCCAGCTCTAATCAATACTTTTATGTAGTGATTTTTTTACATATCTAGTCCTCTCTGAATTGGTTGGTAAAAGGCCTAATTTCAAAAAATCCTTGTTCCATTGTTCCATTGGAAATGTTCTTTTGGAATTGGAGGTAATTCACTCTATATTGCACAGAAGTGAAGATTCAAAACCATTCTTTTAAATTTGATACATTCTAGCATCACATGTCTAATACATAGAAGGTACTTAGCAAATAACTATAAAAAGAATGTTTCTTGTGCCTGGTTTTAGGTTCATGGTTTTGTAAACCTTTTTAAGGCAACTGATTGAGCTTGGTGTCTAGCAAAATAAGATTCTCAGTAACTTCAAACCAATGAATGAATAAATAAATCCCAATACTTGCAAGGATGAGACAGGAGGATCACAGGTTCAAAGCCAGCCTCAGCAGCTTAGTGAAACCCTGTTTCAAAATAAAATATAAAATAAGTCTGGGAGTGTAGCCTGGAGGCAGAAAGCCCCTGAATTCCATCCTCCAGTACCACAAAAAATGTATTCATTATTTCTGTCACAACAAGATTTTTCAGGAAAGTAACATCTTAAGTAATCCAGTGATCCCAGTAATCCTTTTGTTGCTTTCTTCTTTCCATACCTCTTCCAATATCTTGCTTTACTTATCTCTGTAAAACCACAATTCAGAAGCTTAAGTATGGAAAGAAAATATGAGTGTATAGCTAAGAAATATCTGCCTGCTGAAAGAATTCTAACACTTAATGTTCAGTCTTGATTCACTGAAAAAGATATGTAATTATAATAATAGCTAGCATTTAATACATAACTACATTTAATACTAAGGGCCACACAATTTAAATGCTATATTTGTTTTCTATTTCTGAGTAAAATATTACCATAAACTTGGAGGCTTTAAAAAACAACCATGTACCAGCTCACAGTCTTGTGGGTCACAAGTCCAGCCAGGTGCAGCTGGATTCTCTGATCAGAATTCTCACAAGGAGGACATAAAGTTTTCCTTCAGGACCAATGGGGAAGAATATACTTCCAGTTTCATTAAGTTTTGTGGCAGAAGCCAGTACATTCCATGTGGACTTAAATATGAAGTCTCCATTCCCTTACCTGCTCAGAATTGGACACAGCTCTCTGCCAGGTTCTGAGTCAGAGAGTCACAACAGAAAACTATGAAAAAAAAAATACTCCTTAAGTAGTAGGTGAAGTTGTCTGTGAACCGCAATCCTCTTGTCTCACCCTTTCAAATGCTGGGATTACAAGTGAGACCCTGTTTCAAAATAAAGAATAAAAAAAATAGGGTTTGGGGTGTAGCTTAAAGTTAGAATGCACCTGGGTTCCATCCCCAGTACTGAAAAAAAAAAAAAAAGAAAGAAAGAAAGAAATGCTCTTGAGACTTTAGTACTAGTCTTCACGAGTTGAGAAGGGAAAAGACAGAAGAGCCAAACTCTGTGAGCAAAACTCAGCTTTCTTTTTTTACAGGTTTACGGAATCAAGGCTGTATTGTCAAAACATTAATTGTCTTTGGCTAAGGAGTAAAGCTTAGGGTTTGGAATGCTTCAGAAGACAAGTTGTTCTCTGGAAGTTTTTTGCAAGAGCAGCAGAGGTTCCTGGTCCCTTTTGGAGGAGGAGGGAGGGTGGTCTTCTACCTTTAAGCAAAGCAAGCAAAATGTACACTAAAACAGAAGAAAATAGTAGAGATAGTGAAGGGACATTGAGGTCCCTGTCTCTGCTTCCCTCAAAAAAGACAGTCTTCTGCCAAAGAAAGCAAAAAGGTATAAATCCTTCATCCTATATTTTTTAGACTTAGAATGGTTTTGCACAGCCATCTCCTCACAGGGGCTCCTGAATTTCTTCTTAGAGATTCTCTTCCATCTTCAAGGCCAGATAGAGAATGTAGCTCCTCCTCCAGCTTGTTGGAGTCTCTCTGACTTCTCCCACCAGTAAGGGTCTACTCTGCCTTTAAAGGGCTCATGTGAATCCATTAGACAACCCCAAGCCCTATAATCTCTTGCTTTAAAGGCAACTTAATTACATAAGACAAAATTTTTCTTTATCATATTAAGTAATATAATTAAAGGAATAATCCCAGAAGGCAAAAGCCACATGTACGACTACCTACTATTACAGTTTAAATGGTGCTGTGGGCTCTTTTTCTTATTCAACTGAAGTTAGTTGAACAGAAAAACTAAAACTAATAGACAGCGTGGTGCAGCTTTAATAAGTCTTTATTACAAAATCAGTAGGAAATAGAGAAGAAAGAGAAGAGCAGAGTGCTGGCATGCACACTGTTGAGCCCGAAAACAGAACCCTGACCCCTTTTAGGACGCCAGCCTTTAAATAGATTTAGTATTGGTATCTTTTTATCAGCATTACCAAGGCAATGGGCTAGTAACTTATTCCTTAGGCAGGTGGTGCCACTTTGTCTCCAGACAGTGCACTTACTAAGTTCAGGGGTCAATTATCTACCTGGCCTCTGCCTCTATTGTATTGGGCAGTATTGGTTGCTCATCAACTATGGGTGCTTCAAAGCAGCACATGGAGTTTACCTTTCCTATACCCAGGCTAGGTCACAGAGGAAAGGAGGTAAAGGCACTGATTTCTTCTATATATTTTTAGGGCTAACGGCTTCAATTATCTCTAACTTTTCACTATAGGTTAATCATTGGAATGAAGGGCAAAGAAGGAGGAACTCTGCATTGTAACCGCTGCCACCCCTCTGTGCCTGAGTGCCTGCACAGCACCCAGGCTCTGACTACTTTTACATTTTGGAAATTAATACCAAAGCAATTTTCCAATATTGGCATGCCTACCACATAGTATCTTACATTTAATGTTCATTCCTACTCTGTTAAGTTAGGCACCATTATTTCTAATTTCAGAAAATTTAGTGTCCAAAAATCAAACAGTCCTTAACTACTGTAATAATGGTTTCAGTTCAAATTGCTCCAATTCTTAGTTGCTGCTTTTTCTACATTTCCTCAATCAACAAATTGAGTACTTGTTCTATGATAAAATTTAGAGACACAAAGGTGAATAATCTATCTTGGCCCTCAAGAGCAAAAATATTAAAAGATTTATTTTCACTCATTCAGCTACTAATTATAGAATGTGTACGATTTTGTAAGTTCTTTCTTAAGAACTTTGCATATAGTGGTTCTCCTAATGCTCACAATATTTCTGTGAAATAATGATTGTCCCCAAGATCAACCACTTGTCTTTTCTACAGTTCAAATCCCATCACATGCACTTGGCCTGCAGATTCAAGCTTTAAACATGACATGTATGGACAAGCATATTCAAATAGAATATCCCAGGGTCAGATCAGAGAATGCAAACAAATGTTTTGTATACCAAGCTATATTTTGTTTTGTAATATAAAAAATCTACTTTTATGTTACATTTTTTTTTCTGGTGGTACTGGGCTTCCTGGAAACCCTTCTACCTCCGGGGTACACTCCCAGACCTATTTTTTATATTTTTGTTTGGAAACAGGGTCTCTTAAGCAAGCGAGGCTGACTTCGAACCAATGTGATCCTCCTGTCTCTGCCTCCCAAGCGCAAGGAATACAAGCGTGTGCCACCACTCTCGGCTACATTTTACTTTTTTAATATATTTTTATTGGTGCATTGTACTCAATCATCACAATGGAATACAAGACTTGTTAGGATATCCAAGTACTCATAATCCAATCAACCTTTATCCAATCCCCATCCCACTTCCCTCCCCATCCCTCAATATCATGCTGTATTTAGTGTTTAACATTGATATATTTATTTATGTACATCATGTGCTTTAAAGAGATTCCATCTTCCCTCATCCCATGCCCTCTGATTGGTCACCTTAATTGCTCCTCCATAGGGCCCCTTCTTCCATTAGATTCCCTCCTATTACCCATTTCTTCCTAGTTTTGCATATTAGGGAAAGCATTCAATTTTTTTTTTCTGTGATATTTCTTTGTGTATGCCGCTTTGCAAGTTCCAATACCACTCTTGAAGGCCTCAGCACAGGTCTGGCCACCCAGTAGACTCTGCTCCCGGCCTCACTGGCTCCAGTACTGGCTTTGTCTCATGGCAGGTTCTGATCTCAGCCTTGGGGGTCCCAGCACCGGCCTTGTCTTTAGGCTAGCTCCTATCTCAGCCTTACTGGCTCCAGCTACGGCCTTACCAAATGGCAGGCACCAATCCTGGCCTTGCTGACCCCAGCACCTGCCTCTCCCCTTGGCAGGCTCCAATCCCAGCCTCCGAGGCCCCGGCACCAGCCTTGCCTCATGACAGACTCTGATCCAAGCCTCATGGGCCCCAGGACCAAACTCACCCCTCAGCAGGTTCCGATCTCGATCTCTGCCTCTGAGGCCCCAGCAACTGTCCTGCCCCACAGCAGTCTCTGATCCTGGCCATGCTGGCCCCGACACTGGCCCCACCCCTTGGCAGGCTCTGATTCTGGCCTTGGAGGCCACAGCACTGGCTTTGCTTCATGGTAGGCCCCGATCCTGGCCTCGCTTACCCTGGCACTGGCCTCACCCCTTGGCAGGCTCCGATTCTGGCCTCAGAGGCCCCAGCACCAGCATTACCTAACAGCAGGCCCGATCCGGGCCTCACTGGCCCCTGAACCAGCCTAACCCCTCAGAAGGCTCCAGTTTCAGCCTTGGAAGCCCCATCAGTGGTCTTGCCTCATGGCAGACTCCGATCCCGGCCTTGCTGACCCCGGCACCAGCCTCACCACTTGGCTGGCTCCTGTCCCGGCCTTGGTGGCCCCAGCACCGGCGTTAACTCATGGCAGGCCCTAATTCCGACCTTGCTGGCCCTGATACCAGCCTCACCCCTTGGCAGTTTCCGATCCTGGCCTCAGAGGCCCCAGCACTGGCCTTGCCTCACAGCAGGCCCCAATCCCAGCCTCACTGGCCCCGGCACCAGCATCACCCCACGACAGGCTCTGATCCAAGCCTCAGAGACCCCAAAACAGGCCTTGCCTCATGGCAGGCTGCGATCCCAGCCTCACTGGCCTTGGCACTGTCCTAGCTGCCCGGCAGACTCCTATACTGGCCTCTGAGGTCCCACCTCTGGCCTTGCTGTCTTGCTGTACATTGGACTCTGTTCTCTGCTACTATGAGCAGGTTGTGTACAGATGTTCCCTCCTCCCCCCCACTTTTTTTTTTTTTTGGTAGTACTGTGGTTTTTGTAAACCCTTCTACCTTAGGCTTCATTCCCGGGGACCCAGTTTAAAATATATATATATATATATATATATATTTTTTTTGAAGCTGGGTCTCTCAAGCCAGAAAGGCTGACCTCAAGCCTGAGCAATCCTCCTGTCTCCGGCTCCCAAGTGTGGGGATTACATGCGTGTGCCACCACTCCCAGCATTCTTCGATTTTTTTTAAATATGAGGGAGTAGTACATGTCTTTTGCGAATCCTGGGATCCCAGATCTCCAGTGGAAATAAAATTGTGTTCTCCCTCCAAAGGCAGAGGTCCACAGCTTCACTCTGGAGAGCAGGCTCTGCTTCTCCATACGTACCCTGGTCTCTCACTCTGTGTAGAGGAGCATGGTGGCCATGAGGGCTGATGACTCCCAGAACCCGCAGTGTGGTGGCACACACCGACCATGCAGGGCTCCTTCTGAAACCCCCCAAACCCTTTTATCACTTAGCATGTTGTCCAAAAATCCCAATCATGTGTGGGAAGAACAGTCTACTTTGGGGAGATTTCCTCAGAAGTTCACAGTGGACTGGACTGAATCTGACTGCCCCTCCAAACTCTGGTCATCACCCTCATCGCTTCTCCCACTGCCATCTCGGTTCTCTCCCGAACACCCTTCCCACACATTTTGTTTTCCAGAATTCCTGAGTATGTGCAGCATTAGCAGTATACCTTTGAGGAAATTTCTTTAAAATTATGATGTGGATTGGATTGAATCTCTGCCTCTACCAAATGCTAACCACTGCTGCCATTGTCACAGCCATCTCGGTTCTCTTCCGAGCACCCTCTTCACACAGCATCTTGTCCCAAGTCCCCGAGCATGTGCGGTGGTAGCATTCTACCTCTGGGGCTATTTCTTCAAAAGATCCAGGTTTGTTGCCTCAGATCTCTGCCTCTCCTGAACACTGGCCACAGCCATTGCCACTGCCTTCACCATCTCAATTATTTCCCAAACTCTTTTCCCACACTGCATGTTGTCCAGTATTCCTGAGCATGCACCAGGGTAGCATTCCATCTTTGGGGCAATTTCTTTAGAAGATCAGGGTGGGTTGAATTGGATCTCGGCCTCTCCCAAATACTAGCCTCCACTGCCACCGCAGCCATCACTGCTACAACCATCTTCCTCCTAGTTCTTCACTGAATTTCCTCCTTACAGATGATTTCCAGATTTCTTAAGCATGTAAGGAAGAAGCAGTCCCCCTTCACGTTGATTTTTCCAAAAGTTCCAGGTCAGTTGGATATGTTTTGTCTGCATCTCCAGAATCCTGGCTGCTGCCACAGCCATCTTGAAAGCTCTCCAATAAATTTTATTTTTTCTTTTCTTTTCTTTTCTTTTCTTCTCTTTTCTTTTCTTTTCTTTTTTTTTTTTTAATAAGAGAAGACAGTATGTGTAGTTTGAAGAGGTTGTGGGATCAGGCACTCGGCAGCAATAAATTTTTTCTCCCTTCCAAGAGCAGAGTCCCACAGCTTCACCGCACAGAGCAGGATCTGCTGTTCTAAGCACATCACAGCCACGGTGCAGCACAGTGCCACTGAGTTACTCCGATACACGGCTCGGTCTCCTGCTCGATACCCAGCCTCTTGGGATGCGGGCTAGGCTCCCTGCCTGGCACCGGGCCTTCCGGGGTGCAGGCTGGGCCCTATATTACATTTTAATGTTAGATTTCTTTTATCTCAATATTGATGTAGATCTGAGGACTTCCTGTGATACTTGGAGCTCTGATGATACTGGACATAGGTTTTTCCATACCAACAATCAATTGTGACCTAATGGGTTCTCTCTTACCTTCTCTTAGCTAGAAATTCTCTTTAATTTTCCATAATCCTTACCACTCCCCATTGTCTCCAAAGTAAAGATATAGTGGCTACTAAATACTGCAAACATAGCCATGTATAGTGACACTTACCTGTATCCCAGTACTTGGGAAGTTAAGATAGAAAAATCACAGGTTCAAGGCCAGCCTCAGCAGTTTAGTGAGGTCCTCAGCAAACTAGCGAGACCCTGTGTGAAGAAAAACAATAAAGTAAAATAGGGGTGACGTGCGGCTCAGAGATAGAACACCTCTGTTTTTAATCCCCGGTGCCAAAAAACAAACATAAAAACTTCAAAAATACTGTGTTATCTCGTAGTTGAGAATTTTTTTCTGCACTAATCATAAGTGGGACATTGGAAGTTAAACTAGCAATAAAGACAGCAAACACTAAGTCCTCCTGTTTATTTTTGTTAATTGAGCATCATAAGCATTTACATTGGTTGGCAACCTTTGCTTTACCTAGAGATCATTCTTTACTTAGATTGAGGAAACTCTGTACCAGGTATAGAAATGATCTCTACGACCAGGCGTGGTGGCACACGCTTGTAATCCCCACGCTTGGGAGGCGGAGACAGGAGGATCGCGCAGGTTTGAAGCCAGCCACACTGGCTTAAGTGACCCTGTTTCCAAATAAAAATATAAAATAGGTCTTGGAGTGTAACCCGAAAGTAGAAGGGCTTCCAGGAACCCCAGTACCAAAAAATCAAAAAGAAAAAGAAAGAAAGAAATGATCTCTACAATTGTAGGTTGTAAACGAGACAAAAGAGTTTTTTTTAGTCTCATACATAAGTGCTAGGAGGAAGGAATGTACTTTCCAAAGGTAATTGTGTTTTATTATGTCTAATTTAAACTCAATTTTAATGTGTAATGTTAAATTTAAATCAATGAATACTTACCTCATTTCAGTCTATGATAATATTTACCATTTGTTTCTGCTCTGATATTGTGTGTGTGTGAATTAGTTAATTCCTCTAAGTATTATTCTTTATGTCTTATACTTATGTTTGATAATCTTTGCTTTGCTTTGTAGAAAGCATTTTGCCCATGGAATTTAAGCCACATTCAGAGAAAACAGAACTAGTAACCCAGTGGAAAATCAGTAGGCTTTATGCCCAAGGAGCCCACGCATTTGTGTTAGATAAATGTCTCCCTACCTGGTTTTTGTTAGCCCGTCCGCCCATATAAAGCTTCACAGCAGCCACATCTGTATTCAGCCACAACTCTTTGTGAAAAGGACAGCTTGAGAACCTATTAAAAATACATTGTTACTATGAGTATTTTGTTCCTCTTTTCTATATAATAAGCTGAAAACTACAGTAGGTGAGCATTCTGTGGGGAAGACTGCTGTTCCCTTTATTGACTTTACGGCCACACAAACTAATAGGAAATGCATTTTATATCACACAGGTGAACTCAATCATGCTGAACTCAACAGGATGGAATATTTTCCCTACATTTAAGTTGTAAATGGCAGATTGGTTTACAATAAATATCTGCGACAATAAAATGTCACTTCTTTGTAGAGTTTTATTATAAAAAATACCCCTGTTGTAAATAATATTTTAAATTTCTGTCTATGAGGCTAATGTCTATTATAAGAACTTTGAAAGTTCTTAAGAAGTATGTGGAGAGAATAAATAGTGCCCACAACTTTATCACCAGAAGTAGCCTATATATAAAAAATGTGAATTTTTTTCATAGTAAATTTGCAGAGGCAAGCCTATTTATCTCTGTTTTTCTCTATAAAATGCATTATTCATAAACATGATATTTAATGACTTACTATACATTTATTTACTAATTCTATTTTGAGATATTTAAAAATTTTCCTCTTAGTCTCAACTGATTCCATTCTCTGTATCTCTTTGTTTTTCTTCTTTTCCATCTTTTACTTTGTTCTTTTTTGAAAATATTCACTGTGGTTACATTACTCCAGAAAACTCTAAGTGCAATACTCTACTTTTTTCTTTCAGATGAAATTCTGCACGGTTACATAATCACAGGATATTATTGTTACTGATGTCATTGTAGTAGTACTAGACATTGGCAAATAATGATTCACACATTAAAAAAAAATTCTTCTAGAAAGATTTTTGACTGTCATTTCCGTAAGAGGTGAGCGATACCTTTAGAACAGATTTAAAAACATCAGTTCTCTGCTTTGAATTCACTAGAGCAGTCTCAGTATATCCCAGAGAGCACTAAAAGCCCAGTAAGAAAGAAATGAAAATCTTGAGCTACACGCATGCATCTCACGACAGAGCTTCCTGGAATGTTAGCTGTCTGGGTCTAGACTTTGAAGACTTGTGGTAGAGAGGACCAGGTCAGCCCAAGGCCTGAGTGACTCCAGCTCATCTGTGTGGTATGTGAGGCTCCTTGCTGTGCTCCTGACTAGAACGTGCTAAACTGTGACACAGCTGAGAGATGTGGAAAAATATGCTTCATAACAAACATGAGACAGATGTGTGAGCTAAATCATGTCAAATAGTTTAATGTTGAGAGAAAAACTTAATAGAAGAGTGATAGGAGATAATTTTAAACTGAAAATTCTTTAGATTTTTACATATGCCTTCATATATTTAATACTTTGGAATTTGAATTTTACCTAAATATTCATATACATAGACATTTTACACCACATATTAGTCTATATCAAATATCTTGAAAAACATATTAAATTGGGGTATACTAATTTGACCATAAGACAGATATGTGTGTGTGTGTGTGTGTGTGTGTGTGTGTATATATATATATATATATATATATATATATATATTATATATATATATATATATTTATATATATATACATATATATATATATATTAGAGGGCTACTATGTATTCAACTCAGAGGAATTCCACCCAGCCTTTTTATTTTATTTTATTTTTGTTTTAAAATAATTTGTCATAAGTTACTGAGACCTCAATACACTACTGAGGCTGGCCTTGAACCTGCAATCTTCTCATCTCAGCCTCCCAAGTAAAAGGATTACGTGAAAGGCACTGCCACACCCAGCTGACTATATTATTTATAATATGGAATATTTTGAGAATGAAAGGATTGATATTACTAATAACATCAGAAAAATTGACATGAAACAGCATTACCCCATGCAATCTAAGAAGAAACTCCTTAATTCTTGCCCAAAATCCAGAGCATGCCCTTTGTTTCCCAAAGTTGCTACTTTTCCAATTTAAAAAGCAATCAATCAAAAAATTTTAGAGAATCATTTTGGCCACTCACTTTGTTATTCTATTTCAAGTAACACAGCATTCTTTTTTCCTGAAAAAAATTTCTCTCTGTGTGTTTGTGTATGTATTTGTGTATGTATGCTTGCTTCTGGGGACTGAACGCAGGTACATTCTACCTCTTTGCTAAACCCTAAACCTTTTATTTATCGTTATTTTTTAAAATAATATTTCACTAAGGTACTGCAAGCTGGCCTTGAACATGTGATTCTTCAATTCAGGCTTCCCAAGTACTATGATTACAGGTAGGCATACTGTAACTGACTGCATTTAAAGAGATCCCTTAGGCCATTTAATCCATGGTGATCTGGCTCCATTGTTTTGGGTCTGAAGTGAAGCAGAACATAATGATGGAAGGAAGCAACAGAGGAAAACTACTCAGCTTACAACTTTAGAAATACACACACACACACACACACACACACACACACACACACACACACACACAAGGAGGAGATCAACCTTGCCAGGATATGCTCCCTGAGACCTGATTCCTCTGCTATGGTTTAGATCTAGATGTCCTCCAAGAGCTCATGTGTTGAAGATTGGATTTCCCATGTAGCAGAGTGGAGCTTTGGGTGAAAAACCGGATCATGAAGCTCTGACCTCCTTGGTGGATTAATCCATTGAACTCCTAATGGATTACTGCACCTATAGGCAGGTGAGGCGTGCTTGCAGGAAGTAGGTCACTGGTGGTGTACCCTTAGGGATTGCATCTTGTCCCTGGCCCTTTGCTCTTTCTCTCTGCTTCCTCCATGCCTGAATTTAGCAGCTTTCATCTGCTATGCCTTTCTTCCATGAAGTTCTGTCCCACCTCTCACCCAAATAAATGAAGCCAGTTTTCAATAGACTCAAATCTTTCTACAACCATGAACGCAAATCTTTCCTTCTCTCAGCTGTTCTTGTCAGGAATTTTGCTCACAGAAACAAGAAGCTGATTAATATGTTACCTAAAATGTCAAGATGAGTGGGAGAGGGGAAAAGAGGAATGACAGATAGTACACATTGTGAATAACCTAGGAATAACTTTTATAATATTTCTTTCTCTTAAAATATAATGTTCATAGCCGAGCGTGGTGGCGCACGCTGGTAATCCCCGTGCTTGGGAGGCAGAAACAGGAGGATCGCGCAGGTTCAAAGCAGCCGTGCGCGCGCTGGCTTAGGAGACCCTGTTTCCAAACTTAAAAAATGTAAAAATAGGTCTGGGAGTGTAGCCTGAAAGTAGAAGGGCTTCCAAGAACCCCAGTATCACCAAATTAAAAAAAAAAAAAAAAAAAAAAAAAAAAAAAAATATATATATATATATATATATATATATATAATTTCATTAAAAGGGACAAATATGGGTCATTATATAGGGATGTATCGCTATATAATTAAAAGGGAAATATTTAGCATCGCTGCTTAAAATTCATTAACACAAGGGCTTATATTTATAGCCCTTAACATTCCAACCCAATCTATGTTTCCAAAGTGTCTCATGTTTCTACAAACATAAACCTGAAATTCCAGCTAAGAGTTTCCATACCTTCGCCTGCTTCTCTCCCTCTTTTTATTTTTTATTACCCAAATCCATTTTTTGAATAATGATTACTTTTGCAGTTGAACTCTCCACAAACTGTCCAATTTCCTCTCATGATACTTTTCTACCAAAACACACACAAACAGGTAACATGAAATACATGATCTATCATTTATATCCAATTGTAATTTCCAGGAAAAATAAGTAATTATATGTACATACAATAAAAATCACATACAATTATTTAGCCTGCTCTCAGAAATTAGGTTATTTATATAATTTTGTTTATATCATAAAACTTTTCTTAATGACAAAGGTAACAAAAGCAGAAAAAAATTTAAATTTATCTTTCACAAAAACAGAGATATGCACTATATTTTAGAAAAATAATTGCTTTAAAGTCCCAACATATGTCTTCCATTGACTTAATCACTATGTCTTTTCTGCTTTTAGCTATAAACACCCTCTGATAAGAACATTGAAACAGATACACAATCCCTAACATTTTAGACTCCAAGTAAACATCTTGATTTCAAGGATGGTAAGTTTTTTAAAAGGCTTTCTATTTCATATTGTTTAATTAAAAATATGGCTCCAGAAAAGATGAGCTATAAATGATTCCTGCATAACACCTCTATGCTCACGGATTTGCCAGGTTTTTTTAATTCTGAGAAAGACGGAGCCAGGTGTGGTGGTGCAAGCTTGTAATCCCCGCGCTTGGGAGGCTGAGTCAGGAGGATCACACAGGTTCAAAGCCACCCTCAGCTACTTAGTGAGGTTCTCAGCAACTTAGTGAGACCCTGTTTCCAAATAAAATAGAAAATAGGTCTGGGAGTATAGCCCGGAGGTAGAAAGCCTCTGGGTTCTACCTCCAGTACTACCAAAAAAAAAAATAATAATAATAATAATAATAATTCTGAAAAAGATGAAAATATAAAATAGGAGGCAACTATGACATGTATTATAATTAGTATTATTATGAGCTATGTATGCTTTCAAACCTTTAATTTTTTTAAATTTTTATAATAAATAATCATACTATTAAAACCATTATTACTATTAATAATCTCATTCTCAACTGTCTCTTTTTCGTACAGAAGTTCCCTACCACTTGTTTCTGTAGTCTTGTGTTTGATTCATAAATATATTAGGTAGGTTAAATATTTCAAATTATAATCAGCTTGTTTTTTTTTTTCTTTTTTTTTTCTTTTGCCATACTGGGAATGGAAATCAGGGACATTCTACTTCCAAATTACATACCCAACCCTATTTTGTTTTTAATTTTTATTTTATTTTTTTAATTTAATTAAATAATTAATTTATTTTTTTATTGGTGCACTGTATTCATATATCATAGTGGGATACAAACTTTTGTAGACATACATGCACACATCGCCCAGTCAGCCCCACCCGATCCCCACCCCATTCTCTCCCCATCCCTCCTTTCCATGCTTGGCTTAGTGGTTGACATCTAGTATTATAGCAATTTATCCAAAATTAAAAATGATAATTTCACATAACAGTTTCATTTGTCTGATACCAAGCTTTTGATGACTTAAAGATAACATTTCAATATTTCTTTTTGCTTTCTTTCTTACCAGAGAATATTTTTTTTCTATTTTTTTAGGTGAAACTATCATATATTTATATATTTATTTTTCAGAAAAAAATCTATCCTAATATGGAATATGGACTCTAGATACCCAAAACGATCTTGAAAAAGAACAAAGCTAGAAGATATATATTTTCTGATTTCAAACCATATAAAGTTACAATAATTGAAACAGTGTAGTACTGTTCTAAAGGCAGATATATAAACCATTGGAGTTAAATAAAAGCCTAGAGCTAAATTCTTCCCTATATTGTCAAGTTATTTTTGACAAGGTTTCCATGAACATTTGGTGGTGGAAATAATAATCTTTTAACTAAATATTGTTGAAAAATAATAATTACATGGAAAATAATAAAATTGGACCCTTATCTAATCCCATATACAAATATTAACTCAAAATAGATAAAGGACCTAAATATAAATCTTAAGACTATAAACTTTTAGAAGAAAATCTGGGTCATTAAACCTCACAATATTGAAATTGGCAGTGATTTCTTGGATATGATTTCAATGGCACAGGCAACAGAAGAGTATACAAACTCCCTAAGAAATAAAAAAAATATTGTATATCCAAAGACAATGTAAACAGAGTTAAAAGTTACTAATAGAATGGGATAAAATATTTCCAAATGCTATATCTGAAGGTATATTACTATTCCAAGTAGAAATCCTAAAAATTTACAACAATAAAGGCAAACAATACCATTTAGAGATAGGTAAAAGACTAACATAAATAATGAATCTCTACAGATAACCAATCTTAGTTGTCTGTTGGATGGAAGATCTTGTTCCTCTGGTTCTGGTGTGTGTTACATATTTCTTCTTTGTAGTTAATCTCTTTGAGTATTTTCTCTAGCGCTGGTTTTGAAGACATAAATTCCTTCAGTTTCTGTTTGTCATGAAAGCTTCTTATTTTTCCATCTAATTTGATAGAAAGTTTTGCTGGGTAGGAAATTTTTGTCTGGAAGTTGTTTTCTTTCAGAGTTTGGAATATGTTACTCCAAGCCCTTCTGGCTCTCATGACTTGGTTTGGGAAGTCTGTTGTGATTCTAATTGGTTTGCCTCTGAATGTCACTTGGCCCTTTGTTTTTGTTGCCTTTAAGATTCTCTGCTTGGCTTCCACATTGGTCATTTTGACAATTATGTGGCGTGGGGATCCTCTTCTCCGATCCTGTCTAAAGGGAGTTCTATAAGTTTCCTGGACCTGTGTATCAACCTCTTGCTCTATGTTTGGAAAATTTTCTGCTATTACTTCCTTGAAGAGATTGTTGATACCTTTGGTTTCACTTTCTTTTCCCTCCTCTATTCCAATTATTCTTAGGTTAGCTCTCTTAAAATGGGCCCATATTTCTTCAATGTCAGATTCCTGCTGTCGGATATTTTTTATCTATATTAGAAACTATGCGTTCATTTTTGGAATGATCATCTTCTAAGAGTGAGGTTCTGTTCTCCATGTGGTCTAATCGGTTGTTCATGCTTTGAATTGAAGCCTTTACTTCATTAATTGCATCCTTTATCTCTTTTTGGCTCTCTCTGAATTCTTTTCGAAGCACCTCTATTATTTCTATGGTTATTTTCCTGATTTGATCTTCTAAAAATCTCTGATTTTCTGTTTTATCGGGTTCTGATGTTGTGGGATTGTGGGCATTTATTGCTCCAGTGTTATTTCTCTTTCCCATGATTTTGGAAGTTTGTGCCTTCTCTGGGTTCTTCCCTTGGGTCACTATGACTTCGCTTAAGGTGCTCTGGATCTCGAGTCTGTAGTATCTCTGACCCCACTACTCCTTTACTGGGTTGTATCACAGAGTCTCCAACCCAGGGAGTCAATAGAGGCTGCTTTAGACTATGGGGGGTGCCAGGTTGCACGTTCTCCTATGGTGTGGTATCTCTGCCACCGCCACTCCCCCGCTGGGTCAAGTCCCAGGGAGTACAGTACTTGGATTTTTCCTCTGTGTTCCACAATTTGACTCACTGTTCTTGAGTACGCAGATGTAGCTGTACTGGACTCGGTGAATTCACTGCTGCTGCCGCCGGTGGCAATATGGCGCCGCTGTCACTCCCTCGGCCGTGAGGCTGGCGTATTTTTTCTTCTCTGGTTTTGAGTTCCACTCTGAGTCCCTGCAGCGTGTGCTGAGCTCAGCCACTGGGAGCTTTAGATGCTCCCTGCGCCGAAAGATCCTGCCTGGCTGTTCCGCAGCGGCTCACCTCGGCCTTCTGTAGCCGTCTGGTGAATTCGCCATTGCTGCCAGCAGTATGGCACTGCTGCCGCGTCCTCGGGCGTGAGGCCGGTGTATCTCCTCTGTGGCTCTGAGCTCTGTTCTCAGTCTGCTTTCTCTCTAGAGTCTGGTGATTTTTTTTGTTTCTCTGGTGATGGTGTTTTCTGGCTATGAAAGGCGCTGATTTTGTGGTAATGGAGATTGGTTGTTAGTGGGGCTCTTAAGCCCCACTTTTCTCAGTCGCCATCTTCCCGGAAGTCCCTATTTTTTATTCTTTATTTTGAAACAGGGTCTCACCATCACTGAGCTGCAGAGGACCTCGGTAAGTAGCTGAGGCTGGCCACAAACAGTGATCTTCCTGTCTCAGCCTTCCAAATGATGGGATGACTGTTCCACCATTCCCGGCTGTTAGTTTTTTGTTTTTCTTTTGTGGAAAGTGTATATTGATCATGTTTTTTAGGTGATTGAAGAGCGTAGATATATGTTTTCATTGATATTACTCATAAATTAAAATTTTATCATGATAGAACTTGTAGTCTGTAACTTTTATATCAGAATACTCAAAAATATTACTTCTTTATTTTCTGATATCTAATGGTACAAATGTAAAGTTTAAAAAAATATTTTTTTCCTTCTACCTCAAAGTAGAGATTTTTATTAAGCATTATATACTTGGTAGTCTTGTTATAGTAGTGTTCTGTGATATCCTGTGTAATTTTTTAGTCTGTAGATTTAAGCTTTTCTGTGGCCAAAGAGTAATACTCTGTGTAACTAATATCAGGTCAACCCTTCAGTTTTTCTACTTAAATGATATAAACTGATAGCAAATTTAAAGTTTCATTTCTGATTATTCTCATATTTGTACTTTATTATTCTCAAACTTGCAATCAGATATTTCCTCAGACTTGTGTGTTATATTCATAAATCAATTACGTATAGAACTTCTACTACCTGTAAACATACAGAAAATATAATAATCACTTTCTCAATGCTTATTTCTTTCTGTATACCTGTCATCAAGTTCTTCTTTCATCTCTAAAAATTATTGTCAATTGTCTCCCAAGTTCTATGTTGCTGGAATTGAACCCAGGCCATCACACAGGCTAGTTAAGCAAACACTATACCACTGAACTGCATCTCCAATTCCTGCAGACTTCTTGCTGTTTATTCTTTAACTTCTTGACACCTATATCCATTTTTATACTAAATCCCCTTTTATTTTCTTTGCAATTTAAAAGGATTATAGACATAAAGATATTTGACCTCTTTATAATCATTTCTTCCACTCCCCACTTTTTATGCTGTTGGAGCATAGTAAATAAAATACTCTTAGTTCTCAGATTGGATAACCAATTATTAGTTGTCAGTCAACCCAATTATTGTACACAAAGATGCTATGGCCCTGGAAAACCTAATATGGCTTATTTCTCTTGTGGTTTTGCTTGGTATGTGTTCTCATCATAAATATTATCAATATATTTTCTGTGCATAGCTAAACTAAAGTCATAAAGAGCTGTCTGGCTTGCACCAAGAAAAAAAAAAAAAACCTGTATTCATTGGTGTTGCTTGAAAGAAATGTCTTTTCTTTATCTTTGCTGTTGCTGTTTCTTATGCTTTAAGTGTGAATTCTATGTGTCAGGTTCTTTTGTGTGTGTGTGTGTGTGTGTGTGTGTGTGGTACTGGGTTTCCTGGAAGCCCTTCTACATCTGGGCTACACTCCCAGACCTATTTTATACTTTTTATTTGGAAACAGGGTCTCTTAAGCCAGCGAGGCTGACTTCGAACCTGCGAGATCCTCCAGGCTCCGCCTCCCAAGCCC